>NC_138751.1:33843835-34275308 GCF_965113315.1 Podarcis vaucheri
ATTCATACACTGACATCACATGAAACGAGATCCAGATTGAGATGATTACGTTCATACTCTGGTTTCCCCAGCATGCCTATTTGGGATTCCTGGGTGGGGTGCAGCTAGAAATCAGGAAAATTTGCTTGAGAAAAATTCTGCCCTTGAAACTCATTGCAGTTCTGAGACTTCGTTTGCAAAATCAGTATCTTTTGGCCCACTCCAGAGGGGGACTGGGAACCTTGAGCATGAATCAGATGCAATTCAACACAGGCCAGAATGCACATTTGAGTTCTAATCATGCCTGTCCGCACCACATTGCAGTCAATGTAATGAGTATGTGAATGTGCATTTAAAAGGCATTCCCACATCCTCGCTCGGGAGTCGTGTGCAATTATCATTATAGGTGACGGTACGTAGTTTGGGGCAAGAGAACTGCTACCCCTGAGGCAGCAGCCAGCGTTCACTTCAGCCAGAAATCTGGGATGTCACAGCCATGCTCCCTTACAAATGCTCTTGGGCCATTCGTGGGTCGCCATTTCTCAAGTAAACTGTGAATTTCACACATCTGAGATAAATACTCTGTTTTAGGCTCCCTGGGTTTGACAAGAGGGTGATGACTGCCTTCCCATTCTCAGTTCAGCCCTAGAACATGTAAACAAGCCAGAGGTTAAAGCCAGCTCTGGAGTTCTTCATCCCAGGCCCAGCCGATGGTTTGAAAACATGTGATAATGCAAACCACTCATTTTTGCTAACCAGTGCTTTTTTTTCTTGAAAAAGAGCTGCTGGAACTCAACGTGAACACCTCCCTCATCCTCTTATAATAATGGCAATGGCGCCCACCTGAGTTCCGGCAAGTTCCAGCTGGAAAAAAAGCCCCGCTAACTAACCAGTATATTCTCAGATGGGCATCTCCCAGCACTGCCTTTAGGCAGACTTGGAAATGCTGAAACGCCTTCCTCCATCTCTTGGGATTTCAAGAACCAGAATTCAAGGTCCAAGAACATGTGGAAAGATTCCTGGTGGGGGTGGGGAGAGCCCTGCAACATGGACTCTCTTCAAATAGCGTCAGACCTGACATACCTAGGCAATGCAGGAAGAGCTGCCATCCATCAAAAGCAACAACAGAACAGGCCTTAGGTGGGATTTATGCAGCACAAAGATTTGCCTGTCGTTTTCTTTCTCTCCCCCCCCCCCCGCTTCCTACATGCCAGACAACAGCCATGAGCCCTCAATGAAGGCCAGTGCCCCAAATTAGTAAATGGAACCAGCAGGGATGGCAAACTTATGGGCATCCAGATATTGCTTGACTACAAGTCCCACCCTCCCTGACCATTGGCCACAGGGGCTGGGGCTGCTGGGAGTTGGAGTCTGGTAACACCTGAAGGGCCACAGGTTTCCTCATCCCTGGTATAAAGGGACAGGTTTCTCAGGTAGTCCTCTTTTGCCAGATGTGGAGATGCCTACGCAGAGAGATTGGAGGAGAGATGAAGTAGGGGGGAAACAACCTCTCTTGTACAGAGCCATAGGGGGTTATCCGTACAGAAAGCCCCTTGGCTAATTTTTGTAGCATTGTGCCTCACTGTTTAGCTGTGTGTGCCGCAGAGCACACACTTTGATTTGGTGAGATCCCCAAAGCAGAAGGCAAAAAAGTGGGCAAGTCATCTGGGCATCTTCACATGCCTCCCTAGAAATAAAACAAGAGACACCATACATTTCAATGGGGCAGGTCTACAATGAACAGTGGATTGTGTCCAAAATGATCATATTTAAAGCCCTCCGTAATTAGTTTTATGGAAAGCAGGAGGCAAAGACTTAGGTTGTATTTTTATACTTCCACCTCCTTCTCTAAAGAGATTTCCTCTCCCCCTTCCCTCCCTCAAATCTTGGTGGTATTTTATAATCCTGGAAAGACTTGATGGTCATTTGGTGAAGTGAATTTTAATTATGCTAGACAATCAAATGGGACACTCTCTCCCCTTTTAAGCGCTCCCCGTGGCTCGCCAAACCCGGCTGAGTTTCTCGGAGGCGGAGGGGGGAGTTAGGCTCAGCTCTCCTAACTGTTTACACTCTTAAAACAAAAAAAAATATGTAGATGTAAAAGACACAACGGTCTTTGTGGTGTTTTGAGGTTCTCTCTTTTTTTATTTTTCAAGACAACAAAAATTCTTGACATTTGCAAATATTTATTGATAGCAGTGTACAGGCTGCCTGTTGAGTTTTCGTTTTGGCTTAAGAATTTCTTTAAATAAACTGTAAAGCTGTTAGTTCTCTCCACGTGACAAATGCAGCCTGCCATGTCTGTCAAATTTCTTCTGCCTGGATCAGGAAGTAAGGTACCTATTATTTATATTTTAAGACAGTATCTCCATCTGTAGTTCGGAGATAGTATTGGTGTACCTCACTGGGTCATGGTTAGGATGACAAGCATCATTGTTTACTTGTCTACAGGAAAAGAAACTTACGGTAAATTATCTGTGTCAAGTGTCCTTATGCCTCATTCCCCACCGACAGGCTCACGTCCAGACCAAGCCATTGTTGCCTCTGCCCCCAAGTGGATTCACCTCATGGGCCAAAGTCGTGTGCTCCAGTATTCCTTGCAACATAGCAGAGGCTATTGGTCCCCCCTAAAATATATATATATATAATCTTGGGAAGTGTCGTTTGTAAAGGATGCTGAGTGTTGTTGGGAATTGCAGCTCTCTATGAAGGGCAGGGGTGGCGCTGTGGGTAAATCCTCAGTGCCTAGGACTTGCCGATCGTATGGTCGGTGGTTCGAATCCCTGCGGCGGGGTGAGCTCCCGTCATTCGGTCCCAGCTCCTGCCCACCTAGCAGTTCAAAAGCACCAGTAAGTGCAAGTAGATAAATAGGTACCGCTTTATAGCGGGAAGGTAACGGCGTTTCCGTGCGCTGCGCTGGTGCTGGCTCGCCAGAGCAGCTTCGTCACGCTGGCCACGTGACCCGGAAGTGTCTTTGGACAGCGCTGGCTCCCGGCCTCTTAAGCGAGATGAGCACGCTACCCCAGAGTCGGACACGACTGGCCCGTATGGGCAGGGGTACCTTTACCTTTATGAAGGGAATAGGGGTCTTCTTAACAACTCTGCACCCTTAAAGTTCCCAAGATTCTTTGGGGGGAACTTATGACTGCTTAAAGTGGTATACTGCTTTAAAGGTTTGGTGCAGGCATGGCCCTGATTATGATAAATTATAATAATTTATACCCCGCCCATCTGGCCAGGCCTCTCCAGCCACTCTGGGCGGCTCCCAACAGAGTATTAAAAATACGATAAAACATCAAACATTAAAAATTTCCCTGAACAGGGCTGCCTTCAGATGTCTTCTAAAAGTCAGAGTTGTTTATTTCTTTGACAACTGATGGGAGGGCGTTCCATAGGACAGGCGCCACTATCGAGAAGGCCCTCTGCCTGGTTCCCTGTAACTTGGCTTCTCGCAGTGAGGGAACCACCAGAAGGCCCTCAGAGCTGGACCTCCGTGTCCGGGCAGAACGATGGGGGTGGAGACGCTCCTTCAGGTATACAGGGTTGAGGGCGTTTAGGGCTTTAAAGGTCAGCACCAACACTTTGACTTGTGCTCAGAAATGTACTGAGAGCCATTGTAGTTAAGTACTTCCTCTGGCTGCTTGTCACACTCTGCTAATCCAGAAAGTGGTAGACTTTCCTGCACCACGGCAGGGCTGGTGGCTGCAGTTAACACACATCTGTCAAAATCATCTTAAACCGGCGCTGTAGCACAGTATCTTTGGCAGCAATTCACCCTTTTGAACCTTTCCACAACCAAAGATTTATGAAGTGACACCTGGCCGCTACCTGCAATATGGGCCTGATTTTAAAAAATGGCTCCTATTTCACAGTTGCTTTTAGGGGGATAATATGTACTGTGCAATTTGAGCAGTCAAAAAAGGGCATATGAATGGTGGCTTTTTTTAAAAAAACAACTATTCAGTTGGGACGCGGGTGGCTCTGTGGGTTAAACCACAGAGCCTAGGACTTGCCGATCAGAAGGTCGGCGGTTCGAATCCCCGCGACAGGGTGAGTTCCCGTTGCTTAGTCCCTGTACCTGCCAACCTAGCAGTTCGAAAGCATGTCAAAGTGCAAGTAGATAAATAGGTACTGCTCTGGCGGGAAGGTAAACGGCGTTTCCGTGTGCTGCTCTGGTTTGCCAGAAGCAGCTTAGTCATGCTGGCCACATGACCCGGAAGCTGTATGCCGGCTCCCTCGGCCAGTAAAGTGAGATGAACGCCGCAACCCCAGAGTTGTCCACGACTGGACCTAATGGTCAGAGGTCCCTTTACCTTTACCTTTACTATTCAATTACTGATGGTGAGGGACAAGCAGTTGATCACACATGCTTGCCGGCTGAGGAGGATGAACAAAATGGCCGCCACACGCTGGAACTTTTCTGAAATCTTTGTTTTTATTATTGGACACGCCGTGGAGTGTTCAAGCCACAACACAAAGACAGAACAGAGGCCAGTCAACATGGTCGCAGTAGACGGAACGGCGGCTCATCACTGGACCAGCCAGGTGAGGTGAACGAAGAGCAGGCCGACCTGCTTTGTGGGCCAGACAAGACATTAAAGACAACCAGCACACAGAAAGGAGGGGCAGACAACAAGACAGGACACCAATCTGGATCTGTTGGGCAAGAAATCTTCAGGAAGGGGCAGAGAGGGAGGAGCGAATAACAGGGAAGAAATTAAAGCTCCCCCTCCTATGCAGCGATTATCAAAACCCTTTCAGGAAGTATCTCTTAAAATAAAATAGAAGATCAAAGCTGAAAAGTGAGGCTCAGTTTCCAACCATGTGCAAACCCCACCCTTTCCCAGCAAGGAAGGGAACCAAAGTGCTTTGTAGACATTCAGTTAATGATGCCGCCCACTTCAGACCCATGTAAATGGTGAGGCTGGGCCAGTAAACAAGAAAAAAAAGCAGGAAAAGGTTCTTGACCACCTCTGGGTGAGTTGGGCAACACAGTGGTGAACTGCAGTAAAAGAACATAGAGTCTGGACGCTAAAAATATATAAAGCTGTGATGTCGCTAGGCTGCCCTGCATCCAGATTGGGAATTCAGAGAACTGAGGGCTGCTTCACATGTTGCATTTCTCCACTTCGGCAGTAGATGTTCGTTTTAATAGTGCTGGGAAAGCTCAGACAGGTTTTCAGGATATAGGAGCATGGAAAATGGTCCTAGGAGTTCTGCATGATGGTCTCATACTTGTGCCTGAACTTTTTAACTTCATAAAGACATGCAGCATTTTCCAGTTACAGTACTTCCCGAAACAGAGTTTGAAAACTGGGTGGGGGATGAAACCAGGAACACAAACCATAAAATTGGAAACTTAGGTGTGAACGGAGCCATTGGACTGAGCTTGCAACACCTTGTAACCCACCAAGCCAAATTAACCATGTGTACTGCAACCCCTCTGGCGTTCAATAAATCTGGAAATGCAACGATAGTGAGGATTGTCAAACACTCGCTGGTCTGCATTGGCTTGGTGGGCCACAACTTGTGTGGGCCTGCTCTAGACTCAGCCAGAACTTCCTCCTTTCTTCCCTCCCTTCAAAACAGGACCCGAGCCTCAGGATAGTCTATATTCCTCTTGCCACAGCTGAGAAAGAGATCGGCATATGTGTTTTGCTCCCATGATACACACACACCTCTACATTCAATCATAATCGAGGCAGCTTTGAATATCACAAGTTCTGAGAGACCCTGACCTGATGCTGAGGTACAAATTTCTGCAAAGGACTGTGGGAGTGCCAGTGTTTCCCCACTTTTTAAAATTATTGCTTCAAATGCTGAAGGACTGGGGAGGAGGAGAACGGCTTACAATCCTAGCAAATAGGGAGGGAAGGAGATACCAGAGATGGGGTGATGAAGGGAAACAAAACACACATACACACAATGTCCTGATTCAATGCTATAAGCCCCAACAGTGGCCCAGAACTCAGAGGACTTCCTTAAGGCGTGGGGAAAAGTCCTGGAGTCTCTGCCATACCAGGCATCTCTGGCTCAGAGTGACATTAACCCAATTCCTGTCCTACAGCCGCCTTGCGGGGAGAAAGAGAGTTGCCTCAGAGGGCTACCACAGCTTCACATATTATAATCTGCTCCCGGAGCAGGAATTCCTAACCTAGGCCAGGCTTTACCTCAGAACAACCACCGGGAGCGACTTGAAAACAACCAAAAAAACAGGAGGGGAGGGAGGGCGCGACCAGCCACCCCCCAGAAGGAAACTACTAGGTAGTCAGGAGGACCCAAAATGTCCGGTATCCAGGCTTTGCTGTGAAAACAACCACTCCACACTGGAGCACACATTTGCCACTGTTCTCTGAGCAAAAGGCAGGCTTTGAAAATTTAAAGAGCGGTTTCCCATTTTCAAGTTGCTGGGGGGGGGGGGCGTCCAGTCTCGCTGGTCCCGCTGCTTCTGCCCCGGAGCCGATTTGTGATTCGGCGGGTGTTAAAGTGCTTCCTGTCGGCATCCGCGGCAACCCAAGGCTCCACACCAAGGTCTGCCTAGCCAGCAGGCAGCAGTTTTGAGGAGGCGAAATGGATCACGGTCGCCTTCCTCAAGTGTGCGAGGGGGGTAGGGCTGCTTTGGAAGTGCATGGCGCAACACCGAAAGGCGTCCCTCCGCTTCACGAGGTGCTGGTAATCCCAGGATTGCATGCCTTGATCACCTTTGTGCTTATCTAGCAGGGGGTCCTTGCTGTCTGGTCTCCTAACCCCCCGCCCAACCCCCCTGCTTTGGGAGATGGCGGGCAGACACAGCACTCCCGCGGTTGCTAACTGCTACCACAAGACAGCGCTGTCCATATTGCTGAAGCCAGGCTCCGCCCTCAGCTTCCAATAGCTGCTGTTTGTTAACCAGGATTCTTTGCCATTTGCATCCACTTGCCGCCTGCCAGGAAGAAGGAAGAAGAAAAGGAGCCCGTTAGGAGTCAGGGTTAACGGTTTGGTGAGAGGAGATGCATCTGGAGCCACTACCAATTCATGTTTCAAAAGCAGGACATGTTTTGATTCACCCCTAGGAAGCAGGGAACTAGGATGTTGACGGGATGCAACCTATGGTGTGTGTGTGTGTGTGTGTGTAGTCAATATGCTTACAAAAATAAAAAAGAATCATGTCCCAAAAAAGGATGAACCCCGCAACCTGTATATAGATGCAAATCAAGGAAGACTACATGTTTAATTTTAATTTTGCATCCTCTGCTCTGCTTCTTTAAATGGCAAGGAGACTCGAGTTCCACCTCCTCGCAACAGGACACTTTGCTTCACCAACCATGGCTAACTCCTGGTTTGCTAAATAAACCACAGCTTACATAAACCATGGGTTGGCGTTTATGTAAAAACCTGGCCATAGGATCCATGGAGGAAGAAACAACAGGAAGCAAAGGAGGAAATACCTGAAGAAGCGCGCCTGATGAAGAATGTTGTTGTCCTCCATGACCCGACGCCGGTCTCGCTGCAACTGCTCGATTCGCCGCTTCTGCGACTCTGCGGCCTGCACATTTCCCTCTTCTAGGTACCTGGAGAAGTGGGGAGGAGAAGGGCACCAACCCAGTCGTATTCATTTCCTTTTCGTATCAGAAATTTGTGTGTGCACGTCTATGGGGTGTAAATGGCAGCCAGGATATGCAGGAAAGCTTACAATGGCCTTGCATTTTTATTTTTATTTTTAATAATTTTTATTAGTTTTACCATATAAATTATAAAACATACCACAAAACTTCACCACTTTTACAATCTTTTTTTTTGGACTTCCATCAGCGTCTCTGATGATCCACCATTTTAACCACTTTTTATGCATTTCTTAGATTCATATTGCCTTTAATTATCTTAGCTAACCATCCTCCCTCAATCCCTTTTTGCAATAGTTCCAATAATTCCCACAAAACTTCTTGAAAACCTACAAACGTAGTCTGATCATCACAAATACTTTTCATATAACCTGTAAATTTAGTCCAGTCTTCTGTGAATTTCTGGTCCTTGCATTTTATATGTTCGCTCATTTCCCTAATTTTTGTGTATATCAGCTTTAGAATGGATGCTGCAAAAACGGGGATTTCTATGAACGGAAGCTGCCTTGAACACCTTACCAGCAGAAAAGTAGGCTATCTGAAACAAAAGAGGAAAAGACAGTCCCCAATGGCTTTCCTGCCCTCACCTTTGGTCAGGCCTCAGGCGCGTATCTGTGGAGGGAAGGAGACGCTTGAGCTCCGGCGTTAACTCGTTGAGCTCCAAGGCAAACTGAGTGAAACCATAGTTCTTCTCGAAGTCTCGAGGCATGGGGTCTGGAAACAGCAGGGGAGACAAAGGCAGAGGGAGAAAGATTTCAGAAGATCAGGTGCCCACCACCCACTTACTCTGACAGGTTGATCCTACCTAAATCTCTCAAAAGCTGTGGATTGTATTGGTTGCTGGTCATGCAAAGTGGCCTGAGATGAGAGTGGGGACCGGTTGCTGAATTTACATAGGCCTGCCCAAAAGAAGGTCCTCCTTGCCAGAATAAGCACCCTTTCCACTATTGTTTGCTTTGTTGCTTTGTGGCCCAGAGTTAGTTGAACAGAATTTGTTTTTATTTTCTGCCTGTCTCAAAGGTTGTATCCCACGTTCTCAAAGTCATGCACTATCACATAGTTGTGTTTCCAGGCAATAGCTGCCCTGGTCTGTTGCATATTTATGTTCCCACATTCATCCTCAAATGTTCCAGACACGTTAAGCAAGGCAAGCTTTCCTGTTTCCTTAAAATGGGGTATGCTGGTTGCTAGACAAGCAAATAGGTCTGAGATGAGGGAGGGAATTAGGACAACGGCTGCTGATGTCACAAAGGATTCTATGCTTCCCAGAGGAACAGGAAGACTTCTTTCTTGCAGTTCCTTTCTGTTATGGACCAATGCAATAAATGCTATTCATTGATTCCTATGCAGTTCTTATGAGATGAGGGTGTTAAGGAACTGGGAGCTCTCTTACTAGTCTATTACTTTCCTCGCCTCCTCAGATTCTAAGATATCACTCCCACTCAGACGGCAAAAGTGGTTCAGGAAAAGATGGGCAAACAGATTCACAGATGCATGGAAGAATGCTATACACGATAAGGATCCATTTGATGGTGGCTCTTGCACAGTTTCCATTCCCTTCAATAGGACTTCCTCAGGAGAACACCTTAGTGATTTGCGCTCCATGGGTCAGATCAGCTGGCTACCCTTAATGGCCCCCAAATTATGTTGCCAAAGATGTCTGCTTCATGGTAGGGGAGCCTTGGGCTACTTGGACCCTACCCAGCAACAATCCCTTCCACAGCTTCCACACCTTTAGCAGCCATATTTACATGTACTTCCAAGGTTCAACAACAATAGCTAGAAATTTGATAAATTTGATCTCAGGTTTCAAACCAAGACCAAACACCACCCGCATCAGAAATCCAAGTTCCACGAGTTTCCACAAAGAACTGTGGAATTGTTGCATTCACGGAACTGTAGCATTTCAGAACGGACTCATCAACCACTGTGGGGCAAGACCTACAGGAGCACCAGTAACTGCCAGTTTCCCCCATTGCCCCGGTGCAAGCAGTTCCTTACTGGGCCTCCAGATGCACTTGCCGACAGGGGCCACGCCGCGATACAACCCGTCGTGCCACTTCCCGAAGAGCCGGTGGATAACCTTGCCGCTATGGCTGAAAATGGCGCCCTGCACCTCGTTGACCCCGGAACCCCAGTACCGCGCCTGCCAGAGAGGGGAGGGTGCGGTTAGAGCAGGGAGGATGGCTCCACACAATCAGGTGTCAATGCAGGCAGGAACAGGGTGGGATGAAGAGGGCTGGAAGGAGAGATTGAAGGGTGGGAGGGCAGGGAGAAACCTGGGAGTAAAAGGGAGGGAATCAATTTGGGGGTCAGGCATTAGTGTAAGAATTTAAAGGGCTCCAGAGCGGGGAGGGGAATCTCAGGATGGTTAGAGAGAGACAGGCTTGGTTTGCATGCCACTTTAAACCATAGTTAAGCTTAACCATGGTTTAAAGCTGGACCATGCAGCATGCTGGTAAAAAGGTAAAGGGACCCCTGACCCTTAGGTCCACTCGTGGCAGACTCTGGAGTTACGGTGCTCATCTCGCTTTATTGGCCGGGGGAGCCGGCGTACAGCTTCCAGTTCATGTGGGCAGCATGATTAAGCCACTTCTGGCGAACCAGAGCAGTGCACGGAAACACCGTTTACCTTCCCGCTGGAGCGGTACCTGTTTATCTACTTGCACTTTGAGGTGCTTTCGAACTGCTAGGTTGGCAGGAGCAGGGACCGAGCAATGGGAGCTCACCCCATCGCGGGGATTCGAACCACCGACCTTCTGATCGGCAAGTCCTAGGCTCTGTGGTTTAACCCACAGCGCCACCCGTGTCCCATAGCATGCTGGTACATAGATGCAAATTGCGGCCACTTTGCACCTTCCCTGCTTTTGCAGTGCCAAGAGCCAAGCTATGGTTTGGATTAGCATCACTTACAAACCTGGGCTCATGGTTTGTTTCTCTTCGAACAACCAAGGTTTTCTTATTTAGTTTACTGCTCATGGTTTGTTTGGAGGAAAGAAACCAGAAGCCCCAGTTCAAACCTAATGCTAAGCCAAACCATAGGTTAAGTCTCAGCAACGTGGCAACAGAAGGAGTGAAGCAGCTGTTATCTTTGCCATATGCACCATCAAGCTGCCTGTTCATCTTTAAATCATGGTTAAGGTTAACCAAGGTTTAAAGTGCCGCAGAGTGAAGAATCTCCAGTAACAGGCACGGGGGGCGGGGAGAGAAGGGAGAAAGAGACTGAAAGCTCAAAAAAGATGGAGTGAGAACAGGAGTGCAGAATGAAGACACTGAGCAGCAGGGGTGAGGCAGTCCAAGGGGAAGAACCCAGGTACCACAAGATGTTCCAGGAAAGAGGGAGAGGCACCAGAGGGCAGGGCCGTAGCTCTGTGGCAGAACACCTGCCTTGCAATCAGAAGGTCCCATGTTCAATCCTGGGTATCTCCAGGTTTGGCTGAGAAAGACCAGCGCCCCAAATCCCATGAAGTCATTGCCAGTCCAAATGTAGACCAAGATTGTGCTGGGATGGGCAAGTGCTGGGAATGTTCAAATTCAGATGCCAGAGGCTGGGTTCAGAGCCAAGAGGGGCAGGATTTGAAGGGGCAAGCACAGAACAGAAGGAGCAGGGGGGTGAGGGAGGAACGCAGACAAAACAGCCCCGGATCAGAACCTACCTTGCAGAAGGTGATCTTGCAGTGGTAGGTGCTGTCTCTCGTGTTCCGGATCAGCACCTCGCCGTAGTGCTCAATCCAGCGCTGCCCACTCAAGATATTGTGGATGCAGGAAGTCACCTTGTTCCATTCGTAGTGATCCCCAAACCTTGCGTTGAGAGAAAGAAAGAAAGGGGGATCCAGGGTCTGGAGGTGGGTGGACAATCCACCAAGGATCAAAGGGGCAGGTAAGAGGACGGGCGACTCACCTGGGAAGCTGGACGTTCACTGTACCCACGGGGATTATCTCCAAGGATTTGCCCCAGAATTTATTTTTCCACTTCATGTCTAAGCAAAACAAAATATTTGGGGTGGGGGTAGAGAGAGAGAGAGAGAGAGAGAGAGAGAGAGAGAGAGAAATATGAAAAGTGAGGTCACACTAATTATGTCTATGGGAGGTAAGCCAAATTGTGAAGTGGGGTGGTGACTGCAGCACAGATTATGAGCCTACTCTAAAGGCATTATTCTAGGATAGTGTTTCCCAAACTTGGCCCTCCAGCTTTTTTTGAACTACAATTCCCATCATCCCTGACCACTGGTCCTGCTAGCTATGGATGATGGGAGATGTAGTCCGAAAACAGCTGGACAGCCAAGTTTGGGAAACACTGTTCTAAGGAAGATTAGAAAGAAAGAAAGAAAGAAAGAAAGAAAGAAAGAAAGAAAGAAAGAAAGAAAGAATCCAGTGCTATGGCCAATGGTACCTGCAAGTTGACTTTTCTGACAGAGCCCATCCTGGCCTCCTATTGTCAAATGCAAAGAGGTTTTTGCTTGAGTCCAAGTGTGGGGAACCTTCAGCCCTCCAGATCTTCCTGAACTACAACCACCATAATCCCCTAGTAAGCAGGGCCCAAGATATAGTTCAGCAAAATAAGGAGGGTCACAGGTTCCCCACACATGCTTTTGCTTATCGGTGAGGAAGGGACACATGCTCAGAAAACACTCGTTCGTGGTCAAGAGCTGACCCCTCAAATGTTTTAAAATCTGATTTGGGACGGAACTCTGTCGACAACCTGGAACGGTCTTTTTGACCCAAGAAACGAAGCACACACTCCCCCGCCCCCAAAGAGAGCTCCAGGGTGCTATTTTCTTTCCCTCCTGCACACTCTTTCCAAGCATGTATTTGCTTTTACCTTGAAGCCTCACCTTGCCAGAATACGAAGTTGTCAGACTCTGCGTGGCAAGCCGAAACAGGAGGATGGTGGCAGACCTGCAGTTTAGGGCAGAGTGGGCAGAAGGAAGATAATAAGCCATCAGCGTTTCAGGGGTGGACACCTTCAAAAAGTGTGCCATTTCAAAAAAAGGAACTGTTTTTTCTTTCTTTCTGCCCACTTAAACGTCAGAGAAATTGGCAGAAATTCAGGTCATGACTGCACTCTTAAATTGGGGGTTGTGGTTTAACAGGATTTAAAGATTACAAATGTTCTCTGGATTGCACATTAAACATCCAGGTTCAGGGACCGCATTCTGCACAGAGCAACAGATTTAATTTGTGTACCCACACCTGTATACTCTGCATCCAATGTGCTCCCATCATAGGTTTAAGGAGGACTGTACACACGATGGTAGCCTCAATCCATATCTATCCTGGAGTTTCTGAGGAAATTCTGTGTTAGGATGCATTCCGGCCCCCCGCCCCCAAACGAGCGTGGATCTAAATTGAGGAAGAAAGAAAAAACTAACTGTGTTTTAAGCTGGTAATATGTATGCAGCCTTAGGCGGGCCTAAACACTTGGCCTAAGTTACCTCACAGGATTCTTTTGAGGTAAAAACGGGGTGTTCCTTGAAGGAAGTGCCTGGCAAATAAAACTTTTATTGAAAAATCCTGGGCCCAGGACTTCCAGGTTAGCGCCATCGGCAATGGCGGAGTTCCTCTGACCGGGAGGAACCCGCTCCATGAAAATTGGGTCTTGCCGCCGCGGCGAAGGCGGAGACCCTTTAAAAATCCCAGGCGGAGGAAGCCTGGGAATGTGGGATTTGGCTGACACCAGGAGCGCCTCCCCTACTCGCAGGGAAACCTCTTTTCGGGGATCCGAAGCGACGTGGGGTGAGTGGCGCGGTGTTTTGAATTGACTGCTACTTTTACGGAGTGAAGCCGCACAGCCGTTGCCGGAGAGCGCTGACTTTTTCCTGTGGACAATTGGACTCTAAACAAGTACCCATGAGTAAAACAAAAAATTGGATTAAGAAACATTTTAATTTGGCATCGAAGCAGGAAGGTTCTAAACAGGAAGTCTGCCTTCCGCTTTTTGTAAATAGACTGAAGCAAAAATTTGCAAGCTAAAGTCTGGAAAGTCACATATAAAGGACTAAATTCCCTTCAGTTATAACCATCAAAACCCCTTTTGGAAGTAGGAGAAAAGGGGGGAATTTTGATTGTTCAAGCCTGCAGGAGAGAGAGTAAAGAAAGATAAATTTCCACCGTCTCAAACCTGGGAACGGGGTGCCAGAGACAGAAATTCTTGGGGAAGTTCATTGACTGTGAATGGAACTTTTTTTGACAGATAGTTAAAAAAAAGAGAGAAACAAACTGATTCCAATGTTGCCTTTTGCAATCAAAAGATACAAAATATATGAAAAATGAAAGTAATTTTCTTTTGTTGGACCTGCTTACAAAAGATGGATACAAATAGAAATTGTCTCCTCTAGAGGGAGCTTGTTAAATTGTTGCTGGAGTCGATCTGGGGATTTTACAGCTGCAAGATTAGGATCGTGAGACTAGACTCTGGCCTTGAATAAAAATGTGTTTAGAAGAAGTTTTGGTGCTTGCTTTTTGCAAGACAAGCGCTTTGTTGGAGCAGATGCATGAGAAGATGGATTTGATGACTGTTGCAGTCAAAAACTTTGGACAAACGGCGAATACCCATACAGAAACCATCCAGGAACCAACTCAGGAACTTGTTTTGACAGGGCAAGTGCAAGTGCAGAAGATAATGGAGGAGGTTGCTGTTGAACCTCAAGTAACACAAATGGAGAGACCCGAGGCCCTGCAGGAGCATAAGCCGCTGTTCTTGAAGATTGAATCTGGAGTGGGCCAGGGGGGGGTCTGGAGTTGTGGGGGCTTTTAATTTTGGGGGGGTCTTTGAAACATGCTTTTAAATACTTTTTGGACTACAGTGCTGAGTGTGGGGAATGGGACTGTGGGGAATGGGCTGATCTGCTGAGGGGAGATGGAGATATCTTTGGGTCGGAGTCTCCCCGAGTCCTATTCCTCAATGAGAAAGGAAAGAAACTAAGAAAAAGATCAACAGAAGACAAGGTAAAGTGCAGGTATAAACAAGAAGAAGATCTGCAGAAGGGGTATGGAAGAGACTTAAGAGCCCCGGACACAAGAGCACCAGGTTGATGGACTAGATGGAATGGACAGTAAGGACTGACATAACCTGAGACCAGGAAGAAGAGACGATGGATGAAGATTGGAAGAAAGTTTTTTTAAAAAAATATATATATATATTGAGAATTAGTGTAAAACTAATGAGTATTAGGGAAAATGTTGGAATGAAACTATTTGGCTTTAGTAGAAATGATATAAGGAGTTATGTATAAATAAATATTAAGTTTTAAGCTTTAAGGTATTTTATGGTAAGATAAGGTTAAAATAAATTAAGGTAAATTGAATGACAGAATATAGTGAAAGATAGCAAGGATTTGCTGAGTTAATTAATAGGTTAGACCGTTAAGATAAATTACTTAACAAAAATTGAGAAAGATGGAAAGAATTTGCTGGAAAAATTAACTAAACTAGAATACAAAAAGGGAGGTGTGAGGAGGTCGAGGAAACAAGCAAATGAAAGATAAAGATATGGAGTATTGGATGTGTGTTTTTTATTGTTGTATTGTTGTACTGGTTTTTATGTTTTTTATTTTCCTTTTTTATGTATCGAAATGTATGTCTTGTTGAATTTTTTGTTGTTTTCCTTTTTTCTGTAATTTCTAAACCTCTAATAAATATCTTTAAAAAAAGAAAAAGAAAAAAAAGAAAAAGAAAAAAAATCCTGGGCCCAGTGAACTGCTGACGATGGAAACCACAATCTCTTTGCAGGTTTTATTTCAACTCTTGATAGCCCCAAGTGGCTATCAAAGATGCTCACAAAATATCCTCAAAATAAAAGATCACATCCCAGTTTGGTGTCGAGAACAAAAATAACACGGCACCCCATATGGTGCCATGATGATTCCAAGTGGCATTTTCTGCCCTCACCCTTCTTTCTCCTTGGCCTCTGCCTACTAGGCAGCACTGTCCACTGAGGACCTCTGAGGGAAGGGAATGCCGTCAGCCCAAGACGGAGCCCCAAGTCTTCCGTTCTGAGTAAGAGCCGGGAGACAAAGGGTTCGGGTCCACACTTCCACTTGCCCCATGTCTAGAAAGCACGGGTCCAATCTATTTCCCACTTCTCTTGTTCCTTCTAGACATGGGTCTGAGCAGTTTTGCCTTTCCCCCTGCCGCTTTCCCTTGGAAAACACATTCTTCGGTGCTAAATCGGAGCAAACATCCATCTGAAGAAAACTCAATTGACATTTGCTCTGATTCAGTGGGTTTTCCCTGGGGACAAGCAGGAGTGTGGATGAGTCCTTATTTATTTTTGTCCCACCCCTGCCCCTCTCTCAGCACCATTCATCCTCTCCTTCCCTCCTAAGCTAAAAAAGCAAAGTCTTGATCCCTTTCGCTGCTCCGTGAGAAACACTTGCCCAACCCCTCTGGACCTGTAAGCTTGAGGCACCTGCCATATTGCTTGGCGGATGAGTGCTCCCCTCTTTCTCGACTGCCCTGCCTGCCTGCCTGCCCCCCTCCCTCTGCTCTCTCCAGCTCCTTACCTGTTCACTTATGAAACGAAAGCCCTTGTCTGGCCGGATGCACTCATATGTTTCTCCAAGCACGGGGTTGAACGGCTTGCTGCCGGCACGGTAGTACGTTGAGGCATAAGCCGACACAGCGAAGGCAGCCATGCAGATCTATGGGAAGGGAAGGGAGATAAACATTAGGGGCAGAGAAAGGTGGGGGTGGGGGACAACACATAACCAGCTGAGTAAATACTGTGATTGTAAAGGCCAAGGGAAAGGACAACCACTGGGTTAAAGCTGACCAAAAGTCCAGGGGTAGTAGCCTTATTATCAATTTACAATGGGGTAGAAGGTTCGCAGGCTATGAAGGAACTTGCTCACAAATTTATCGACAGCTGCGTGAATTATGATAGCTAGGCAGTGGAAAGCAGAATATAAAATGGAAGAATGGCATAAAGGGGTGTGGGATATAGCTATTAATGACAAATTAACATGTGCCATTAAGGTAAGACGGCAAATATGCAGGAGAAATTATTTCGAGGAGATGTGGAAGGTGTTTGTAGGATTTGTACTGTTACAACGTAAAGGGGTCAAACCATAGCAAGAGGTGTTGAAATTTTGGGAGGTTGGATAGTTACAATGGAACGGTCTCGGTGGTGGGGTGCACATTTTTATTCTTATTTATTTATGATTATTACTTTGTCTAAATAAATAAATAAATTCTTTAAAAATAATAATAATAATCCCCCCTCCCCGCCAAAAGGGAAAGAACGACGATGTTCTGTCAGTCTCATTGCAGACTTTGATTTTCCAAAGGGGGTGGGTTCAATGTCAGGCCAAGTAAGAAGATTCAGGCCAAAGGGATGAAAGAACCTCAGGCCCAGAGGCCAAATGCAGGCCTTCAATCTGGCCCTCAGGAGTCTCCCTGGGCCACACCTGTCGCTGCCCCCGATTTGCGCCTGCCTTGAAGCCTTTTATATTTGGCCTGCCTGGAATGTGACCTCCAATTCTCTTTTTCCCCACCAAGAGCTGGTCCCCCAAGGGATACACACGGATGACCTTCTCGCCTGACCAACACAACCCCTGTTCCAAGATGGCAGCCTGGTTAAGGCAATAAAGAGGGCGAGGCCAAATACCAGTCTTTCACAGGGGTCCAGGTTGCGGCTGGCCGCATCCAGCAGGGCACTGTACTCAAGTTCTTCGCAGAGGCGCTGCAGCGTGTTGAGGGGCTCGTTCAGCTGAACCGGCATGGAGACCTTGGAGAGATCCTTGCCGATGTTGTTGCGGAGGATGTTCCAGACGCTGACGTCGCTGGCATGGACGTGGGAGGCCGGGAGGCAGTTCCGTCGGATGATCCCGGGACCCGGCCCGGGGAGGTACAAAGGGAGAGGCACTGGCAGGCCAAGGCTCATCTCAGAGGTGTCCCCAACACAGGGCATGGCGCCTGGGCCTGTAGGGAAGGACAGAAGCAGTTCCTGTCAGGTCTTAAAAGAGACCCTACGCCTGGCTGTGAAACTGAGAGGCAAGATGGCTGAAGAAACGGATTTAATGTTGTTGCTCTTTGGAGTACGAAACCCGTTTCATCTCCTCAGAGCCAGGAAACACCCTGTTTTGCAAACCTGAATTCCAAAACCCAGTTTTGTCTCTGCAGTGATTCGTGACAAAGAGCTTGCCTCCTCCTTGTCTGACTCATTGCGGTGCTTCCTCCACCTCTTCCTGCGCATTTGAGATTAGGAGCCAGAAATCAGTCTCCTCCAGGCAGGGACTTTTAGATATTCCCTCTCTGTCTAGTTTGCCCATGACGTGGGTGTATGAGGCTTCTGTGTTACAAGAAGCGCAGCCCCAAACTCTGAGCCCCCCCCCCCAGTCTCTGCAAAGAATTTCCGCACAAAGAGCCCTTGTGAACTACATGACCCAAATTTGTATTTGTGTGTGTTTAATTTGAATTCAATTTGAATTCAATTCAATTTGAATTCAGTCTTTCTTTACTGTTGTGTTATTGAACTAGATGTTGCTGCTAAGATAAATAAAAAAATTAAAAATGTTAAACGTCTAGCATTTTGTTTCCAGCAGCGGTCAGTCAGATGCTTCTATGAAGGTCACAGGAAGAATAGGATGCAATACTTTTTCCTTGCTGTGCTGAAGGCCAGCTTCTGATATTCAGAAGTATAGTGGCTCTGAATAGGGAAGCTCCACTAAGTGGATAACAGTTAGGGATAGACAACAAACACACACAAAAATCCTCCAGGGGTTTGTTCTTTTGCTTTTAAAGCCATCTAACCTAGCAGCTAAGGGACGCGGGTGGCGCTGTGGGTTAAACCACAGAGCCTAGGACTTGCTGATCAGAAGGTCGGCGGTTCGAATGCCCGCGACGGGGTGAGCTCCCGTTGCTCGGTCCCTCCTCCTGCCAACCTAGCAGTTAGAAAGCATGTCAAAATGCAAGTAGATAAATAGGTACCGCTCTGGCGGGAAGGTAAACGGCGTTTCCGTGCGCTGCTCTGGTTCGCTTAGTCATGCTGGCCACAGGACCCGGAAGCTGTATGCTGGCTCCCTCGGCCAATAAAGCGAGATGAGCGCCGCAACCCCAGAGTCAGTCACAACTGGACCTAATGGTCAGGGGTCCCTTTACCTTTACTTAACCTAGCAGCTAAGGCCAGACCTTGTGATAGTGTGCAGGAGTGGGAAGCTTGCAGCCCCGACTCGCTTCATGACAGTGGGAAGGAGCATGACAGGGAAGGAGGAAGGCAAGATGGAGACAAATTAGGGTGCTAGGAAGGGAGAGTCAAAATGGGGGGAGCGATGGGGAAAGAAGCGGGGGGGGGAGGAAGCCCCCTCTGCTAGTGATCAGATCAGACCTCAGCAAGAGGGATCTGTGTGCGCTCCCCACCCACCCTTAGCAGCCCACAGGGTGTGGAGGAAGAGAGAAAGCGGTGGCTGAGAAAAAGAAAGCAAGAAATGAGGCTGGGGCAGGGGCAGGGGCAGGGGCAGAAAAGGGGTCCCACCCACTTTCAGCTCTGGGTGACCCAATTCTAGCATCAGACCCACCCTGCTCCCAGTTATCCCCTAGGAATGTTGCTCTCCACAGCCCCACACCTCCTGTGGAAGTGAAATCCAAAAGGTCAATCATTTGTTATGTGAATGGTGCCTATTCCAACTCTTGTACTATTACTATTTTGTATAACTTACTCTGGGAGGTCGGCATATACTTGGGGACGGCAGGTGACATTTATAAAAAGGATGGATTACCTCCAGCTCATTGCTCTTTAGTGCCCTCCAGATGTTGTTCGTCTACAACTCCCATCAGCCCCAACGAGCAAGGACATTTGTTGAGGTAATGGTGGGAGTTGTAGGCCACAGGTCCCCTGCCCCGATTTATCCCCTCCCCTAGTCGCAGCTCTGTTCTGTAGCTCCTCCTCTGCAAGCACACCCACCCTGATCACCTCCTGGAACAAGTACCTTTGAGACAACGCCCTGGTCCTCCTGCCATGTCTGTGGCTTCCTCCAAGATGCTGTTAGTCACCTCGCTGATGCAGGACTCGTCATCTGTGGCCTGGAGGAGCAACAGAGGTTACACAGGCCAAGGGAAGTGGCGGGCTTGCCAGGAAAGAGGAATGACGGGGAAGAGGAGTTGGTGGCTGTGTTGAGTTTAAATGGAATCAGAGGCAGGACAGAAGGCTAGGACTTAGGCAAGGGGCATGGAATCCAAAGCAACTTTTCTTATATAAAAAGGCCCAGCAAAAATCCAACAGGGATGCTTTTGGAAAATGGTGTCAGGGTGGACTGACAGCACAGATTTAGTCAGCGCAATCTCCATTCTCCTTCCCAATCAAGTTTCAAAGCAGGAGTGGTGAGCCTTTGTCCCGCCAGATGTTGTCTCTGTTCAACAGCCATGCTTGATGGGGGCTGATGGGAATTGTAGTTCAGCAACACCTGGAGGAACAAAGGTTCCTCACTTTAAAGGGAGAGGCCACTGGGAAGGCCCTGAGCCTTATGTACTCTTGGCCCTATAGCGAAAATGGGGCAGAGGCAATTTGGCCCTGAAATTCATCCCCAGCAAAATGACTGAACCTGGAAGCCGGGGAAGATATGTGGGAAGCAAAGGCTGCTTCTCCCGTGAAAGTGTAGGGTAGAAGGAGAGACAGAGGACAAAGAAGAGAGAAAGATTTCACAGGATTCTCCAGGTCCACATTGCAGAGACGGTAAGGACTGTGACACAGAACTCTTCGAAGCAATCGAAAGAAGAAGCCACGAGTTGAGGCCTTGGACATCAAAGGAATAGCAAGTTGGAAAAGCCCAGCCATCCCCTCAGATGCCTTCAAGACTCATGGGAAGAGCTGCATGCAAGCAGGGGATTGTGAAATTCAATACCATAGTGCTCCTGAGTCTCTCAATTTGAAGCAGGCACCTAGAGTTGTGTCCGAAAGGGGAAAGGTGGTAGAAAAGCAGCAGCAGGAGGAAGAGAGGCCTAAGAGAACACACTGTAGAACTGGGCTAAGCCTGGATCTTCTAGAAGGAAGAGGGAGTGAGAGAAAGAGACTGAACATAAAAGATCTGGGCAGATGTATATGAGGAGTTGGGGTGGGAATAGGCCACTGGGGGGATTTGGGGGGGACAGCAGCTGCTAGGCGGGGGGGAGTGGCTTTGCTGCTGGCTAATTCACAAAAGGATGAGAGAGAGAGAGAAAAGACGACAGTGAAGAAACAGCAACAAAAATGTAATTCTATTTTTTTAAAAAAAACACAAACCTTACACAGATATGGAGCCTCTGACACAAGATCATACCCTGAAAAGCTGGATTAAAATCTAAATCCAATTTATTTACCATTCCCACTGCTTTTTAAAAAGAAATGCTGCCAAGGCCTATCTTTTAAAAAATGAATCACTCACCAACAGTTGTTTATAAGCATATGAGCTCAGATGTGCAGGAAGTTAATTGGGCAACATTATTGTACATTTTCTTGTGGTTGCTGGTTATTTTTTCTTTCTTTTTTAAAATAATTTTATTAGTTTTCCATTAAAAACAAATCAAATCCAATCATAATCCAAATCAAAGAAAAAAGCACACAAAAAAACCAAATTACAATCTGAATTATTGTGGGAGGCAGCCATTTCCCACAGCAGGAAGCTGGAAGTCCTATTTAAAGGTTGCTGGTTATTTTTTCAGGCATCAACAGGTAGAGACACTGACCTTATTCACACTTACCTTTCCTTCACTTTTTCCAGGTGCAGCCTGCTCTTTAAAGCTCTGTGTCTAAGCATTTTTCATGCTCCAGAGCTTTCCCGGCAAAAACCTGCTCTTTAGCGCTCAACCAGAGCAAACGTCCATCTGCGGAAACCCCGAACTGACGTTTGCTCTGATTGAGCGCTAAAGGGTGGGTTTTCTACTGAAACAACCACTCTCTCCTAACAGCCTGTAAGAACACCTTGCAATTAATCTGCGGCAGGGAAGATTATGTTGGGATCAGCTATAATTTCACCTGTTGATGTGTGTCACCATAAATGATGGGTTTTGACCATTTGCTCTCAATTACCACAATCATTTTGTTTATTTATATGGGGAACCCGTGTACCTCCAGATGGTGGAAGCTGTAGCCCGGGAACAACTAGTGGGCCACAGATTCCTGTTTTAAAGACTCCCCCCCCCCACAAATGGCTACATCCACCAACCTCGTTCTCAGATGAGCTGGCCGACAGGAAAACCTCGCAGGCATCGAAGAACTCCGTGTGCGAGTCGGAGAGAGACACGATGCTGCGATTGGAGAGCTGCTGCTCCTGACCTTTAACCAACAGGGCATCCGGCTAGAGGGCAGAGAAAGAAAAAAAATGTTGCCAAGAGATCCAGTCGAAGGCGACTGTGGGGTTGCAGCGCTCATCTCGCTTTTAGGCCAAGGGAGCCGTCATTTGTCCACAGAGAGCTTTCTGGGTCATGTGGCCAGCATGACTAACCCACTTCTGGCGCAACGGGACACCATTACGGAAACCAGAGCACACAGAAACGCCATTTGCCTTCCCACCACAGTGGAACCTATTTATCTACTTGCTCTGGTGTGCTTTCGAACTGCTAGGTTGGCAGGAGCTGGGACAGAGCAACAGGAGCTCACCCCACCGTAGGGATTCGAACTGCCAACCTTCTGATCGGCAACCCCAAGAGGCTCAGTGGTTTAGACCACAGTGCCACCCGCATCCCTTAACCTGAAAGTAGAGGGCCTCTGGCAATCACTGCCAATAGCTGTGGATGAACCTCACCTTCCATGAATCTCTCTATACTCGTTTTCAAAAATCTAACATCCAACCTAATGGCCAGAGTCACAACCTGTGTAAGTAATGGCTTTTAGTGGTTTGGAGGGGATCAGCCTGCCTTAGGGACTCAGGAGTTTGTTTGGCCTGTTTATTTTGCAGTGGATCAGCCCAATCCATCACTCCTGAACTTGCTTCCAAATTGGACTCCAAAGGCTCATCCGAACACAAATTGCATACAATTTAAATGCAGGCTTTTTTTTCTTTCCGAAAAGTTACATGCAGCACGACGGAACAGATCTATGACCGACCACTAGAGGAACTCAAAACAGGATAGAATATGGCTGCTTAGTTCATCTCTGGGTTTGCCTGGAGCTCTCTGCAATACTCCCGATCAGGTTAAGAGCCTGCAGCAACCTTTGCCAACCAGGTGCCCTCCAGTTGTTTTGGAATAAGACTCCTATCAGCCCCAGCTAGCATGCACACGTTTCTCCGCTGTAAAGAAAAGGAAAGCTTACCTCATCAGGGTTAAATGAGGCAAAGGAGTCCAGGGTTGTGTCCGAGGAGATGGAGAGAGAATGGAAACGGCGTATACATTCCATATTGTCCAGTGTCTGCAGAGAAGCCAGGTGGGGGGAAAGGAGGAATTTAGAGAGGGACGCGGAATGTAGATAAAGAAATTGCCCTGTAGAGCATCATAGACCAGGCAATGCTTAAATTTCTCAAACATGAGGTACCAGCTCTCAAAACCACAAGATACGGAACCCCTCCAAATTGGGGTTTGTTGGTTTTGGGGGTGTATCCTGCAACATGTCATTGATGCAATAATAGTAAATTATTATCTATTATCTACAGGTGGCAACCATTTTAGGTGCGTCCTATTGACGTGCAATCACCAAGGCGTGGGACTTTTTGGACCTGGAAGAAGGCAGAACAGGGGTGGGGCTTATACAGGCTCCGCCGAGGCATTTGGGGGCCGCGAATTTTGTCACATCATTGTCATTTGGAAGGGCACTCTTGCAATATAGCGCAACAAACGCGATGCAAAAATTAAACAAATTAAGTGGCATGTTTGTGGTGCACTATTTGACAGGGCTTTAGCATGCACCGACTGGAAACAAAAGCAGTATGCCTGCCCCAAAACGTTCGCAGGAGCATTGAAAACGGGACCGCTTATACCTGCCCCAATACCATTGTGAGCCCAAATCCATCATCAATGCACAACCAAAAACAGACATCTGTGGAGCCCCATATTCTCTATGACTTGGGCATGTACATAAATCAAAGATGGAAAACTTCTTTTGGTCAAGGTTTGCATTCCTTTAGAAGGGCTGGGGTTTATGTGCTCAAAACCACCTGAAGAAGTGGGGGCACAGCCAGTCAGACTCCCTTTACCTGCCTGAAATTAAGTTCATACTCTTGACTTTATATAGCCCATATTTTTTTGCTCCATAAGACGCACCTAGTTTCTAGAGGGGGAATGCAAGAAAAAAAAATATTTTTAAAGGGAGCGCTGAGAAGAGCCTGGGATGCATACAGGCTCTGCTCAGTGCTCCCTTTCACGAGCCGAATGGAGCGTGTGTGTGGCACTTGCAGGCTTTTCCCCAGGAAGGAGAAAAGCTCCCAAGAGCCGCACACACACTCCACGTGGCTCGTGAAAGGGAGCGCGGCTCTTGGGGGCTTTTCTACGAGGTGGGAGAAGGACAGCCCCTCAGTGACAGGCTGCCCTTCTCCCACCTCGTAGAAAAACCCGCAAGAGCTGCGCGGAGCGTGTGTGCGGCTCTTGGGGGCTTTTCCCGCCTGCCTTCGCTCCATAAGACGCACACACATTTCCCCTTACTTTTTAGGAGGGAAAAAGTGTGTCTTATGGAGCAAAAAATACGGTACTGTACACTAATTGAGCTATTCTGTGCCAATGCTGCAGTATTCTGCATATTTTGGGTTGTTGTTTTTTGGTATAAGCATCTAACATTTTTTAAAATAATTCTATACCAGCAAAGTTTTAAAACCAGCAATTGGCGAGCCTGCCAGAAGACAGAGGGAGGAGCCTTACCCCGGCTGCTGCCATGCCGATGCCACCCCCACGACCACCCTGGGCGGAAGACATAGTGGAGCGTTGCAGATCGAGCGTCCGCTGCAGTTCTTGGAGACGGTCTCGCTCCGCTGTCAGCACGGCCAGCACGCTACTGAGGGAGCCATGAACTGGCAAAGGAGGAAAGCACATTTCAAAGCAGATCCCATCATTCATAAGGAACCAGGCATTTGGCAAGGACTCCGGAATCCTTGGAATGATCAACTTTTGTTTTTAAAGGAAGGAGCTCAAGTTTCTAGCCCTTAAGGCCACCTTGACTAATTTGAAAACAAATGTACATAACACCCAATGAACACTCAAGAAGTGGAGCGAAGTGTGTGAGCAGAATTGGCAAACAAGGAGTGTGTGTGTATATATATATATTTATATAATAATAATAAATTTTATTTATACCCCGCCCTCCCCGGCCAGAGCCGGGCTCAGAACGGCTAACACTAGTAAAATTACAGTAAAAACATAATAGGAAAAGAAAAAAACCAATTTAAAATTCAGGTTAAAATGCAATTTAAAATGCAGCCTCATTTTAAAAGTAGCCCATAGATACACTCCCCTTGTTCTGCAGAAGCTGAACTAGTTATGTAAAACAAGAACATTTCTGCAATTTATGCAGGACACAAAATCCAGCTTTCCTTTGTACAGAATCTGGGTTGCTTCAGTCACAACATTGTGATTTATCGCGGCAAAGAATAGGTTGTGGAAATGGGGGGAATTAACCCCCCCCCCCAAAAAAGTAACAAGCCCATAAAACATTCTTTCCTTCCAATCTCTCTCATGCTCCTGCTCTCTGTCGACCTTCGACATCCCTCTCCACCCACAACAAAAATAACAAATAAATGTAAAGTAGGACTGTCATTCCTGAGCGTTGCAAACAACAATAGCCAACACCTGCCGCAAGCTGACCTTTCTGAGCTAAAATCCAGAAACTTCTCTGCAGCTGGCTGTATTCCGGAGGGACGCTAAAGATGGCTTGGTTCTGACAGGATTCCAAATATCTCGAAAGGTTGGGCACAGAGCCATGCAGGCGCCCCACCTGCAGGTGACAAAACACTTCTGGTTTAGACACCCAAGTAGAGCATTTCCCCAATCGCACCCTCTCCCCTTCCATATTACTTAAAAGCAGTGCTTTTTTTTTCCTGCGGAGATGCAGGGGTACGCATACCCCAAACGTTTTGTAAATCTTTGTACTTTTGTCCATTTACTGTATTTATTTCCCCTGATTTGAACTATAAAATGCTGATTTTCTTGAGTCAAAATTAGAGTATCCCTAAACTTTTTTTTTTAGAAAAAGCACTACTTAAAAGGCTTTTCTCCTCTGTCCCAGAAAAGCATTGCTCTCTCAATAACAGCAAGACCATGCAAAATGCCACCCTCCACTTTCTAAGCTAGGCACACACCCTCTCACCCCCCCCATATAACAGTGATGGCCAAACGTGGCCGTCCAGATGTTTTGGGACTACAACTCCCATCATCCCTAGCTAACAGGACCAGCGGCCAGGGATGATGGGAATTGTAGTCCCAAAACAGCTGGAGGGGCAAGTTTGGCCATCACTGCCATATCAGAACCGTCACCCCCAGTCCCAAGCCAGCTCACCCTGCCTATCGTGTCGTCTTTTGCAAAACTCTGAGTGCACCAGATGCGGGTGGATCTCTTCCCCTTCCTGGGTCTCTCCGTGCCCGCTGAGGTCTGTAAAAAAATCAAGAAAGAGTCTCCTGCCACAGCTACCATCGAAAGTTTATTCAGCGTCAGAGAACTCAAAGCAGGAATTCCTCAATTTGTAAGAGTGGGTACATAACCATGCAAATCCGTTCAAAGCCCATGGTTGGTACGTGACTGAAATGGCAAGAAAGCAACTCCAGAGCCAGTGGCAACTGCACTGTAGGGGGGTTGGGCTAGATGACCTTTGGGATCCCTTACAAATCTATTATTATTATTATTATTATTATTCCGCCCTATACCCGGAGGACTCAGGGCAGTTCACAGAAGAAAATCAAAATATAAAACCACAAAATAAATAATCAAAACAAAAACAACAACCCAACAACCCAAATAACAGAATCTACAATTCTATTATTCCACAGGACGGCTTACAATACAAAAATGCATAATATGGTAACAAACAAAAGCAATTAAAAAATGCACAGTTTAAAAGGCCATAGGTTGTTGAAGTAGCCGAAGGCCTGGGAAAAGTGGAATGTTTTTGCCTGGCGCCTAAAGATATGTAATGAAGGCGCCAGGAGAGCTTCCCTGAGGAGAGGATCCCACAAAGGCCCGTTCTCATGCGGCCCCCCTCTGGACCTCTCCTGGAGGAGGCACACCAAAAGGGGCCTCAGGGGAGGATGATCTGTTGCCATCGCCGCTCTACATACCTGACTATTGGAGATGAGGGGAGCCGATGGAATGCGGTGCAGGGTCTCCAAACTCTGCAGCATCCGGTTGAGCTCTTGAAGTTTTCCCTGACATTCGGAGAGTTCTGAGGAAAAAAGAAACCAATCGTTACGCGTGTGAAAATTTTGCACTCGGAAAGAGCATGCAAGGGCGATGTCTGCAGATTTAACATGGCAGAAACAGGCCAGGAAGTCAGGAGGCGGGACTTCCTTGAGCTTGTTTGGAGGTTTTAGCAGGGGAGCGCAGCTATTGTATACCCTTGACCGAAGAACGGTACACTCCTTCTATCTGGGATGGTCGTCCTCTTCCACTGAGCGCGCAGCTTCGGGAGGGACGCACATGGAGCGGTGAGGGAGGGAGGGAGGGGACACCTGCCTAGCCAGCCAGATCAGCCGAATCAACCCTGGCGATCAATGGGGTGACAGATGTCGCAGCCAGATCGCCCTCACATCCAGGAGGCGGGACTTCCTGTCTGTTGAGTAAATCGGCTCTTTGGTCGGTCAGCATTTGGAAGAGAACAGGGACTATATCATGGCAGCACTGTAGAGCAGGGGTCGGCAAACTACGGCCCGCGGGCCGGATCCGACCGATTTGCCTGCTGACGGTCCGTGGATCGTGTGGATTCTGTTCGTTAATTTTTTTTCTGCACCGCCATTTTTTGGAGGGCGCCATTTCCCCTCTCCCTCTCACACACCACGGCGCCTCCTCCCTCCTCCTCCTGGCTTCTCCCTGCCCTGCGTAGAGGAGGAAGGGGGCTGGGATGAGCTCGCTGAGCGCCATTTTGGGCAGCGCCTCTCCGGAGCCAGCCCACCCTTGCGCCAGCAGCACCACAGGTAGGCAGGGGGAGGGGAGGGGCTGGGGGAGAGAGAAGCCCCCTCCGCCGTGTGTGTGTGTGTGTGTGTGTGTGTGTGTGTGCATGCAGTCCGGCCCACCACAAGGTCTGGGGGACGGTGAACCGGCCCCCTCCCAAAAAAGTTTGCTGACCTCTGCTGTGGAGACATTGGGTGGATGGCTTGCACTTCAAACATAGTTTGGAAGCCAAATTCCCACAAAGAACTACAGCAGGCACAGCCTCTCTGACCCACAGGCTGCCCCTTCATTCTCCTTTGTTCTGGCTTATAACGGCCACTGATTCCCGCCCCCCTCCAACTCCTTAGCCCACTTCTGATCTGCTGACCCTCCCCCGGGAAAAGCCTTCTTACTGGAAAGGTGCTAGAAGGAGAGAGAGATCAATGGAATAGGAAATGCAGCAAATGCAGACGTTCTTGACGGTGCTTCAGAAAGAGTGCTGGCTTAGAAGAGCAGAGGAAAGGTAGCTGGGAATGGTGAAAGGCGGAAGGGCATTTGTTTGAGGCAAGCGGTAAGAAGATCCCATCTCACCTGCTGAGCACCTGTCCAGGCCTTTGCTGTCGCTCAGCCAAGAATTCACCTTGTCTCGGGGGCCGGCCAGGGAAGACAAGGCAGGGGCACTCTCGGACATCAGAATGCGGTGCCGTGAGCTGCAGGCCTGCAGGAAGGAGGCAAGAAGATGTGGGCCGAACGGAAGCTAAGAGCAAAGGATTGTGGGAGGCGCGTCCATTTTGCAGGCCACAGCTGTGAGCTTTTAGCCTCTTGTTCACCAGGAAGCTCTCCCTGGGACCCGGGCACAAAGCTGAACAGCAGAGGCAAAGTCATTTTAGGATTTCAACACCCCTTTTCTCTATAAATCACTAGGTGAAACCAGCTAAGTGCCAATACTATAAAACTCTTTTACAAAGCCACATAAACTGGTGTTGGAGAACTCACAGCTCTTTAGTATACTGGTCATCCTAGGGGTAGGGAACCTATAACCTTTTAGATGTTATTGGACTCTCAATTCCCATAGGCCTCAACCAGTATGGCTAGCTAGTATTGGAAGCTGGAGATGTACAACAACATCTGGAGATGTACAAATTCAGTTATACAAGCAGCCGACGCAACTTAGCAGCTGAACGTTACAAATGTATTTGCTAGATGTACTTAACATTTCCACGGGAACCACCAAAGCTTAACTTTGGCCTATAAAGCAACTCTTTCCTGCCAGAGCTATGTGAGGGCCCCTCCAGACTGGTTTGTGGGGGGGGGGTTTGGCAGGTCTATTCAGCAATATGCCACCGATGCAAAAATAGTACATCCTTCCGGAACGATACAGCGTTATTGCCCTCCAGTGGGCAGCTCTTGCGCTGTAGCACAACAAAAGTGGCACAAAAAAGGACTCCTGTAACATTCTTTTCATTTGAAAAAAGACAGGATTTCAGCAGGAAGTTACGAGACGTGCACCGTTTGGAAATGAAGTGGTGCGTCTGCCCCAAAACTGTTGCAGGTACAAACAGCACTGAAAGCGGGATCTACGTGTAACCCCGCTGATACCATCGTGTGCACAAACCGTCATGAATGTGTAAGAAAGAAGGCATCTGGAGTCCGGGCCCCAAGTCTCTTCTTCCTGCATATGACTAGGGGGAAAGAACCAAAGAGGGACACTGGAGTCCTCTGTCCATTCATCATTCCATGTGCATGTCCCTTCCCATCCATCTTGCGCAACGCAAAAAAGTATTCCCCGCCCCCCACCCTTCCCACCAACTCACCTGTGTAGGATGCGAGGCTCTTCCACCATGGCTACTTGTCAGGTACTGCCTTTGGGAGGCATCCAACTTCTGCACTTGGCGGTGTGAGCAGAGCTTGGCCACCCAGTTATTGAAGAGTTCCTGGGATTTAATCTAGAAGGAATGAACCGTTAGGAGCACAAAGGTGGGCGATGGGAATTAAGATACCTGTCCAAGCAGAGGTTTAACTGATGTCTGAAATCTGAACCCAAGAGCCGATAGGGTCCTGAGCGGAGCTGATACTCAACCTAAACTGTGGAGATTACCGTATTTTTTGCACCATAACACTCACTTTTTTCCTCCTAGAAAGTAAGGGGAAATGTCTGTGCGTGTTGTGGAGGGAATGCCTACGGGCGGCATGCCTACGGATTTTCCTCCTCTAAAAACTACGTGCGTGTTATGGTCGGGTGCATGTTATAGAGCGAAAAATACGGTAATTTATTTCGCAGCCATCGGATTCAAAAGATCTCAAAGAAGAGAGAGCAAGATGCTAGTTCTCCTGCAGATTAAAGCTGCTTCGCTTTCTTTCCAGATCTTTGTATTAGGCTTTTAAATACATAACAATTTTTCAATACAACAAAGCTTTCCTCCCCCTTTTTTTTTATAGGCAAATGCAGATAAAGACCTTGTCGGCATTGTTCCACTCAGACTACAGAATCCACAAAACAATCCGGTTCACAGTCAAAGCATCGTGAAAGTCCGCAGGCGAGGGCTCCAAGCTTGTAGCAAACCGATCTGACGACACCACTGATATATACCATGTTCAGCTTCCTGCATGTTTTAGGAACTGCCAGGAAAACATGCGCTGAAAGCTAAGTCCAGTGAATGGCAAAGGATGTCCACCTAGCTTGGTTTGCCATAGCTGGGGAGAAACCTTTCCCCACACTCTACATGCCCAAAGAATCCTCCTGGCTATGGGCCCTAGTGTTCATGCATTAGCTTGGATTTGAACCCAGAGCAACAATGCAAGGCAAACAAATAGGACAAGCCAGCTCTTTATTACATGATACCTTGACCGAGAGAACTGCAAAGGCAGAACTTTCTAACCCTAGCTGCTACAGTCCAGCAGTTCTCAACCTGTGGGTCCCCAGATGTTGTTGGACTACAACTCCCATCATCCCTGAGCTCTGGCCAACAACATCTGGGGACACACAGGTTGAGAAAGGCTGTACTACACAGTGCCTATCAAACAATTCCCAGGATTATTAGGTACAGTCGTACCTTGGATCCCGAATGCCTTGCGAGTCAAACGGTTTGGCTTCCAAATGCCGCAAACCCAGAAGAGAGTGTTCCGGTTTGCAAACCTTCTTTGGAACCCGAATGTCTTACACAGCTTCCGATTGGCTGCAGGAGCTTCCTGCAGCCAATTGGAAACTACACCTTGGTTTCCGATCATTTTGGAAGTCCAACAGACTTCCGGAATAGATTCCGTTTGACTTCCAAGGTACCAGTGTAAACATTACTGTGCCGCGTACTGTTATCTTGTTTCCCAGTAAACCTTTGTTCATCCAGAACAGGAGGCAAGCAAACTGAAACTTCCTTTCAGGTGTCATTTGCCAGATCAGGACTTTCAGCTTTCCCATCCTCAGGCTAATGCTCCCATTTCCCAGACTGGGGAAATCGAGGCCCAACAACCTCCTCAAGGCTAAATGATGGGTTGGCATTTGACCTTTCCTAGTCGCTCACCCAGTCTTCCTTTTCCAGTTTTCCATCTGATTTCTCTTCAGACCATATAAATCTTTTGTCTTTTTTCCATTTTAGTTCCTTATGCTTTTCTCTCCCATCCTGTCCTGTTACCACAACCACAACCCCGCAACCTGCATGAGGTTCCTCTTTTGCACGCCTTACCTTGAGATGATAGATGTTCTCTTCTGTGTCCAGATCTACGCGCTGCGCCTTCTTGTTGACCGACATGACAGACAGGCGGACGTCAACAGAGCCGTGAAGCTTCCCCTTCAAGACCTGGGAGGGAGGGTGAAATGGTGAAATGAATACTGACCCAGCCCTTTGAGCTCTGCCCTACGGATCTCATTGATCTCTGATGTCCCCCTTTGGCCACTTCTGCTCTTAGATTCCCCATGAGTCCCCACCTCATTGAAACCCAGGCACCCCAGGCTCCCTACCCTGTACTCACATCTTGGCGTGTGGTGGCATATTTCAAAATCCCATCTTCCAAAACAAAATAGCGCTTTGAGAAAGAGAGAAGGGGAGAAAGAAAAGGAAGAAGTCACAAATATCCGTGTGGTCAAAAAACCACCTGAGGCACAACAAAAGTATTCACCCTTTTCACATATATACCCTTTCCACCAGTCTAGAGAACCGTGAGAGAAACAGGAGATTGAGCAGAAGATGCGGCCTACATAGGAATGAATCTTATGGGGTTCGCGTGATTTATTGTGAATGTGGGATGAGTTAGTTTGACACATTGGTTTTCCTACAGCACCGGAAGCTGTGAGGGATCCACTCTGGTCCCGGGTTGATTGAACCTACGTTCCAAAGGCCTGGAAGGGACCACGTTTTAGAACCACAGGAAGTCTGGAATCGCACTAGAACAGGAGTACCAACCACACCCGCGACCAGCAATTCCCAACACACACGGGGCTCTCAAATCTCTCACCTTGTGCCAGCCCTTCAGGGGCCATTTTCGCTTCTTCAACAGGTAGCCCTCCTGCCTCTCTGGCTCCTGAATGACTGCGCTCTGGATCCGCAACTCATCCACCACCTCCCAGCTTTCGGAACCCTAGAATTTTTTTTTTAAAAAACAACATTAGAAAGAAGGGATGGGGTGTTCTCCCAGAGGGAAAACTGGTTGGAGTTTTGCACTGCAGTCCAAAGGCTCGATTAAAGGACATACCCATTGTTTAACCTTTAGGCCCACTGACCTGAAAGCCCCTCCTACCAACCTCTGGGATGCGTGTAGATTGTTTATGCGGTTCCTCCAGGATTGGCTGGCAGCTCCCACCAGCCCAGCCAGTATGGCCAATGGACAGGGATGATGGGTGTTGGGAGATCAACAAAATCTGGAGGGTCTCAGGCTACCCGCTCTTGGCAGAGGGGAGACATCTCACCTGCCGAGCAATGCTGTGCTTGGAAGACACAGTGCTGTTGGAGCGAGAGGGGGGCGGAGCCCTCTTGGGAGAAGATGGGTCCTTCTCATGGCTACCCATTCCTGTGCAGTCCGTCTCTTTGGACAATGCCCTCTCTGGATGCCAAGGAGGGGTCAGAGATGCCGCTGTCGGTCAGAACCTTGCCCCCCTTTCCTGAGCATCACATTCAGAAGGGCAGCTGAGAAGAGAGACCAAAAAACAAGACTCAACGTCCTTATTACAGTTCAGCACAAGGAAAAGCAGAGAGAAGTAGGGATTTCCACAGAGGAATGCTTTAAAAAAGCGAGGAAGACCAACAAAACAACCATCATCTTGGATGAAAAGAAGACAACGAATGATTACAACTGCTCGTTCTTTCGTCTTGGGAAATAAAACATGAGTTTGGATGTTCTTTCATTTCTGTATTTCTATATTTGATTGAATGCAAAATGTGAGCTTTCTCCCCTTCATTTCAATTCACTTTTAATTTGTATACTGCCTTTCTCTATTACTATACACACGGTGGTTTGCAGGAACAAAATATACAACAAAGAACCTTGTAATACGAAAAGTCATAATAAAGCATAGCTTTAAAATGAAATGACTTATATCAAATAAAGTAAGGTAAAGGTAAAGGGACCCCTGACCATTAGGTCCAGTCGTTACTGACTCTGGGGTTGCGGCGCTCATCTCACTTTATTGGCCGAGGGAGTCGGCATACAGCTTCTGGGTCATGTGGCTAGCATGACTAAGCCACTTCTGGCGAACCAGAGCAGCGCACGGAAACGCCGTTTACCTTCCCGTCGGAGCGGTACCTATTTATCTACTTGCACTTTGATGTGTTTTCGAACTGCTAGGTTGGCAGAAACAGGGACTGAGCAACGGGAGCTCACTCCGTCGTGGGGATTCGAACCGGCGACCTTCTGATCGGCAAGTCCTAGGCTCTGTGGTTTAACCCACAGCGTCACCCGCATCCCATCAAATAAAGTAATATTCAATAATCTATTAGAATAGGACGCAATAAAATTAACTCTCAAAAAATCAGCAAGCACTAATTAAACAGAAATTCCGTCTTCCTCCTCCCCCAGTTGCAGGGTTTAGCAAACAAACCCTAGACCAAGACACACTCAGGAAAGGAGAAGGATGGAGGGGAGAAATATATTTTAAAGGAGAGAGGTTATAATCCATTGCTGGGACTGATTTCCTACAGTCCTCCCATTAGCTGGATGCCTTGATGACACCTCCTGTCCATGATGAGCCTGGCTTCCAGAACGTCATCTCTGCAGCTAACCCTTTTATCAATCTCACCTGCTTGTTCTACAAGACTCTTCGAGCGGCTGCAGCTGCTGCTTTGGATAAACTGCTCACCTACACCTATTTTCCATCTCTCCTCCCTTGGCAAACAGGTTCTCCCTTTGCAGTCTGCTCCTAGGCAAGTCTAACTAGATGCAAGCCCCACCGAATTCAATGGGAAACACTTGCAAGAAAAAGAAATGTGTGCCTTACATCGCTCGCTCGGACCAGGTTCTGTGTCAAGGTACTCCTGCGGCCCACTTGTTCTGACGCGTTGGACCCTCCTTGGTTTAGAGGATACTTAAAGCACAGGCTTCCCTCAAAGAATCCTGGGAGCACCCTTAAAAAACTAAAGCTCCCAGGATTATTTGCAGGAAGCCATATGTGGTGTGAATGTGACCAGGGCCGGCTAATGGGGAGCTCTATAGGGAGCCTAAATGTGTATATCTGGGTAGCTGGTTACACTCTGAACAGCAAATCCGTGCCTACAAAAATCAGAGTTTATACACCGATTGTGTTTGCTGGACTGAGATGAGCTGTAAGGGGAAAGTGCCGGGAAACTCACAGTTCAAAACTTACCACTGCTGTGAACTTGACTCATTAAATGGGCTTAATAAACAACTATCTGACTAGAAGACTTCTGAAGGCAGTCCTGTTTAGGGAAGCTTTTAATGTTTAGTGTTTTATCATGTTTTTAATATTCTGTTGAGAGCCACTCAGAGTGGCTGGGGAAACCCAGCCAGGTGGGCGAGATATAAATAATAAATTATTATTATTATTATTATTATTATTATTATTATTATTATTAGTCTCAATCTCCCCTCCACATCCCACCATAATTTGCCAGACTGAGCTCCTTGGGGAGGAAGGTCAGGATAGAAATTTAATAGGCAAATAAATAACCAAATAAAACGAGGTGTTAGGGAAGAAGTTCCCTCCCCTTCCAACCCCCCCACCAAAAGTTATCCTCCCTTGTAGCCGGTCATATTCCTCTCCCCGCCCCCAGCCCTGCCCCCCAGTCTGCAGCCACATAAACACAGCTGCCACTCACCCATTTCTCATTCTGTCTCTATATATACTGTGCCTCGCCCCAAACCTCCAAATTTAGCAACTACTGATAAAAACCAAAAAACGCCCCACTCTCAGCAACAATCTGGATCTGAACACGCTGAGCAGAGTCAATGCAAAACGAAGCCCGTTTGCAAACATGTTGCATTGATTTGCGTAATTGTGTTTGCATGAAGAAAAGAGAGTCTCTCACTTAGCACAAAATCTGAGGTTTCCTCAGTACAAAAAAGAGCAGCTCCTCACAACACTACCTGAAGAGGACTAAAGGCACCCCGATTTACATAATATTTGCATATGCTAATTGCATGCACAGGCACAGGTATAGAATTAAATCTATCCCAAGGTAGTGGAGAAAGCTGACAAGGTGCTCTGTGTGCTGTCCAGGTTCTAACCCAGGGATGGAAAATGTTCTTTGGTCTGAGAGCCACACCCCTCATGGGCAATCTCCTAAAAGCCACATGCCTGCGGTTGGGTGAGGACAGGAGAGCAAATGTAAACGGAACAAGGGATTTAATTTCTACCTTTCTGGGAACTGGCTACAGTCCAGACATGCAAACGTCAGAGGTTGCTACACACCTCCATCCAATCTCTCCATCCTTATTCAAACAAGCCAGAGGCACCTTCACAATTCATGAACACATTCCAGCCAGGCAAAAGGAGAATGGAAGTCTGGGGAGGGGCATGGCTGGGGAAAGGGGGCGTGGCCTGGGCAGAATCCCAAGGGCCAGGTGAAGAGGCCTGAAGGGCCAAATTAAAGGTAAAGGTAAAGGGACCCCTGACCATTAGGTCCAATCGTGACCGACTCTGGGGTTGCGGCGCTCATTTCGCTTTATTGGCCAAGGGAGCTGGCGTACAGCTTCCGGGTCATGTGGCCAGCATGACTAAGCTGCTTCTGGCGAACCAGAGCAGCACACGGAAACACCGTTTACCTTCCCGCCGGAGCAGTACCTATTTATCTACTTGCACTTGACGTGCTTTCGAACTGCTAGGTTGGCAGGAGCAGGGACCGAGCAACGGGAGCTCACCCTGTCGCGGGGATTCGAACCGCCGACCTTCTGATCGGCAAGTCTAGGCTCTGTGGTTTAATACACAGCGCCACACACAAACACACAGAACCTGGGGTTTCCCACCCCTGATGGAAAGGACCCTGGGCTCTGAATTCTTACATTCTCTCTCTGTATACCTGACAGCCCTCTGAATTATTATTATTATTTATTATACTGTATTTGTTAATCGCTTTATCTTGCTCAATGCAGCCCAAAGCGAATGACAACCAATCAAACAAAAATCAGAAAAACCCACATAGATACATGAAAACCAAGTGGCAAGGGAAAATACATTAAAAACATCTCACCTACTTCTAAAAGGCCACAAATAGTGAAGGCCAAAAGGCCTGGTTAGAAAGGCAAGTTTTTGCCCGGCAACTAAAGATATGTAACGATGGTGCCAGGAAAGTCTCCCAGGGAAGAGCATTCCAGAATCGGGGAGCCACCCAAGAAAAGGCCCAGTCTCAAATGTTTGTAATTCTTTTTCGGTTTTAGAATAAAGTTTTAGAAAGAAAAGAAAGAAAAGGCCCAGTCTCGTGTTGCCACCCTCCGGAAATCTCGCAGGGGCGGGGGGGATGAAGAAGGGCCTCAGATGATGATCACAGAGTCTGAGGCGCTCCTTGAGGCATTGCAATCCTGAGCTATTTAAGGTTTTTAATAGGTCAAAACCAGCAGAAACAAATTGGCATCCCATGCAGTCAGGCCAGGATTGGTGTTATATGCTCAAACCGTCTTGCCCCGGTGAGAAACTTGGCTGCCGAATTCTGCACCAGCCGAAGTTTCCGAACAGTCTTCAGAGGCAGACCCAGGTATAACACATTGCAGTAATCTAACCTAGAGGTTACCAGAGCATAGACGACAGAGGTTAGGCTATCCCTGTTCAGATAAGAGACACAGTTGGGCCACTAGCTGGTGCTGAGGGAAGGCAGGACCCCTGGCCCCTTTCACTACATCATAGCTATGACGGAGCAGCCAGAAAGAGTGCGGCAAATTCACCCAGGAAAGTGAGTTCATAGCTTAGAAAGCCCTGATATAGGCCTCCATATTATGGATTTTGTTTCCTTCTCCACTGGTTTCTAGCCGAAGCTCACTCTGTTGAAGTGAAGGGGAACAACTCAGGAGAACAGTAGTGGCTCTTCCCACTCATTTCGACTTGCTCATTTCAGGCTGGAACAGGAGACCTCCCCACTGGATTGAGCCCATGTTTTCATTCTCATATATATATATTATATATATGACATGACTCAGGTTTTTGGAACCTGCGCGAACAACAACCAGAACGGCTACATAAAGAGTGCCAAGGACCTGCATTGGGGAAGCCCTATTCAGGGGACAGCCGCTTTTAAAGGCTTCCAAGCGGCCTGCCATCTGTCAGTTCCAACCACTCACATCGCATCACCTGCCTTGGGTGTTAAAAATAGGTTTCGGCTTAATAAACAGCAGCTTCTTGTTACAGGCCGGCATATAAAAAAAGGTGTGTGGAGTTGCAACTGGATATAGCAGGGTGACATGCCGCAGACGGGGAGAACATAAGGAAGGTCTTATAAGACCCGCGCAAAGACAATTTATTTATTTGTTTCTTCCCAAAAGCTCAAAGTAGATTACCTCCCTACATTTTATCTACACTACCTCCCTGTGATGTAGGGTTAGGGTAAAGTAGCTATGCCCTGTTTGTTCATATAAACCAATGAACCCTGCTTCCTAACTCTGGGGCTTTCGTTTATTTTGTTTGTTTAGGCTCTAGGGTGACAAATTTGGCCTTTCAAGGCTGTAATCTTAACCCTACTTTCCTGGGAGTAAGCCCCATTGGACATAGACGTAGAGCAGCCACGGTTAGGCTTGCGTTGCACATCCTTAAATAGTACTGTATTCTCATGTTTCTTACTATGTTGTTCTCATCTTCTGATTTTCTGGATGTTGCCTTGGTGGTTTCCAGAAAGGAGGCATAAAAGTATTATAAATAGGTACAGCCAGCAGCCACTGACGGATCTAACTCCCAGCAATAGGTCTGGCTCTTTAGAGCAGGGCACCTGTGTCAGTCATGAGCAGCACTTAAATGGCCCAGTTAGACAACATTACAGAGCTTTTAGCAAGCAGGTGACACCAAAATGAAACCAAGGGAGGAACTGAAAAAGCCAGGATATTAATAAAGGATAATGGGGTGGCAACACCTCTTATACTGAGGGCATTTGCAGCAGCTGCAACAATAGCTACAATTAAAATTCCATGGGTAATATTTTACATTTCTTAAATGTTGATTTGCACATGACTTAACTAAAACAAACATGAACTTTTTCCGTAACTACATAAGTGGTTTCCCGAGGTTCCAAAGTAAGGCTGCGTAAACACACTACACCTGCATGTTCTTTCCCTCAAAGAATTCTGGGCACTGAAGTTTACCCCTCACAGGGTTACAAGTCCCAGCAACCCTACAAACTACAGTGCCCAGAATTCTTTGAGGGGAGAAATGTGCTTTGAATGTGCTTTAAGGCTATAATGCACACGTCCAACAGGTAGATCATGATCTACCGGTAGATCACTCGACATCTGTGGTAGATCACAGGTAGATCACTGGCTCCCCCCAAAGAAGCTCAACAACTTTGGCTCCTCTAAAAAAAGCCCTTAACCCAAAAAACCAGGGCCTTCCTTCCTAAAAAAAGCTGAAACTTTGACCTGAACCCCAAAAAGGGGGTAGATCACTGCCAGTTTTTAACTCTGTGAGTAGATCACAGTCTCTTGGGAGTTGGCCACCCCTGGTATAGTGCGTACACAGCCTAAGGCTGGAAGCCTAACCCCCACTTACCTGTGAGTAAGCCTCACTGAATTCAATAGAACTTACTTCTGAGTAAGATTATGCTGTCAATCAGTGCCAGAGGTGGAGATGGAGGAAACACAGCAGGGTTACTTTTTGTTTTCAAGGCCTCAGCTGTTCATCAGCTTAGTTTCCTTCTCTAGACACCAAGGCTGACACCCCCTTTGACCCTAAAACACCACAATGGAGCTGTAAACGGGAACCGGAAGTTTGGTGGTTACCCGCCCCCAATTTCTGATGGTACGCTGTAAACAATGCCCAATGACGTTTTTAGGCTGTAGCAACAAAAGCATAGTTCTCAGTTCTTGGGAAGTTAATAGAATTGCTGGACTTGGTAACTGGCAAGGCTCCATTTAGAATAATAGCACATTCAGTTCTGAGTACCACTGCTCAGGAGTGACATTGGCAACGCTGGAAAGGAGTCAAGAAAAGAGAAAGAGCTACGAAGAAGAGAAGGGGCCTAAATGAAGAAAGTCTGAAGGAACTGGGTGTACCAAGCTTAGAGTTCATTAAGAAGGGATGGTTTGTGTGTGTGTACACACATGCGCAGATAGGAGAGGGGGGACAGAATAGGGAGGGGAGCAGATATAGTGGAATGTCTTGTTTAGAAGGAATTGTTGGCTGGCGAGCTAGGGGCGGGGGCGGGAATACACAGTGACATTTTGTTGTAAGTCGCATCCATTTGGAAGAATTATCAAACTGTAAACTCCAGCAATAGAAGAGGGACCCAAGGAATCTCCTTCCAAAGGTTGGAGACGCATCCTGGAATATTTGAACACTCTAACTAGTGCAGCAAGGAAATAAAAGCTGGTTCACACATGTGCATGTGCATCACCTGATGACTGCAACATCAAGTGATGACTGGTGTGCGGATGTGTGAATGCATCACCACGGATCTTACCCCACAGACAGAAATTTCAGATCATCCAACGACTGCCCAAATGCAATGCTTTTCCGCGGAAATAATTCATAAATTCAGGATCGGGTCCTTGAAAGCAGGCTCGCACAACATTTGATTGCTCTGTAATTCACTGCTGATGTTGAATGAGCCACTCCAGCACGAATAGTTGTGTCAGAGGCAATACAAAAATTTGGTCTGCGAAGGCCCATGCTGTGCCACATGCACACCAGATATTTAAAGCACTATGATGCTACTTTAAACAGTCATGGCTTCCCCCAAATAATTCTGGGTGCTGAAAGTTGTCGGGAGACCCCTATTCTCCCATAGCTACAATTCTCAGAGTTTCCTGGGGAAAGTGATTTGTTAAGCCACTCTGAGAATTGTAGCTCTGTGAGTCTCAGCACCCTTAACGGACTACAGCTCCCAGAATTCTTTGTGGGAAGGCCATGGCTGCCTAAAGTGGTATCATAGTACACTAGACCATGGGTAAGCAAACTAAGGCCCAGGGGTTGGATCCGGCCCAATCGCCTTCTGGACGGTCTGGGAATCAGCGTGTTTTTACATGAGTAGAATGTGTCCTTTTATTTAAAATGCATCTCTGGGTTATTTGTGGGGCCTGCCTGGTATTTTTACATTAGTAGAATGTGTGCTTTTATTTAAAATGCATCTCTGGGTAATTTGTGGGGCATAGGAATTCGTTCTTATTTTCCCTTTCAAAATATAGTCCGGCCCCCCACAAGGTCTGAGGGACAGTGGACCGGCCCCCTGCTGAAAAAGTTTGTTGACCCCTGCACTAGACCTATGGTGTGAATGTGGACCCAAGCCATTGCAGGATGTTGCTATCATCAAGTGAAAACATCAATGTGTACAGTAATCAACATACAGTACACACACACACACAAACCAACCCTTCAGTAACCTCTGGGTACGTTTCTTTCCAGGACTGCATTTCTAGGCTTTTTCTTTTGCGCCCCCTTGCTTTTGTACCAAGCTGTTAGTTTTCCAATTAATTCTTTCCTCCCACTTCCCCTTCACATTTTTCTCTGTGCTGTAGAATAATCCACTATCTATTGATGCTGTGGAGCACAGTTCACTTGACCCTCCCAACTTTCCCCCGACAGTCCCTCAGTTCTCCCAGGGGCCCTTCCCCAAGTCAAAACTTCAAGCACTCCTATACCTTTGCCATGGAGAAAAATCATGCCCATGACTCTCTCGGCCAGACACCACCATTCCCCAGCCTTTGGATTCTTTATTGAGGCATAATAGATGTCAAAATCCATCTACAGTAATCCCTCCTATTTATCTCCCCCTGAAACCAAAATCCCCCTTTCTCCTCCCCACATGTCTTTGAAATGGGGACAAACTTTCTCTGTGGGCCAATCTATCATCCGTCCCTTAAGCCCCACTTCCCCAAATACCTTTACCTTTCCCCCACCCACCCAGACAACCATCACATCCCTTCCAAATCCCACAGTTCCCAGACCTATTACTAATATTATTTATTAGATCTGCATACCGCCCTTCCTCCGCAGCAATCAGGGCGGTTCACAGCATAAAAATACAATACAATACAAAAATACAAGATAAAACCACGCAAAATACATAATAAAAACAAAAAGAACAGCCCTCCCCTCCCAATGCGTTCCCTGGTCCACATTCCCATCAGGCTGTTTCTGTCTATGAAAACAGAACAAAAAACACTCCTATTTCGCTCCCCACTAGGAAATTTCCTGACCTCTTTCTCGGCCGTAGGTCCACAGTCCTCCCCTCTGAAGATGGGGGAAACAAAATTCCTCGGCGTCTCTCTTTCCCTGACTCTTCCACCCCCCTTTACCCTCCAGCTCCACTCAGTCCCAGGAAATCCCGCTTTGCCAGGCTGCAACATTTGCCTTACCAAAAATAGAAAGAGCAGGCTCTCTTTCCACTCCCCATCTGTCCAGTCCACAGGGCAAAGTCCCGAGCAACCCGCCCTGCTTCCTCCTCCTCCTTCCTGCCCTCCCAACTACACACAGTGCAAAGGAGGTGCCTCCCTCCCCTCCCCATGGCAAGAGTGGGATGCAGGAGGTGGGCAGAGAGTGATGGTTTTATTGATCAGCCGCCTACCTGCGCGCAGAGGCGATGCTTGCTATCGCCTCCCGTCTCCCTGGACTCCCCGTTTTCCAATTCCTGCAGCAACGGCTGTTTGTTGCTGCTGCTGCTGCAAACCGGAATCAGGAAGCAGCTGCCAAGCTAAGTCGCAAGCAGCCAGCCCTCTCGCTGGTGGTGCTCTTGAGTTAATCCACCTTTTGCAGCTTGGCTGCGCTTTGGCTCGCCTCTGCCGCCCTGCCTCTTGGAGGACCGGGTGGAAGCCGGCTGGTCTTCTGCCTCCGTGCAGGGTGGTTGCCCCCTCGACTGGAGAAGTTCTCCTTTGGAAATCTGCCCGACTAGGACTGGCCTGGGGGTCTGTTTGCAGCAGCATCAGGGCGGAGCCGCGCCAAGCGGAGTGAGTGATGTGATGGCAGTGAGTTCTGTCGGCTGCAACAAAATGTTGCAGTAGCCCATAGCTGTCAACCTTCCCCTTTTTTTTTTTGCGGGAAATTCCCTTATTCCAGCGCCGTTTCCCGCTGCTATCCCGGATTGTTAGATATCCCGTAGACTGTCCCCGGGACAGGTGGGGTTGCTGATCCCTTATTTTCAAATCTGAAAGTTGACAGGTATGCAATAGTAGCCTATCCTCAGGTCCTAACGGGAGTGCTCTTGTACACGGGGCCAACCACAGAATCAGAACTGTAGAATTGGAAGGGACCCTGGAGAACATCTAGTCCAACCCTCTGCAATGCAGGAATCTCAACCAAAGCATCCATGACAGGTGGCCATCCAAACTCTACTTAAAAACTTCCAATGAAGGAGAGTCCACAACATCCCAAGGGAGTCCATTCCACTGCGGAACAGCTTACAGGTCAGAACCAATTATCCTTTTTCCAGGATACTCCATTGAATGTTTCACCCCCTTCCTTAAATGTTCTTCTTTCCCTAAGCATGCTCAGTACCTACTGAGCTGCCAAGGAGGGGGTGCCCCCCTGAGTTGTTTTAAAAAATCTCTATATTTGTATTTATGCAAAAATTCTCCCGCCGCCGCCAGAAGTTCTCAGTTTCGCCTGGATTGCGTGTGTGCAATTATTCCTGTTAAATACTCTGCAAACTGCTTTCATTTTCAACCCTGGCCATATATATAATCCGAAAATCCCTACTTAAATAATTACCAATGCTTCTGAAAGAGGCTTGGGGGATCAGATCCTATCTGGAGCAAACAGTGCAAGTACAGAGAAGCTGCAAATGGCACCTTAAAGAATGGATTTGTTGTAATGTATGCTTTTGTAATTGCGAGGCCCCGTCGTCAGGTGCATGGAATGATGATCTTCAGTTCACAGAGATATACATCTCTGGGGTGCGGGGGATTAACAGCGAGACCAAATGGCCCTGAAATATATAAAAGGCTTGTGCCTCTTGCAGTTACTCACAGTTTTTAAAATATTTGGTCGTGTTTGTGTGCGACAAAACAGGTTGGGTCACAATAGCTTGTGCCATGTAATATATCTGTCCGCCTTTAAAGTACCACAAAAGGACTGTCGGTTACAACAAAAACAAGCTGTTAAAAAGAAAGAGGAGGCTAATAGTCATTTGTTTATTTTATTCCATCTATGAGTCACTTCCTACGAAGCGTCTCTAAACGATAACCACATCCACCACCATTGAAACAATCACATACATGAGTCTTCCTCAACCTTGGCCCTCCAGATGTTTTTGGCCTACAACTCCCATGATCCCTAGCTAGCAGGACCAGTAATCAAGGATGGTGGGAATTTTGGTCTCAAAACATCTGGAGGGCCAAGGTTGAGGAAGCCTGACAAATATGAAACAATATATTAGGAATCACTGAGAGGGCCCATCACTCAGTAGCAGAGCACACACTTTGCATGCAGAAGGTTGCAGGATCAGTCCCCCAGCATCTGCAGCCACTACTGACTAGATCAGTCTTCCTCAACCTCGGCCCTCCATATGTTTTTGGCCTACAACTCCCATGATCCCTAGCTAGCATGACCAGTGGTCAGGGATGATGGGGATTGTAGTTTCCCTATAAGGCGGCTTCCTAGGCTGTGCTAATTGTTCACATCATCCGGCAAGTTCTCCTGAGGAGGCCTTATTAACGTGATGGGCATCAGTTCATTTCTCCCACTCATGTCAGTAAGGTTTGTGCAAGACAATTGTTTACAAGACCGTGCCCACTGATTTTATATTATACTGTATTTACTTTTTGAGTGCTTATCAGCTGCCTTTCCAAACCATCCTCGGCTCTCCTAGCAACGTCAATCATGGTTTGTGTGCCTAAAAACAATGTACCACATCAGCTGTATACATATCAGCTGGATTTCCCAAGGTGCGGACTAAATCTGCTCTTTGGCCTTGCTCATGCTAGAGTCTGAGACCAGGGGCAGGTTTTGTCCCTAGCCCTACAACTGTGTCTCAAAATTAATCCCGTTTAAGGATGCTCTCCTGGCTTATTTTCCTGATTTGTTGATCAACATTAAGCCAGAGCTGGCAGCTTCAGACATTATGGGGAACTCTGGTCTAGTGCATTCCAGTGTGCAGTGGGAGGGAGTTGCTTATCCATGTCACCATAAACCATGGTTTATGAAGCCTTGGATGTTCCTCCAAAGGTAATCCTTGAAAGCAAAACCAGCCTGAACAGCTTACCTCTGGATTCCGTTTTTTTTGTTATATAGTAGAAGAGGGATGTGGAACCATTGGGCCTCCAATTGATGCTGGACTCAACTTACATAACCAGTATGGCCAATAGTTATGTAGTCCTCCAGATGTTCTGGCCCTTCAGAGGCCCACCATTCCTATACTTGAGTGTGAGAGCACCCGGGAACTGCCTGCGTTTGCCTACATAAATTATGTCTGCAGGATCTGTCCATTTTACCTTTATTTACATTTCCTGACTTTTGTGGTCCAGATTAGCTATCATTGGCTCTTCACTTATTTTGGCTAGGCTAACAGTTTCTGTCACCACTTTTCTACCATACACCAAGGTTTGAAATTCTGAACCCCTCTTGCAGTTTTATATCCCATTACAGCATAATTATGTGCACTCTGATGTGTAGTCTTTGGAATGAAAGTTATGTTTTGGAGGTTAGTATTTGGAAAACCTCTACAGCCAATGATGTATTCGACTCTCATGAAGACTTACGATTCATTTGGTGTAACAAACACATCTGCCTCCCAGTGCCTAATTCTGAAGGATTAATTGTCAGTGCTTAATCTGAGATGAAATAACATCATTTATTTCTATAGCATTTTTATGGTGTTCAACAGAGTTACAATTGTTATCCTGCTTGAGGCTTTGAAAAATAGGAAGATGTTGGTACATTCTCCACTGAGTAATCTCAACCTGCCCAAGCGTATTTTGGATTATGGAGAAATGGTAGTCAGTTCAAAAAGCCTTTCTCTTCAAATCTTTCTCTCTCTCTCTACAGGTGCTCAATTGGCGGGCGGGCGGGAAATGTCACTGAATGCCTTTCCTAAACAAGCTTAGCAGATACAACCAGCCACAACGTAGATGAATCACTCCCCAATGTCTAATTATGCCACAAATCTTAACCTGTTTCAAACTTGCTTTAGCTGTCAAGGCTCCCCATTAAAGGAGCCTGGCAACTACAGAAGTCTCATACCCTTCCTCACAAATTAAGAGTTCCTAGGGCAATGAACTGCTACTTGCTCCATCATGCCTATTGCCTTTTCACTGGTCACTTGGCAGACCACCAGCGGGGAAAGCAATTTTTGTCTTTTCAGGAACAGCTGGTTGTTATCACACAGAATGCATTTATGACTCATGCTGGGACCACAGAGATTCTAGAAACGGCTACGTGTTTTGTCAGGTCATTCAGTGGCAAGTTGGAGGAATGCAATAGGAAAAAAGAGGGTTGGACTTGTTTAACCGTACATTCCTGGTAGGGCACAAAAGGCTCAAATGGAAACAACAGCAAAGATGCACAAAGGCCAGAAACGTCAAAGTCATGGCAACACCCCACATCCCATTCAACAGCCTCCAATTCTGTTTTCACTCAGTGCATTATTTTTTTAAAAAAGCAAGTTCCTACCCTTTACTGCTATGACAATAGGCTTGAAAGGGTGCAGGCAATGCTTTTGTTAAATTTATACAATTCTATGATTCTATAAAATTGTAAGTTGAGCAGTATACCTGAAGGAGCATCTCCACCCCCATCATTCAACCTGGACACTGAGGTCCAGCTCCGAGGGCCTTCTGGCAGTTCCCTCACTGTGAGAAGCGAAGTTACAGGGAACCAGGCAGAGGGCCTTCTCGGTAGTGGCGCCCGCCCTGTGGAACGCCCTCCCATCAGATGTCAAAGGAATAAACAACTCTCTGACATTTAGAAGACATCTGAAGGCAGCCCTCTTTAGGGAAGTTTTTAATGATGGATGTTTAAATGTCTTTTTAATCTTTTGTTGGAAGCTGCCCAGAGTGGCTGGGGAAACCCAGCCAGATGGGTGGGGTAGAAAATAATGATAATAAGAATATAGCAGTCTGGCAGTCAAAAGAGCCCAATCCAAAGTGCTGGTGCCTGCTTTCAAAGCCCCAAACCACTTGAGATCCAAGCACCTGACGGAGCAACTCCTTCCACAACATCCTGCCTATCGACTTAACTAGAGGACTAGTCACCTGCCAACCCCAACCTCCAGTTCCCCGTTTCATCTGAAGTACGACTCATTCTCAAGAATGGGGGTGTATAAACTTTTGGGGATTGAGGGCCGCAATGACCCATGACCAACCATCTGGGAGCCACGTGACCAAATGGGCATGGCCTAAAGTGCCAAATCAGGTGTTAACATTTATTTATTTTTAATGGCATTGGGGAGGGCACCAAAAACGTTTGGCATCACAGTGGGGAAAAATTATTTATTTTTAAGGGAATAAGTTTGGAGGCTACAAAAACCTTTTGGCATCACAGTATCGTATCATAGTACAGTGGTACCTCAGGTTAAGTACTTAATTCATTCCGGAGGTCCGTTCTTAACCTGAAGCACCACTTTAGCTAATGGGGCCTCCTGCTGCCGCCGGAGAACGATTTCTGCTCTCATCCTGAAGCAAAGTTCTTAATCTAAGGTACTATTTCTGGGTTAGCAGAGTCTGTAACCTGAAGTGTATGTAACCCGAGGTACCACTGTATCATATCCTATGGGAGCAGTCAGTATTTTTTAAAAAGGTTTTTTGTGTGTGTTTTTAAAGGCAAATTTTGTGGGGCTCGTGAGAGTCCACAAAACACCCACTGGAGGTGAAATACTGCCTTCAGGGCACAGGTTAGCCATCACTGTTCTAGAGATAGGATCCAGTTGTGGGAGGCTTGCTGGATACTGGTGCCAGCCTGGCAAAAATCCATTTTCCCCCTAGCACTTTAAAATATTGTTATATCATGTGTCTGCTATCTATTTAGTCATAGTTCATGTTCTTTATCTTGTTTTTGCTGTTTCCGTTTTTGTAAACTGCCCTGGATTCTATCCCGGAAAGGCCAGTATTACACAATACATTACATAAATAACATTTCATTATCACCCATTCCCCCTCCCAAAACAATACAACAAGCACATCTTGTAAGCAAGCATTTCTATTAACCATTAAGGGGTATTCTTGCTGGAAGAGCAAGTGGACATTTTCATCCGCTCTGGAGTGCCTCAAAAGCAACTGACTAGAGTTACACCCTATTAATAAAATGTGCATGCATTGAGTTCACAGAACTCCTATTTGGTTTCACAGATTATATTCAGTGCACTGCTTACCTTCATCCCAGTTGTAGCCCAACACAGTAAGACACACACAGCAGGATGCTTAAAAATATTTAATAATATTACAACAGTGAGCATGTGACATAATTTTTTAGGAAGCTGTACCAGAGAGATGAACATTAGGCTGCATTTAACATTTTGCCTCTCTATTTATCAGCCTGCAAAGTCTGTTTTAATTGATAATAAACTTCTATCGGGATGCTTTCACGCTTGCTAAATCAACGAGAGTTGTGAATCACGTACTGCCTCAATATACAGATGGAAATCTGCATTCCAGCATATACCTCGTTCATGATCTGGTCCTCATTCCCAAATCCACTTGATATACAAAATTCAGCCATCCAACTTTGCCCAACCCAGGATACAAACATGCCAACAAACAGAATACAAGTTGTGCCTGAAGCAATGAGCAGAAATGGGAAGAAAGTTCATCAAAGAGCTTCTGACTTGTCCAGAGTCCCTGTCTCCTTTGCTTCAACTGATTCACAGTTCTGCTGTTTGACATACTGGTCCAGCAAGGAAGTCAAGTGAACAGGGCCGCGTTGTAGAAGTGTGCTAGTCTGGGATGTCATGAGAGAGAGGGCACCCACGACCTCCCCTTGGGCAGTCACCATGGACGGCAGTTTGGCATAGTTTGTGAAACCTTGTTTGCTTAGGATGGTGTTGTCAACACAAGCTCCTGGAAGGATGAGAAAATAGGCACCATCAGTAACATTCAGAAGTACTAAAAGTAAAAAAGGGATGACAGATATCAGTCATAATATAGATATGGAAGCTTGGGAACGATTGTGGAACATAGATATAAAATTTACAGCATGTTATAGTTTAAGAGAAAATTACTGTATTTTTCCGTGTATAAGACTAGGTATTTTTCTGTGAAAATCATGATAGAAAAAGGGGGTCGTCTTATACATGGATAGTGCCATAGGGCGGACGTTTGATTGGTTGCTACCACTGCCATCAGTGACTATTGTGCGTGTTATTGGTTGCTGCGTCAGTGGATGGTGTTGATTGGCTGACGCTGCGGCAACAGGGTGGGTGATTGTCAGCTTCTGCCAGTGAGAGGACAGAGGAGAGTTGGATTTTGCAATGCCAGCAGGTGAACTATTTTTAGCAATTCCCCCTAAAAAAAACCTCAACAACTCTCTGTGTCATCTCCCCCCATTTTCTTAAATTTGAGCCCCCAAAATAGGGGGCATCTTATATATGGGGGAGTCTTATAGACGGAAAAGTACAGTATATGAAAATGATATATCGTTTGTATCTAACACCAAGTAAACTGGCAAAAATGTATAAATCTAAATCAAACAAATGTTGGAAATGTAAACAGAAAGAGGTTCTTTTCATCATATGTGGTGGTCTTGTAGTAAGGTTAAAGATTACTGGGAAATGATATATAATGAATTGAAAAGGATGTTCAAAATAACTTTTTGAACTACCTAGATTGTATAGTAATTTATTTACGTATGCTTCTACAGCAGCAAGAATGTTACTTGTCCGAAAGTGTAAAGAAGCAGAAGTCCCAGAAAAGGAAGGATGGATACAAAAACTTACGGAATATGCAGAAATGGCAAAACTTACTGGAAGAATAAGAAATCAAGATAACAAACTTTTTATAAAAGAATGGAAATGGTTCATTGAATATTTACAGATAAATTGTAAACAGATAAAAACAATAGCATGATTATTTTAATAACCTGAAGTTTTATAAGAGTATATATTTACAGTAGATAATTAAATGAGCGAGTTAAATGAACTTGGATATGCAGAAGGTATTAAAAAACAAATTTAAGGAACCGCAGAAAGGGGGGGGGGGAGAAGGAACTCAAATTTCGAAATGTTCAATTGATTGTAAATCTAATGAAATGTAAAAATTTGAAAAGTATAAATAAAAAACTTTTAAAAAGTGATTTGGAAGAGGGTTGCCAAATCAAAACTTTATAGTACTGGTTGTAGATTGAATAGTGTTTTTTTTAAAAGGACAATCATTTTTAAAAGGAGACATAGGGTTGTATCCGAAGACGTCCTACTCAAAGGAGGTGCACTGAAATTCATGGACTAACCTGGAATAATGGTGTGCTGAGTCTCGGTACCCAGGCAGACACAGCTGGGTTAGCACACGGCATTCAAGTTCATGCACCCGAGTCTCAGTTTTTACCCACCTCTTCTTTCCAAAGAACTTTGCGTGTTTCCCAAGTGGTCTCACATCCAGGCAATTTGCAGGGCCAGGTTCCCTTAGCATTCTATGGTCTCTCCCTGTAGCTCTATGTTCACCGGTTTCCTCTGTTATCAAGAGCCTTTCCTTCATTGCTGCCTGACTCACCCCTCTGCCATCCACGCTTGTTGTTGCTGGCACCCCCCAGTTGATTTCTATCCCCAACTCCTATCTTGTTAGCTGAATACAGATGATATACTCTCTTCCGAACTTAAAAATGGAAAGCGTAATGCTGGTGGTCAACAGAAGAGGTTTAAAGACTCTCTCAAGGCAAATCTAAAAAAAAATGTAGTATAAACTCAGACAACTGGGAAACACTGGCCTGTGAGCGCTCCAATTGGAGAACTGCCTTTACCAAAGGTGTCATGGACTTTGAAGGTGCTTGAACTCAGGACGAAAGGGCGAAATGTGCTAAGAGGAAGGCACGCTTGACAAACCCTCAACGGGATCAAGTCCTGCCTGGAAACCTATGTCCCCACTGTGGAAGGATGTGTGGATCTAGAATTGGCCTCCACAATCACTTACACACTCACTATTAAAACTGTGTTCATGGAAGACAATCTTACTCGGCTACGAGCAATTGCCAAAGATAAGCCTTTTGAATAGGGACTGCGCCACAACTGCCTTTTGTATTCACTTTGATGCTTAAAACTATTTAATAATATTACAAAAGTCAGCATGTGACGTAATCTTTTAGGAAGTTATAGTACAGAGATGAGCATTAGGCTGCATTTGCCTCTCTATTTACCAGCCTGTGAAGTCTGTTTTAATTGATAATAAAATTCCATTGGGATGCTTCGATGCTTGCTAAATCAACAAGAGTTGTGAATCAAGTACTGCCTCAATATCCAGATGGAAATCTGCATTCCAGCATACCTCAACTCATGACCTGGTTGTCATTTCTGAATCCATTTGATAACACAGAATTTAGCTATCCATCTTTCAACATTTACCTAGGAGATTGATCTGTGGCACACCCCTCAGGACTCGCAGCATTTCCTGTGCCCTCGTTTCCGGACTCATCAGTAGGAGGTTGCGCCCCACAAAGAGAGGGAGGAGATTCTTATATTTGGATTCCGAAAGAAAGGGTATCATGACCTGGAAAGGTGAAGCAAAGAACCAAATAAACATGGGGACAATACCTGCTGAACCGGGGCAGGACTCCGGTTTTGATTTACAAGTCAAGAAATAAGAGTTAAGTGAATACAGATAATATAAGTAGTATAATGAGTATTATTGGAAGTTATATATTTTAATTTGTCATGTAAGTGTAATATATTGCATTTGTTTATGCTTGTTATTTCTATCTTTTCTTATTTCGTTGTTTTTATTCATTTGTATTGTTTTCTGTATTATATGTTATGTATTTCAAGTATATTTGTCTATGAAAATTAATAAAGATTTTCTTTTTAAAAAAAGAGTCAAGTGATGCTGTAACTACAAGCTCTCTTATTGTGTTGGAACTTGTAAAGGACCATGAAGGGTCTCTGGGTTGCGGTCTGGCACCACTAGCTATAAGGCAACCTTCAGTTGAAGGAAAGGCTGAATCTAGTTAGGGGGATATGGGGCAGAAAATACAGGAGACTGAGAGAAGTAGTTGGGCTAGTATACTGTAGGACTGGACTGAGCCAGCGGACTTATCAAACTCTAATGGCTATTTGATAAATTGCTGCTAGACATTGGGCAAGGGACGAGAAGCCCCTCTAGGGAATTTTGCCAGCCAAATCAAAATTTCCCCTTCACTCAAAATTCCTTGGATGTTGTTGTTTCTGAGCAGACGTCTCCAAAAGGGTCTCAAAATTTCACATGACAAAGCTTGCTGGAAATTGGTGCTTTCTAATGAAATGCCTAAGCAACAGCAGTTTCTGTTTATTTGCTGCCCAGATACAAAGTCCGTCAAGGTATCAATGAATACAGGCACCTCATGCAGCATTTTATATATCCAATACAGCAAATTTGCATGTCAAAGCTTAGCTCTGATTAAGTTTTGCTTTCACAGGATACGGAAAATTGCTTGGGGAAAAATGAGGCAACATGCTCTAAGGCACGTTGCCCTCTCTATTCCTAAAAAAGAACTGTTTGCATGTAACTGTACCTCATTGGGGAAGTATTTGACATGGATGTTGTACTTCCGCAGTCGATACCCCATGAGTACCATGTCATTTGCAGGAACTTGGTTGTACTGGCAGATAGCGATCATTTTACTCTCGTGGAATGCTTGTTCAACATCTCGACGCAACAGCTTCAGGTAGCCATTTTCCTGGGGAAGGCGAGAAATTTTGTTTGCTGCCATTAGATTTGGAAAGAGTGAAGAAGAAGAAGAAGAAGAAGAAGAAGAAGAAGAAGAAGAGTTTGGATTTGATATCCCGCTTTATCACTACCCGAAGGAGTCTCAAAGCGGCTAACAATCTCCTTTCCCTTCCTCCCCCACAACAAACACTCTGTGAGGTGTGTGGGGCTGAGAGACTTCAGAGAAGTGTGACTAGCCCAAGGTCACCCAGCAGCTGCATGTGGAGGAGCAGGGAATTGAACCCAGTTCACCAGATTACGAGTCCACCACTCTTAAGCACTACACCACACTGAAAAGCCACAAAGATGTAAATCCTGTGCTGCGAAAGGCAGGCAGAGTGCAGAGGTTTTGAGTTATCTCTGAAGGTAACATAAAGGTTCTGTTCAGTTGCAAATTGAACAGCAATACCAAGCAGTATACATGCCTGTTCAGAAATCAAATGAATTAGATTAAACTTGATTTAAATCAGTGGTTTAAATTGACATTGTGTTCCCGATGATTTAAGCAACTGATTTAGATCTACTTATCCTGCCCAGGGAGCAGGGCATTTCCATGCTCTGTGCATACCTAGTGAAGCATTAAAACCAAATGAAATGTTTTCATTGAAGCCTGAACTCCGTTAGAAAGTTTTCGTGCTATGAAGGTTTATCCCTGTGACTTCAAAGAATCACAGAGTTGGAAGGGACCCTGAGGGTCATCTAGTCCAACCCCCTGCAATGCAGGCATATGAAGCTGCCCCAGATGGGGATCGAACCTGCAACCTTGGCGTTATCAGCACTACACTCTTAACCAACTGAGCTATATCCAGGCTACACAGGCAACATGTGCAAAACCTGCTATAGTGATTATCACTCATTACTATTTATTTACTTCTGTACTGCAAACTCTTATAAAATATATACTTGTGAGTTACAGAAACCAAATTTAGAGTGATGAGCAGCCTTCCCTGTATCACATAGCAATGAGGAAAGTTTCAGTAATTGTTTGTCATAGGAGAGTGAATTCCATTAGGTAATAAGACACCTTTGCATTACTCTAAGCAGTTCCTTCAATTCAAGCCCTTAAAGAGGATTCTCTGCAAGTGAGTCCTTTTTCAAGGACTTCATTTTCCAGAACAACAATTCAATGACCTGCTTTGTGTACCTCCAATCCTTCACTTGGGGCAAACAGTTAAGAGCCAAAGTGACAAGGCTTGCCAATGATTCTGCCCACCAAGTCATCTTTCACAAGGGAGGAAAGGACTGAGGAGGAGGACTTGGCAGATCAGAGCATTTCTGTCTTCTAAGTTTCCAGGCATCGGCCACACAATGTCAATCCTATCTTCATTGTCACAAGAGCTGAAAATTTGTTTTAAAGAATATGAAAGCTGAGATTCTCAAGTCTGCACCCCGTAGCATAGCACCAAAGGCAATGGAAAGAAGGCAGTTGTTACAGCACTTCTGATAAACCATCAGCCTCCAATTCTGGTCAATCTCCTGCAGAAAACAGCTCTTTAGTTAGTGCAGTAGATACCAGTAATGCTTCTTGACATGGCGACAACATATTTATCTAAAATTTCTGTACTACATCTCTATTCCATAGGGCTCTGGTAGGTATAAAACCATGAAGGGGAAAAAACAGTTCGAATACATGCAAAAGATGCAAAAAAATAGTTTTAAAAGAAAAAACTACGCAACAAATTTTAATCTAACGAAACTAAACAACGTAGAGGAAAGATAGATGCTTAAGACCTAGATGCTAGTTAGAGACGCTCTATCGGGCAAGAACTTCTATAGGAAGAACTTCACTACATAGAAGGTTGTGGATCTACGAGCATGGCAATAATCAGAGTTTTCTCTGGTGACTTAAATATCATGGTGGAACATGACTGAAGATGCAGTTCCTGAATCAAGTTCTTTGGGGGCTTTTAGGTTAAAAGGAGCACACTGGAATTGGACTCAAAAGGTGTGTGTGTGTGTGTGTGTGTACACACACACACACACACACACACACACACTCGTACCTTGGATCCCAAACACCTTGCGAGTCGAAAGTTTTGGCTCCCAAACGCCACAAACCTGGAAATGAGTGTTCAGTTTGCAAACATTCTTTGGAACACAAACTTTTGACATGACTTCCATGGCTTCCAATTGGCTGCAGAAGCTTCCTGCAGCCAATTGGAAGCCGCACCTTGGTTTCCAAATGTTTGTCGAATGGACTTCTGGAACGGATTCTGTTCGACCTCTGAGGTACCACTGTGTGTGTTTGTGTATTTGTGTGTGTGTGTGCGCAGAGCTATATTGTTGAAAAACCTCAAAGCAGTTTACAGATAAAGCAATAAAATTATCACCAAAAGTTTACAACCGTAATTTAAAACATACAGAACATTAAAACCACGGCAAAGTAGACTAAAACAAATAAAACTGCCTAAAACTTTCTAAACGTCAGAGTAATAATGTCTTCAGCAGGCACTGAAAGGAATACAGGGAAGATTCAGGAAAAGAGCAGAACATCAAACATCATTTGCATTCAGAGTTCATAACAGCCCTGCTGCAATTGGCAAAAACACGGATAAAGAAGGGCAGAGAGCCTTCTCTATGATTTTGAGGGCTCTGCACCATAGAGTTTAGACAGTAACAATCAGCGCAGAAGGGTGTGTTGTGTTGTTACCTCTTCAACTTGTTTCACTTGGGGTTTGATGCACCTCTCTGGGATCAAGGGCTTTGGTGGGATGTATTTTGTCACCTCCATCAGCTTCTGACGCACAAAATGCATAGGTCTCCAATGGCGAGTGACGGCTTTGGAGCCATGGCGAATAAGCTGAAGGGTGGGCAGCCAGTCTGGAGCAATGGAAAAGCAGAACAATCAGAAAGGCTAGGCCCCCCAAGACACAACCCCCAAATGTAGGACATTCTGCGGCCTCTCATACTGTGTAATCCCATCCTTTCCAACCATAAAAAACTGAGCTAAGGGGAAGCATAGAATCCTAGTGTTCACTTCCTCAGGTGTTGCCACTCCACATACTAATCCACACATTCCAAGCTAGTGCTCCAGAAACAGGCAGCAACATTAATAGACACTTACAGAGTAGAAAGCTTTGTGACTCATGCAAGCCAGCTAAATTACAGATTACAGCAGAAGGCGGAAAAATTAAAGGCACAAAGAAGCATCCAAATGCTGTTCTACATATTTATAGTGTGCCTATAGTTAAAGTATTGCATGCAGCTCTGGTAACTCAGCATCAGAGATGAGCTGAAACAGGTTCAAAAGCACAATTTTGAATGTGTCTGCACACAGGAATTCTTAGCACAGCTTGAGTGGGGGGTTTACCAAATGTTAATGGCCTGGAGGGATAACAGTACAGTCTATTCCTAAGGTACCGTACTTTTCCGTATATAAGATGCCCCCATGTATAAGACGACATCTATACAGTGGTACCTTGGGACGCGAATGGGATCCATTCCGGAGCCCCGTTCGCATCCTGAAGCGAACGTAACCCATGTCTGCGCGTGTCATGTTTCGGCGCTTCTGCGCATGCGTGTGACATCATTTTGACGGTCTGCGCATGCGCACGGGGTGAAACCCGGAAGTAACGTGATCCATTACTTCCAGGTCGCCGCGGAGCGCAACCCGAATTTGCCTAACCCGAAGCGTATTCATCCCAAGGTATGACTACTGTATTAGAAAATAGGGGGGACTGAGCTTTTGGTGGGGGGGTTATTTGGGGTGGAATGCCAAAATTCACTCACCTGCCAGAACACAACACAACACACAACTGCTTGCGTTTCAGAAACCACCTATCAGCTGCCCGATCACCGCCATTAGCCCTCTCGATTGCCGCTGCAGTAGGCAACAGACAGCTGCCCTTGTCGCAGCAAGTGGGAGTATGATTGGTGGCCGCTGGTGGCAATCAGGCAGCTGATAGGTGGTTTCTGAGATGCGAACGGTTGTGTGCTGCGTTCTGGCGGGTGAGCGATTTTTGGCATTCCTCCCCAACAATCAAGTAGCCAATGCCGAAAATCGCTCAACCGCCGGAATGAAGCCCGAGCCCGAGATTTTAAGTGGCAATTGGCCCGTCGTCCCCACCCCAGCACTACCCGTATATAAGACGACCCTAAATTTTGAACCTCATTTTTCAGTCAAAAAAGCTCGTCTTATACATGGAAAAATACGGTAAATGTAAATTCTGAGTATATAATTTATAGCAAGGAACAAAGTGGTAAGGAACATTATTTTTGCTGTTATGGCATCAGAGGCACAAAGAATTTAGGACTGCCTCCCATTCATATTTTTTATAGACAGTTTGCATTTTGGGTGCCTCAGTAGGAAACCCAATACGGTCAGATTTTCTCCAGATTGTTACCATAGTCAACAAACATTCCAATGGCCAATAATACATTTCACAAGAATGACAAATGACAGATGATGCATTTTAAAAGACCGAACTAAATTTATTTTCTGCCAAAGATTCCTGCATTGCAGGGAGTTGGACTAGAGGACTCCATAATTCTATGATAGCGCAATCTGCATGCCCACCAACTTCACTTCCCCTTCAGTGCCAGACTGGGTAATTTCCCTTGCCACAACAAATTCGATCACGCATTTGTGGAAAGGCCAGGCTGGGTTGGGGTCGAAACCCGAATTTATGGGAACTTTGAGCCTAGCTCTCCCCACAAGAGTCCTTCGAGCGCTGCACGGGTTTAAAGAATCGATGCAGCTGCCTTTAGTTCTGCAACACCTTATTAGCCTTGAAATGAATGACTGGACAAGCCACAGTGTCTGTCCAATTAAGAAAAAAAAGACCACCCCAGAAATGCCACATGCTGGATCTCGGATGGTGGGGTGGGAAGAAAATTATTAAGATTCTGGATTTCAACAGGGCGAGATTTGGGCACTGAATCCCCACGAGGCTGAAGGGGAGAAAATGCAACGCGTGAAAGGGGCAGTTATTAGCAACCAGTAACTGCAGGAGAACCAAACTTCTCCAACATCGATCTTGCCCTTACCGGTTTTGCAAAACCTTTTGCACCAGCGAGTAACAGCAGCCATCTTGAGGGGTGTGCGGCGAACAGAAGCCGAGCATTATGGGATGGGAAGCATAGCTCCTCCTTGGGTGTGCGGTGGGGAGCTTTAAAGGAGAAGGAACCTGTTTTCCCCCCTTATGAAGTCTGACAAATAAACAGAAACCTCCTGGCTATTAGCAACGGGTTGCGCGCTCTCCTTCTGCTCCACAATGGTTTCATAGAAGCTAAAGGCGGATGTTTTTGTTTCCCAGCAGCCCTCGCTTGTTGTTGCTAAGGGAAAACTTCACGACCTCCTCCATCAACCCCACTAAATGCGCCAAGCTGTTGCTTCTAAACAAAAATAAAATCTCACCGAGACCCCCGCCCCGTCTCTCGCTACAGCTGAGACCCTTCCTCAAGACCCCCCACTCCAGGTGTGCTTAAGGCGTCCTTCGGAGTGGGGTGCCCCCTCTCCTCAAGATGCAACTCGGAAGACCCTCTTCTCAAGCCTTTGAGGCTTTGCAAAGGATGCCCCGCAAGCCGCCTAACATCCCTCAGGAGAAACATACCCCAATGCATGCACTTTCCTTGCTAGGCAGAATCCTGCTGCAAGCTCTTGCCCGAAAGGGCACTGCGCCACCCCCCAAAAAAATCACCCTCCTCTCTCCCCTCCCGCAGTTGCCGCACGGCCACTTTCAAGGGAAGACCACGGAAGCCTTCCACGCCTTCCTAAAGGGAATCCCACAACACCCTCTCTGCCTGTTGCTGAGGAGATCCCGCGACTTCCCACCCGTTGCTAGGCAACCTCCAAGCTGCTGCTCCTGCTGCCAAGGCCGTTTCTCCCCTACCCGCTCCCAGGGCTTGTTGCCAGGACGACCTTCACACTAGTTCCGAACGGTTGCTATGGAGATTTCCAAACTGTAGCTGCTTCAGGTTCCCTTCCTCTCCGCCTCACAGCACCACAAATTCCCAGGGTGCCTCACACTCAGCATAGATAGGCCTGTTGCATTGCTGGGAGTGGTGTGGTCAAGGTATCCCGGCTGGTGACCCTTTCCATCAATGATGTCAGGAGGTGAGTAATAGTGCCTGAAGGTGCCTTAACCCCTAAGTGGGGCTGGTTCTCTGTGTGTTATATGTACAGGTACATTTTGTTCTTTAGTCGTTTAGTCGTGTCTGGCTCTTTGTGACCCCATGGACCAGAGCACGCCAGTCACTCCTGTCTTCCACTGCCTCCCGCAGTTTGGTCAAACTCATGCTGGTAGCTTCGAGAACACTGTCCAACCATCTCATCCTCTGTCGTCCCCTTCTCCTTGTGCCCTCCATCTTTCCCAACATCAGAGTCTTTTCCAGGGAGTCTTCTCTTCTCATGAGGTGGCCAAAGTATTGGAGCCTCAGCTTCAGGATCTGTCCTTCCAGGGAGCACTCAGGGCTGATTTCCTTAAGAATGGAAAGGTTTGATCTTCTTGCAGTCCATGGGACTCTCAAGAGTCTCCTCCAGCACCATAATTCAAAAGCTTCAATTCTTTGGCAATCAGTCTTCTTTATGGTCCAGCTCTCACTTCCATACATCACTAATGGGAAAAACTATATGGACCTTTGTTGGCAAGGTGATGTCTCTGCTTTTTAAGATGCTGTCTAGCTTTGTCATCGCTTTTCTCCCAAGAAGCAGGCGTCTTTTAATTTTATGGCTGCTGTCACCACCTGCAGTGATCATAGAGCCCAAGAAAGTAAAATCTCTCACTGCCTTCATTTCTTCCCCTTCTATTTGCCAGGAGGTGATGGGACCAGTGGCCATGATCTTGGTTTTTTTGATGTTGAGCTTCACACCATATTTTGCTCTCTCCTCTTTCACCCTCATTTAGAGGTTTTTTAATTCCTCCTTACTTTCAACCATCAAAGTTGTGTCATCTGCATAACTGATGTTGTTGATATTTCTTCCGGCAGTCTTCATTCTGGCTTAGGATTCATCCAGTCCAGCCTTTCACATGATGAATTCTACATAGACACCCACAACTATATCTGTGTAGGATTGGCTTTTGGGGAGGAGGAGAAATTCAGCTGGTGGAAAACTTCCTTTGTCAACATTATGGGCACTCCAGCTACTCTCCTGTGCCAATTGCTCTTAATAATTTGTTAGATCTTATTTGCTTTCCATTATAAATATGAAACAAGTTTGCATGTAAGAGCTAATGCACAAAACTAGTTGAACTTGAAAATTAGAATCCTTTTGATTGATTGTGCATTGTATTATAGGGCTATTATTATTATTATTATTAATTTCTATCCCACATTATATTTTTAAGGGGAAAAACCTCAAAGCAGTTTACAACTTACATTAAAATGTCAAATAAAACAATCCACAGTACAGAAGAAAGTCAAATATAAAGCATACATTTGAAGCAATGCAATTACTGTAATGGGAAACAAAAATGTTGTTTTGAAGATTTCAAAAGAAAACATTACAAAGGCGGTCAAGTGAAAAATGCACATTTAACACAGCAAAGCTAACAAATAAATTAATAATAACATTTCAAAAGAAAACATTACTAAAGAAATTAAAATATAAAATGCACATTTAAAATGGCATAATTAACAAGAGACTAAGAATTTCCCAGGCATAGAATGTATCTGCTGCTGTTGCTGCCAATCTTCCAAATCATGGTTCATGATTGGCAGTGGCTGTGGAAGTTCAGTCCTTTTTGAGACAGTGGAAACATTTGGAATTTTAAGAAAGCGTCATGGGCGCCAGTCACAATATGGCTGCCATGGGAGCATGGGATAGCACAAAATGGCTGAGACAGGACTACAGAATGGTGGAGACATGTCAGCCTACACCAACCACTGCTGCATTTGCTCAGAGAACAGGTCTTGCAACGTTCCTCTGTTCAGAGGAGAAAGGAAGATGGTTGTTCAGTCTTGCCAACCAATGGAGGGGTGTGCTGATGTCAGTTTTTCTGGTTCTTTTTTAAAATGAGAATATGCAGGCATAACTAATCAATATTAAGTGTCGGAATATACAAATATGCACTCAGTCTCTTCCTTAAAACCATATAAATGTAGTCAGAGCCTTGATGGATCACATCAAAGTCCACTTACGTAAGCTTCCTTAGCAGAAGCCCAGCAACCAGCAGGTGTCAGGTGATCCACCAAAAAAAGGACTAGTCCCAACACTGAACTGCAAATTATGTTCTGCCCATCCCTGCATAGCGTTGCCATGTGTCCTCTTTTTCCAGGACACGTCCTCTTTTCATGGGTAGAGTCGTCATAGCGAGCCATATTTAAATGTAGAAGTCGGCAGATGTGTTCTCTTTTTTGCTCTTCAAAATAGGGCAACCCTACAGCATCATGAAGTCAATGAATAGGAATCGATTTGAGCCTTTAGAAGACAGGCTTGTTTTTTTATTACTACCCTTGGTCTAATACGGCACTTCAAGTGAATTGTTAGCTAAACATCACCTGGCTTTGTGATCTAAAGGGAATTCCAGTGGTTTTGCTTTCAGATAACTCACAGAAGTTATCTCCCCATAGGAGGAGTGAGTATGACGAAATCCCTCATTGCTCAGAGGAACCTGAACATTCCAGTGGAGAAAGAGTCCCCAGAGACTATGTAAGTATCTTATGCATTGAGCTTTCATTCAGATGGTGATAATATTCAGGGCTGGAAGGAAAGGAGATGAGGGGCTGATTTCTGATAAACTTCTCTTCCTTTTAGATCCCAAGCCTTGGCTTCTCTTCATACCCTCAGGCTAGACAGAGAGAGAATTAGCTGCATCACAAATCTGCAAGGTTTAGAGCAGGTCCACAGCCTCTACCTGCAACAGGTAAAATATATCACCACACTGTTCACTGCCATGGTACAACAACATTCTCTTGGAAAGAGAGAGCCCTGTCAAAGCCTGGTCAGTTAGGGGAGAAGCATCCCAGGAGAAAGGTATCCGCCCAAGTTCAAGGACATTGTGAAAAAGTTTGGTTGTGTGTTGAAGCAGTACTGAACCCAGAACACAGGCAGAAAAAATTGCTTGTGTGTGCATTCCTGGGCTCCATTATTCAGAGGTTCTGAAGCTGATTAATGTTAATTTCATTTTAGAACCAAATAGAGAAAATTGAGAACTTGAGCTGCTTTCCAAACTTGACGTAAGTAAAATTACTTGTTTTCCCAACATTATACAGTGGAACCTCAGAAGCCAAACGCCTGTTAACTTAAACGTTTTGGCTCCTGAACAATCGAAAACCAAAAGTGATTGTTTTTGAATGATTTTCAGAAGCCCAACGTCTGGTTCAGCTTCCACATTCAACGCACATTTAAAGCACTTGGCTTCTCCAAAATGTGCATTAAATGTTCTTTAAGTGTATGACATGGACCTGCCCAGACAGGTAAGAGGTATTATTCACACCATAAAGAGAATATAGGCTAAAGGCCTTCTCTCTGGTGTGCTGGATTTTGTTGTGGAGGGGTTATTTTTATGCTTCCATCATCAGGAGCAAAGGTACAGGGAGTTTTAATTGTGAGGAGCAGAAGTGCATTGCTAATTTTAAACCAATGCAGGGAATAAAGGAGAGTGAAGGGAAAAGAGGCTGGCTGCATCTGGCTTTGAGAGTTGCATCACAACTCTTTCCTGCTGTCCAGTGAGAAGTAAATGACGGCTTCAGTGTGCAGTTCCCCTTCTCTAGAAGGCAGAGTCATCTTTGGTCTCCTGGATCTCACCACCTCCTCCTATTGTGTTCTCACGCAACTGCAGTTTTCTGACACTAGCCGGGAACCGCATTAGCCAAGTGGAGAACCTCCAGAGTCTCCTGAAGCTGCAGTTTCTGGATCTCTCACAGAACCGCATTGAAACACTGGACACAGGTACAGCTTTTCCTACACTCGGCTTCACCACCTGCAGTACTCTCTTGTGGACTATCAAGTCTCCTGGGATCCATTGTGGAAAACAACTCACCCATCGGTCTACTCTGATGGGTATTAAGACTAAATCAAACAGGCCGGCTGCTTATCCAGCCAATTTGACTAATAAAACACTGGGCTAGGAGTACTCGGTGCATAAGTATCAAAACAAAACAAAACCCCTCTTGAAATCCAGAACCTGCCAACTCAAATTCTCTTGTGCAGGTGAATTTCCCACTGAGTTGACAAATCAGATCTGTTTGCCACCCTTATTTTAGCCTCAGAAGCTAGTACAGTGGTACTTTGGTTCTCAAACTTAATCCATTCCGGAAGTCCACTCGACTCTCAGAACGTTCAGAAACCAAGGCGTGGCTTCCAATTGGCTGCAGGTGCTTCCTGAGCTCAAGCGGAAGCCGCGTTAGATGTTTGGCTTCTGAAAAGTGTTCAAAACCCAAAATACTTACTTCTGGGTTTTTGGCGTTCGGGAGCAGATTTGTTCGTCAACTAAGCCGTTCGAGGACCAAGGTTTGACTGTACCAGAAAGGCAGCTGCCCCATGTAAAAAAAGGAGCTCATCCCCCATTTTTTGCTTCATGTGCTAAACTTGAATAATCCTGTATCCAGTTTGCATTTATTCCCATCAGCTTCCCCGATTCTGCCTAACTTTCTGTACAGATGAGCTGCCCCGGAGCCTCGTGATCCTTGACCTGACAGGAAACGAATGCACTAAGGAGAACAGCTACAGGTAAAGCCAAGAATCGATCCCCGCTCCTGCATAATATCCCACCCAATAGCTTTAGGCATGTGCATCATGCCCATGTAGAACCCACAGGTGAGGGATGAAGAATGCAACCCCCCCCATCCGGTTCCCTGTGTTGGCATACCAGCCCCATCTCTGGGACCTGCCAGCCTGTTGCCTGGGCATCCTGCAGGAATGGAGGTTTCCATGCACAGTACCATAGGAAAAAGTCAAGGGAAGGATCAGATTGGATGGGAGATGTGGGAAGTGGTGGCAGGGCTTTCGAAGAAACAACAGCATGGCTTCTAGCAGCTATTGGGGGGGGCGGGGAGGCCTCTGTGTCCGATTCTTCATTCAAGTGCCAAAGAAACGGATGCATCCAGGAAGCTTGCCTCTTCTTTAGCAACTGTTCCCACCTCACTAGGGGGCTGCCATGGGCTTTGAAGATGGGAGTTGTTTTGTTTGACGCCCAGCTTGAGAACTCTTGCTTCCTTCTGGCCCTCCCAAGGGAGCGCGTGTTGGCAGCTCTGCCCCATCTGAAAGAACTGGATACGCAGGCTGTTCCCAATCAGAAAGACACTGAAGAGGAGGAGGAGGGCAGTTCAGAAGACAGCGACGAGGATTGGTCTGATCTCGCTATACCTCTGAGCGTAGGAAAAGGTACCCCCAAAGTTTCCAGGCCAGGTTTTAGGTGTTAGGAACATTGGGGACCCAGGACCTTCTTTGCGTGGTTCCTCTTCCACGTGAGGTCTGGAGGGTGGCAACACGAGAACGGGCCTTTTCTTAGTTGGAAATAACTTGCAGATAACTAATTGGCTTAGGATTTTATACAAGTTAAGTGATGAATCAATTTGTATAATTTCAAAATGAAATGACTGTAAGATGTTAAAGCTAAAGGTAAATTTTATAAGAACTGTGATTTGGAAAACCGTTAAATGGATATGCATGGAAATTCAACCAAGGGAAAGCGAGGAAGTCACTTAACAATGTTAATAAGTATAAGTTTTAAGAAGATTATGATTTGTGTTTGTCTTTGTGAAAATTAATTTTAAAAAATGGGGAGGGGGAGAGAATGGGCGTTTTCTGCAGTGGCTCCCCGTTTGTGGAATGCTCTCCCCAGGGAAGCTTGCTTGGCACATTCATTACCGAACTTTAGGTACCAGGCGAAAATGTTCCTCTTTTCCCAGGCCTTTGGCTGTTTAATATTCTACAGCCTTTTAAATGTGTTTGTGGGAGGGGAGGGGGGGCTATTGTTTTGTTGGTTTCAACAAAATAAATGTTTTTATCTGGTGAATAAATAAAATGTTTTCATCTTGTGAACCGCCCTGAGATTTTTGGCGGACTGTATATAAATCTAATAAATAAGATGCTATGTGTAAGTTTATAAAGCAGTTTATTAACAGTCGTTACATTTATACACAATATTTCACTTCTCTCTGTTATGGAGCTCTACGTAGCATTTCCAGAGGGTCTTCCCATTTATGGACTGACCAGACCCAGCACTCCATAGCTTCAGCAGAGCAGCTGCCTCATGTCCCTGGGATAATTAAGTGCAGAACATTTGAGTGACTCTCCAACTTCCTGCCTGAGCTGGTTCCAAGGCCAAAAGGGCTGTCGTTCCAGTGATGCACACTAGTCAAAAACTTGTGGGGTTCCACTAGTCATCCCCACATAAAGGAACACTCTGTGCCCATTCCTAGAGGCAGCAGCTGCTGACACAGAGCTCCCTGCTCCTAAAGAGCAATTGTCTTCAGGATGATGCAGACTCCATGTCATTGCAAATAATTTATATTATTTTGGCCAAGAGTGCACACACTGTTGCCCTTAAAAAAAAATCCCCTGGGAAGTCATAGATTCCCGCTGCACATTTGCTGAGAATGGACAGCAGGAAAAGGAATTGGTGGGGAGGCATTTATCTAGTGCCAGACACAGCGGGCCTGCTTTTTTACTTATATCCTCTTCATTTGGCAGACTTCTTTGCCGACCTCCGTGAGGAGTTAAGAGCCCACTCAGCCCAGCGGAGGGAGGAGGAAGCGAGGGAATACGAAGACCGCTTGGAGGAGCTGAGGCAGATGCAGAATCTGAGAGAACTGGTGTTCAACACAACTGAAAGGCCGCCCTGGCCATTTGGTGTACCGGAAATAATATCCGCAGCCCCAGAGGGGAGCGTGCTCCAAAGTGAATATCACCACCACCCTCCTTCCAACCTTTCGAAAACGGCAAACCCAACACCCAAAAAGGAGTCAAGAGCCTCAAAGGGGAAGGCTGTCGGCTCAAGTCCAACTCAGCTGAAAGCTTCAAAGGGAGAGGGGTCTGGTGTAACGAAAACCACAAGTAAAGGTGTAAAGAAATGATTAGTGCATCGTTTTGCTTTTCGTTTATAATTTCTACTTTATTCTGTCACACAAATACAATACTTCCTTGAATCTAATCAGCAGATGGGTCGTTATCCATCTTTTAAGTGTGGAGGGGCATGGCAAGGAGACAGAAAACTGACAAAGGCCCTCTGCTGAAACCTTTAGGCAGTACTTCCTCTAAGTGAAGGGTGCAAGCGGCGAAGCCAGCTGCAGGGTTACTCAGGCCAGTGGGGTTTGCTCCTTCCCAAGGACACGCAGAAAGGCTTTTTTGTGCCTGTTGAAATTCTGACCTACTTGATGAAAACCGGCTTACCTGTGAAAACTATTCCTGGGAAGTATAGAGTTATGAGGCAGCTCAGAATTCCTTGTTAGGAGTTTGGAGCTGCCTAAAACTTGGCGAGGAAACAAAATAACGATGCAGGTCTGAAACCTTGCATTTGCCTTTTAAAGGCAATTTGCGTCATCTCCCCAGAGTGCAGGTTCAGATTAATCATAGATTTGCACCATCAAACCTCTTGAAAGGTTTGGGACGGGATATTTGTTTAGAAGGCAGCTCCATCCCAAATCATCTCAGCAACTGAGAACAGTGGTAAGGCTGAGGATACAGAGCTTGAAAAATAAATAAATCAGGATTGCAGCATCCATAACAGAAGAGAGGAATATACATCTCACAGGTTATTCTGTACTGCTGTGTCTACAATAATACACCGGTAGCATTTGCTGGAATCTCGGTCGTTTTAGGAAAAAAAATGTTTGGGATATCTCAGACAGATGTTAAAATTCGGAGGACTGTTTCTCTGTTTTTAGAAGGAAAAAAAAACAGCCCTTCTCCCAGATTATTTGTCTCGGTCCCTCCAGACCAAAAACGCAGTGACAAAACTAAATGGAGACCCATCTATCTTGCAGACTGAGATCTATCTAGTATGTCCCCAACAGCTCAGGCCAAACAGTTCCAAATGTCTTATCTCGCTCTACTTCATTGCTTCTGACAGTAGCCAGTTGGAGGTTCCAGAAGTGCACTAAAGTGCTACCCACTTCCCTTGTTCGTCTGTAGCCCTTAAGACGCAGAGGCTGCTCCACATTTCAGAACCACCAGCCTTCACGAACTTTTCAAAGCCACAACCATGCCCGTGGTCTTCACTCTTGCAGCAACAATGAATTCTGAAGGCTGCCTATGCCAACTCCACAATTTTAAGGTTTTGTTTTTTAAAAGGTGCAGCATTGTCATATCATATCATTCAAGTAGGGTTTTGTTTCACACATGGAACTCTCAGTGGTCACAGGAATGAACCTCAATCTCTCTGCCCTGATAGGGATCTTACTGTTTATATAACTTGATTTCTGTGACCACACAGTCATAGAAGAGGTCAGCCAGCTCCTGGGGTTTCAGAGTGAAGGAGCCCGCCAGCAGGTTCTTCATGGCCTCCAGGGCTTGCCGCTGAAATTTCCGCATAATCTCTTGGAGTCTCTGGCGCTCATGCTGGGGAGGGGGGGGGGAGAGAAAGAACGGGGCATTAATTATGGGGACCTTAGGGTGTTGCCATAACTCATTTGTCACCCATCCCTGGCATGGTGGATGCCGCCCCTCAATACCCATGGTTGATGTCATCTGGGGGGGGGGGAGGCGGACTTGGAAGCCAATTCGCTCACCCACAAGGTTTCATGAAAAGCTGGGGTAATGCATTTAGGGCTACAACTGGGTGGGACCACATCCCAAGTCAGGGCTGTTTAAACCCTACCTGGGTGGTAAAGAGAAGGGAAGACAAAGAGCAACAAGAAATGGAGAAGTGATTAGAGGCGTTCTGTAGAATGGACTTTATGCTCTGAAAATGGAGATGATGTACAGTCGTACCTCGGAAGTCAAACGGAATCCGTTCCGGAAGTCCATTCGACTTCCAAAGCATTCAGAATCCAAAGAGTGGCTTCCGATTGGCCTGCAGGAAGCTCCTGCAGCCAATCGGAAGCAACGGAAGCCCCGTCAGACATTCAGGTTCCAAAGAACGTTTGCAAACCGGAACAGTCACTTCTAGGTTTGTGGCGTTTGGGAGCCAAAACGTCCGAGTACCAAGGCGTTTGGGATCCAAGGTACGACTGTTATGTACTTTTGTAACCCAAAAATCTTTTTTTTAAAAAATGAGAAAGGAAGTGATTAGAGACAAAGGCGGACAGAAAGAGAGAGCTAGAAATAAGGCAGCCAAAGAGCAGAGTTCAGAAAGTGGGACCAAGTCAGTTTGGGAAATATCAGGTGACAAGGAGCTGGGCTAGAGGAAAGAGTTCAGAATGAGAACGTAGGGGAAAAGGCAAGAGATTAGTGGAGTTGTAGTCCGACAGCATCCGGAGGCGGTACAAGTCTCCCAGCCCCGATCTACAGTAACTGCAAGTGGTTCTTCAGGGCTTCACCTCATTGCGGTCCATGGTGTCCAGGACGAACTGGTGTTCCCTGTAGAGATTGTGCCGTCGGTCTACCCGTCTCTGAAACCTGGGTGTCTCCCTGACGGGGTCTTTGTCGCCAAAGGTCGGCGATTGCACTTGGTGAAAGAAAGTGACGTTGGGAACGAAGATGAAGGGTTTGAAGATCGACCTGCCGAGCAGGAAAGAGGAGAGGATTTGGACAATGTACCCGACACTCTTAATCAAACGGTTCCCCTAAAACACAGAGGGAACATATGAACATGACAACATGATTTAAAATAAATAAATAAAAACAATTAAAACAAAAATGCAATGTGTTGCTTTTCTGAAGCACAAAAGTGGTGACCACCAACGTGGACAAATTTTAAAATACGGTTAGTCAATGTCATGCAGGATTAGGTTGCCAGTGGCTACTAGTCAGGACGGCTGCATGCAAACCTCCAAGTTTTAGAGGCAGCATGGTTGCTGATTCACAGTTGCTGGGAGCACCTGATGCCGAGGGTTATCGCACTCATGTCCCGAGAAGAGTCTGCACTGATTTACTGCCATTTTACTTAATTTGAGATGTAAAGATTTTTGAATACAGTCGTACCTCAGAAGTCAAACAGAATCCGTTCCCAAAGTCCGTTCGACTTCTGAAACGTTCGGCTTCTAAAGCGCAGTTTCTGAATAGCTGCAGGAAGCTCCTGCAGCCAATCGGAAGCCATGGAAGCCCCATCGGATGTTCAGCTCCCAAAAGAATGTTCGAAAACTGGAAAATACTTCCAGTTTTCAATCGTTTGGGAGCCAGAACGTTCAACTCCCAAGGTGTTCGGGAGCCAAGGTACAACTGTACTCCTTTTATTCATCGTTTAATTTCAGTATCACCTGTCCTATACCTTTGTTAGGGGGCAAAAAAACAGCTTTCTGGGGAAAAAACATATTTCGGAAAGTCCTGCAGAAAAGGGAACTTATTAAATGAAGCATAAAATACTGACAGGATGAACTTTCACACAACCATATCATTATAAGTATTTCAAGGCTGGTGGGAGAAAAAAATGTTTTACAAGAAAGGTAATTTCAGATTATGTCATACTTATCCCGTTCCATAGATTATGTATTGGTTGGAGACTGGTCTTCAGTAACTGTAAAAGGCGCATTTATTTTGTTCACATAAAACTCTTTCCCATTCCAATAAATTGCTGGGGAATAAGGAACTCACCTGAAATAACAAATGCACTTCCAATAGCTGTTTGGGTTGGCCAGCAGGGCTCTTCTTAACTTGGGAGGTGCACTCACCAATTTTAAGGAATCAGGAGCTTTCGGCTTACCTGGAAGGGTCTGGCGTGGCCGTGAAGAAGTGGATGCAAGGCAGGTGGGGATCCTGCGGCAGGACGGACACCATGCTTCCCGTGGTGCAGAAACCTTCCGAATCGACGCAGATCCCGCTGGCCTTGTCACTCAAGATGGTCATAATGGTCTCTGCAGTGATCTGCCCTACACATCAGTAAAGAGGAAGATGGGAAACTGTAACGATACCAGAAGAAGAGGGAGGGCAAACTAGTCAAGGTGTCAGAATTCACAAATACCCGAAGGAGGCTTGCTCTACTACAGAGCCAAGGCAAGGGGACAGATTTGGGGAACCGTCAAGTGTGGTGAAGTGGGAGGCAGGCGGACCAACTGGGGAAGTCTCCCGCATGAGCCCTGTTGGAAAATGGTCACCCATTTGGATTTTTCTGAATCGGGCGCCAAAATGTCCTGGGCCGGGCCTTATTACTTATGTAAGAGTCACTTCCTCTTGACTAATTTCTGCCCCACCCAAACTGACATGCAGAAGGACTAGGTGAGGTTCCTGAGTGTTAAGGGCAAAGGGAAGCATTCTGCATGTGCTCATAAGCACTCTCTCTGCGTCAGATGATCGGTGGGTCCCCCTACGCCCAAATGCAATGCCTAACCACCGCACCAAACAGAATGGGCAGAAACGCGAGAGCCAGGAGTCTCAAGGTAACCAATCTCGCAATCGGGTGTCAGCATTAGAGAGAGATCTACCCATTACTACCGCATAGATCTTCTGGCCTACATCTAAAATCACATCTTTAAATAGATCTGTTACGTAGCATTTGATTTGCAGCCCCATAATGTAAAGTTCTCTGGGTTTCCTTGAGTGATGCTTGCTAGGCAACCAGGAAAATGTTGGCATTTCCAGCTGCCACCCCAGTGGGGTCACATGACCAGCTGGGCTGAGCTTTTGACTATCTGAACCAACATTAAGCGGCTCTATGGGACACACTTCCCTCCACAAAACAAAGCCAATAATAATAATAAAAGCTTTCTGGGAGATGAGAAATAATGAAATGAAATAAATGCTTAAAATAACCTTTGTTAAGAAACCAGAAGCCTTTTTATTAGGAATTACAGGTACTGATATACCAAAGGAGCAGAAAAGACTCTTCATGTATGGAACAACAACCGCTCGGATGTTATTGGCCCAGAGTTGGAAAGAAGACAAAGTCCCTACCAGAGACGAGTGGCAAACCAAGCTGATGGACTATGCCAAAATGGCAAAACTGACTGGAAAACCCAGAAACTAAGAGGACAAAAACTTTATAAAAGAATGGGAAAAAATTAAGTTATTTAGGAGACCACTGTAAGCAGATGGAAACCTTAGCATGATTTCGATTGCACTTGTAGCGTAACAATTACCATGGAATGACAAAAAAAAAAAGGCATCCCCAACCTTCGGCCCTCCAGACATTTTGGGCTACAATTCCCATCATCCCTGACCACTAGTCCTGTTAGCTAGGGATCATGGGAGTTGTAGGCGAAAAACATCTGGAGGGCCGAAGGTTGAAGAATATATAGTATTAAATGTTTAAAATTGGGCCCCATGGAGGGGGTGGGAGTTCCGAAATTCAGAGGAAACTCTGTATATGGATATATACAGTGGTACCGCGGGTTAAGAACTTAATTCGTTCTGGAGGTCCGTTCTTAACCTGAAACTGTTCTTAACCTGAGGTACCACTTTAGCCAATGGAGCCTCCCGTTGCCGCGCGATTTCTGTTCTCATCCTGAAGCAAAGTTCTTAACCTGAGGTACGATTTCTGGGTTAGCGGAGTCTGTAACCTGAAGCATCTGTAACCCGAGGTACCACTGTATTTGGATTCTTTTATATAACTTTGCATTTGTAAAATCAAATAAAAATCATTTCAAAACAAAACAAAAAATAAGCTTCCGAAACCCTACACCTCTATGTATTTTGGATACACACCTGAATGTTGGTGCAGCAGCTGCAGGCCAGCACAATAGCGAGCTTTGGCCGCCTCCATGCGCACAGGCTGGTGGGTGAGAGAAAACACCTCCAGGAAGCTGAACGCCCCTTGGCCACTCCACCATCCCTGCTCCCGGGCATGTTGCCTGAGGCCCGCATGCTCAGAGGTAATGTCGGTACCAATGCTCAGCTGGTTGGAAATGTTCCGGGCACCTTCTGCAGGGTGGGGGGAGAGACAAGGAGATCCTGCTCAACCAGTGGGAAGTTTGAAAAGGCTTAGCCGATCTGGAATACAATTCCATAATAGATCTCAACAGCCCGAGGTTTTTATTTATTTATTACATTTATATATTTCCTTTTTCCTTGAAGGAGATCCGAGGTCCTAGTCTAACGTTCTAATAATTATTATTATTTATTATTTATAACCCGCCCATCTGGCTGGGTTTCCCCAGCCACTCTGGGCAGCTCCCAACAGAATATTAAAAACACAATAAAACATCAAACATTAAAAACTTCCCTAAACAGGACTGCCTTCAGATGTCTTCTAAAAGTCAGATAGTTGTTTATTTCCTTTACATCGGATGGGAGGGCGTTCCACAGAGCGGGTGCCACTACTGAGAAGGCCCTCTGCCTGGTTCCCTGTAACTTCACTTTTCTCACAGTGAGGGAACCGCCAGAAGGCCCTCGGAGCTGGACCTCCATGTCTGGGCTGAACAATGGGGGTGGAGACGCCCCTTCTAACCACATGCAGGGTTCCAAACTGAACTTTTCTCAGAGCAGAATCTGAACCAGGAATCTCTGCAAACCAAGCAAACAAAAGCCCAGACCGTTCGCAAAAGAGCAACGCCAGATAGTTCTGTGTATCCGTTAAAATCCAAGGTGTCTTATCATCTCTTTCTGCAATGTACTCACCTCGAATCCTCTGAGCCGCCCAAAACCGCCCAGCTGTTTCTACAACCCAGGCTTCAGTGCGATCCGCAAGGAGGAAGGTGTTGTGGTAAATGAAGGGGGTCGGCTCCTCCTTGCAACTGCCCCCTTGGCCGTAACGTTCCAGGAGGGCTGTTATAACCTGGACTGCTTCCTGGGCACTGCTGCTCCGCTCCAAACCGAGCCTGAAATACATTATTTAGCCATTACTGCCTCTGCAAACCTGGCTGTGAACTAATTTACTCAGGGATGGATGGCTCTCTAGTCACTGTTGACTCCGTTTCCCATGAGTCCCAGCCAACATAGTCACTGGTCAGGGATGATGGGAGTTGTAGTCCAGCAACAGCTCAAAACCCTCAGATTAACCATCTCTGCCCTAATTGATGCACCGAACTGATTACAGTATTCTTTAAAAAGCAATATATTTTCTCAATATAGATTTTTTTTTTAAGAGGCTTTTAGGCGAACCAGGGATTTTTAAGTAAGATCATTTGCAAACCGTGACTGATCGCTATTAAAAAGTCAGACAGTGTTTGACACTCTTTCATTCAACCAGTCGGGAATTTTGCAGTAACTCAACAGAACTAAAAAGGCTTCAGAAATAAACAAGCTCCCAATATCTGCCGATACTGTGGGAGACATTGTGATTCTTATTTAGTCTGGGGGGAAAGAACACATGATAGCCACCTTCAAATATTTGATGGGCTGTCATATAGATGATGAAGCAATTTGTTTTCTGCAGTTCGACAAGACAGACCCTGAACCAATGGCTTAAATCGCAAGAAAAAGCTTTCTGATTAAACATTAGGGAGAACTTCCCGATGATTCTGACTGTTTAATCGTGTAACAGACTGCCTTGGAATGTGGACTCTCCTTCGCTGGCGGTTTTCAAACCTACCAGGGATGCTGTTTTCCTGGATCAATGGAGGGCTGAAGGAGGTGAACCATAGAGTTCACAAGGCACTATTATGAACAACTATAGTGCTGTAACTCTTCTTAGCTCACCAATTCTCAGAACAATTGTTGAGAGGGTGTTCACTGTCATTCCCATTATACAGATGCAAGAACTGAGGCCAGACCATCTTTGTCCAGATGCAATGACAGTATCTCAGCCTCCATGTGGGCCAGCAGCATGGGCGTAGCCAAGGGGAGGGAGGGGGGCAGATGCCCCCCCTAAATCAATAAAAATCAATACAAATCTGAAGTTCTGACCTCCTAATGAAAGCTTGCCCCCTAACAAAAATCCTGGCTACGGCCATGCGATTACAGAGGAGCAGAGAATACAACTTGGGCACAAGCTGATGATTCACAGCCACCCAACATGATGCCTCTTACCTGACCAGATCCATGCCCAGCAAGGCTTCTTCCTCTGCCACGGGCTCCTTGGTCCACACCCCTTCATTGCCAATGCAGACCCCATGCTCGTTGGCCCCCATCTCGGCTCCCCAGAGCCAGGCTGGTCGGCTGAGAATGACCGCATGGGTCTTCTCAACCTGGTCCACTTCAATATATGTGCACTGGGAAGAAAGGCAGTCATTGAAACAAAAGTCTACGCTGGCGCTTTCATTATTTTTGTTGTCTTGCTCACAAAAAAAGAGTACTATGCTTCCCTGTTTGATGCGATGTTTCTCAAGCCATTCCTAATTCATCTTTGCATAGGGTAAAGATATCCCCTCTCCATCAGCACCCTACTGAAATGAATCTGACACTAATGAAGCTGTGCTGATTTCCTGCTGTTTTGCAGTGAGCTAATCCATGGTTTGGGTTAGCACGCTGCCCAAACCTGAGCTTATGGTTTGTCTCCTGCACAGACCATGAAATGCAAACAAGAAGCAGCCTTGGCTGCAGTTCATGGTTTGTCTGGAGCAAGACAAACCATAAACCCAGGTTCAGACGGCATGTTAGGCCAAACCACAGGCTACCGCACAGCAAAGCAGTAGAAGCAAAGTCACCATGGACTCCATAGGTTCATGCTAAACCGGCAGTTCTCAACAAGTATGGCAAGCCACACTGACGTGCCAAGAGATAACAACAAGTGTGGTGGGAAGATTCAAGGACAATCGAGCATTTAAACATTTCAGTGTAGTATAAAGCAATTGTTTTTATTTGGAGAATATGGATAATTTTTCAAAAGAAGAACAAAAAGCATCAGGTCATACTGATGACAATCCTAGTTGCGATCTTTTCATTTTCTAATTATCAACGAAATTTTGGTGTGGCAGGAGCAAAATACTTATTGTGTAAGTGTGGCCCAGAGAAAAAAGTTTGAGGACCAGTGTGCTAAACCAGAGTTTGATAAAGCATAATAAAAAAATTCCTTCCAGTAGCACCTTAAAGACCAATGAAGTTAGTTCTTGGTATGAGCTTTCGTGTGCATGCACACTTCTTCAGATACACTACATGCACATGAAAGCTCATACCAAGAACTAACTTAGTTGGTCTTTAAGGTGCTACTGGAAGGAATTTTTTTATTTTGACTATGGCAGACCAACACGGCTACCTATCTGTAACTGATAAAGCATAGTTTGGCTTAGCACTACCTGCAAACCTGGTCACAGTTTGGAAAGTGTTCTGTTCATGGAGAATGTATACGCCAGTAATTGGGGGTGGTTTGTGTGCCCTGATTTAGGATGGACCGCAGCAATAGATACGTTGGAGATGTGACTTCTCATTACTTTCTAGAACATAGCCCTCTCCCACAAATGAAGCTCCATGCTCCCATACTGCCTGCTGGATTTTAGCTCACCTGGACCTTTGCCCCCTTGGCATGGCTTCTGGCTGGGAAATAGACTACCTCTTGGACTTCATCCCTCGGCCGGTCAGAATTCTTGCCAAATATGACCTCTCTGGCCGCAGAGGCCGGGGGAAGAGAGACGAAGCAGTCGCAGGAGGAGGGTCCACAGGGACAAGGGTCAGCCATTCTATCTACAGGCAAGACCACAAGACAACAGCTGGAGATTGTAGCTTCCACTCCTGCTAAGTGTTGTATGAGATTCTCTCTGCTTTCTGACCTGGCGGGAAAGTCTCTCCCACTTTATTTGAAGCTACTGTGCAATGCAGTGCTAAGCATGCCTACTCAAAACAAAGCCCTGTTGAATTCAGTGCGACCTAGCAAGTGCGGTTAGGATCGTAGCCTTATCAGCTCAAGGTATGCAAAGATAGCCATCACAAACAGGGACAGCAAGCTCCTTTAAATGCTTATATGCCACTCCTACAAACACTTGTATGAAAAGAGGTGCTGGAACTCACCACAAATGCCTCTACTGTTCTCTTATAATGGCAAGCCACCCACCTGAAATGCACCGGAACTCAGTTCCAGCGAGTTCCGGCTGAAAAAAAGCCCTGGCCGCCCCTGCTTCCTAATGTTCTCCCTCCCCCAACCCATTTGCAGGGCCCAAACTTTTCACAGGCCTATTTTGGGGGCAATATTTAAAGCCCAGCTCCCTCTCCAGTGTGTGCTATGCATGGCAGAGAACCTTGCACCCTGTAACCTTTTCATGGCATGCACAATAAGAGGGCATGTGCCACGGTGCAGTTTCTAATGTTTGATGTTTTATTATGCTTCTATCTATGTTGGAAGCCTCCCAGAGTGGCTGGGGCAACCCAGCCAGATGGGTGGGGTGCAAATAATAAAATTTATTATTATTATTATCATGCACTCGCCGACTCACCCACGTCTATCCTAGCAGGCCTTGCGGGGTGGGGTCCCTGCTCAAGGATACTTTACAAAGATCGCCCTATCTCCCCCAACCCCTGTAGCAGCCAGGGCTTGGCGGTGACTATTGCACTTTTTCCTAACTCTCGCAGGCCCTTCGCAATATATCCCTTTTTGAAACGGCTCATTCGCTCCTCCTCCTCCTCTTCCTCCAGCTACAATCGAGCCGATTCACCATGCTGGTCTGTTTACTATTTGCGATTACGCTTGCAGGTGTTCCCCCTTCTGCTTTGCCCAGGGCCTGCTGAGTTATATTCTAGCCCTTGATAAAATATTATATCCCTCGATAAAATCCCTTTCTCGCGCGTGCACTCCCTCCCACCAGCCCCCAATCCCCCACGGCTCTTACAGGCTTCCGATGCAGGAGGCAGGAGCTCCGACTAGCCTTCCCCCACCGCTTCTTCCGGATCTGTCGCGCTCAGGGAGGAGACGAGTCCGCCGTCTGCAGCGAACCGGGGTCAAACTTTGCAAAGCTGAAGACGGCATCCGAGAACCGGCGGCGCTAGGGCCGGCTTATGTTTGGAGCTGCCTGGATGATTTATTAAGAAAACGTGTGTGGGGCTTGGAGGAGTGTGTGTGATGCTGTCGTTGCCCCAGAAGGACACTAGAGGGCGCCCTTCGATCACGTACCGAGCCCAGGACGTGAAACGCAGGTTTCTCTTAAGAGTGGACAAAGCGAAATACTGTAGTAAAAAAAAAAAGTTACTCAAGTGTCTGCAGACGCAAACCTGGCCCAACTTAAGGTGTTTGGGGGCCCCGAGGTGGAAAGTCCAAATAGCTCGTTTGGAAAGTCCAAATACAGGAAGTCGGCCTTGCTATCATTTTTATTTTATTTAAACACCCCCCCCCCAAATTCTTCGCTCGCAGAGATAAATAAAAACAACAAAATCTTTTCCCTCAGGATTGCAGTCTAGAAGGTTAGGGCACGAAAGAAAAAAGGCCTTCTCACGAGGCAGGAAATTCTCCCAATGAACCCCCATTGTTGTTTTATTCAATGTGTCTACCATTCTTCATCGGAAGAGCCCAGGGCTGTTCACAACAGGAGAACACAAAATGAGAATGCAAAATACATAATAAAACAAAACAAAAAAACCCAAAAGCACACACACCCTCCCACAAAAACAGCTTGATTGTAAATTCATTTCAAGATCAAATCCATATTATTTTGATCCGTTGTCGCGGGGCCCCTAAAAGGCTACTGCCTACTCTGCCTATGTATTTGGTAATCCGGTGCTGAACCCATTGTGGTCTTGCACACCGAAGATGCCCAGCTTCCAGAAGGATAGGGCTCCTGGGCCTTTAATCGTTGTGTGCAAGAGGGAGTTTCAGCAGGTGTAGCTTGCCATCCCTGGAGCCAGGCCAGGAAGGCATCTGACAGCTGCTCATGCAAGCGACATCTGCTGAAATTCCCCTGCTGGGAGGCCCTCTTTTCCACAACTACTAAATATACAGGAGGCCGGCCTTACTATCATTTTATTTTATTTAAATATCCCCCCTCCCCAATTCTTCGCTTGCAGAGATAAATAAAAACAACACCATCTCTTCCCTCAGGCTTACAGTCTAGAAGGTTAGGGCACAAAAGACAAAAGGGATGGGGAGGGTAGAGGAAAACAAGCAAACAGAAACCACATCCTTTACGTTACAAGGTACATAATATGACCAGCTTGGATGAAAACAGGCTGCTCACAGTTGAGAAACAGGCCTTGGTGAGGCCCTGAGAAATTGCCTGGCAATCCAGCTTTCGTAGCTCTGACTATAATGCAGCCAGAAGTTGTTGATCTTGGAGGTCGGGGGTCTCAACCTTCTGGAAATTGGAGTCTGCCCGCTTCAGATACCATCGGTCAAGTGTTTACAGTTCCCTCTTGTCTTCTACTGCTTTCCTATCTTTAGCCTCTGTCCGCCCTCTTGTGCTTTCCCATTCATTTTGATGGGGCAGAATTTCCCAGCGGATTGTGTTCCATGTCTGGCAAGCCCACACGCTTCATGGAGGGTTGGCACTACCATTAGGCAGAGGGAGGTGGCTGCCTCAGCCAGCAGAGGGTGGGGTACGGTGGCATGAGTTTTTGTGTTTGCCACATGGCTTGTCTGCTGTCATGAAGTGTGCCAGCCCGTCGCCAGTCTTGGAGTTTGGTCAACTTCTGGAATGGAAGGGGGGTGCCATCTTGAGATAAACAACTACCTGACATTCAGAAGACATCTTAAGGCAGCCCTGTTCAGGGAAGTTTTTAATGTGTGTTATCCTGGTGTATTTTTGGTTTTTGTGGAAGCCACCCAGAGTGGCTGGGGAAACCCAGCCAGATGGGCAGGGTACAAATAATAAATTATTATTATTGTTATGAGCACCAGACAGGAAAATATCTCGGTCCAAACTCTGCCTCAGGCCCCTTCAGGTTTCTTGCTGTTTTTAGGTGGGATTCAATCACATACCAACAATTTTTTTGGACCACAGAATTAAAGTTGCTGGCTCTTTGTGATAAGGAGAGTGATGAACTGGAAAGCGTGTGGGATCACAATTGCTTGACACCATGTCGTATACACAACACAAACAAATAAGACTGCGGCTTCCAGGTGGAAAAATCAAAATTAGAAACAGAACTGTTAGAACCTAAAACTAAGATTTTGTCAAAGATGTATAACTTGCTGTTGAAATGGAATACTCAGGATGAAACGGTGAAATCTGCTATGATTAAATGGGCACAAGATGTTGGACATAACATTATGTTTGCTGACTGGGAACAGTTGTGGACCACAGGTATGAAATTTACGGCATGTAATGCCCTAAGAGAGAATATTATGAAAATGATATACAGGTGGTACATGACACCAGTCAAGCTTGCAAAAATCTATCACTTGCCCGATAATAAATGTTGGAAATGTAAAGAGACTGAAGGTACATTCTTTCACCTTTGGTGGACGTGCCCAAGGATTAAGGTTTTCTGGGAGATGATATATAATGAAATGAAAAAGGTATTTAAATATACCTTCTTGAAGAAACCAGAGGCCTTTCTCCTGGGCATGGTCGGCCAATTGGTGCCAAGGAAGGATAGAACTTTCTGTATGTATGCCACAACAGCAGCAAGAATACTTATCGCAAAGTATTGGAAAACACAAGAACTGCCCACCTTGGAAGAATAGCAGATGAAGGTGATGGACTATATGGAACTGGCAGAAATGACTGGCAGAATCCGAGACCAGGGAGAAGAGTCGATGGAAGAAGGCTGGAAAAAGTTTAAAGACTATCTACAGAAATATTGTAAAATTAATGAATGTTAGAATGATGTTGGATAGAAATTAAGTGGTTTATAGCTTAATGTTATAAGGGAATATGAGAAAATGGACTATCAATACGTAAAAACCCAATGTTATAATATTTTAAGATTGAAGATTAGGATAAACAAAGAGGGGAGGGATTTGCTGAACTAACAAACTGAACTGGAATACAGAAAAGGGAGGTGTGAGGAGGTCCGGGAAATAAGCAAATGAAAGATAAGTTATTGAAAGACTGAATTGTTTTTAACTATTTTTACTTTGTATTTTTCTTTTTTCTTTTTTATTTTTTTGTAATACTTTGAAAACTCTAATAAATATCTTTAAAAAAAAACAAATAAGACTGGACACTCAGTTAATAGCCAGCACCATCTAAGCTCCCCACAAACTTTGTGCAAAATATCAGGATGAATGCTGAATAAACAGGTCATTTTAGTTCATGACATGCTTCTCTAAACTCTCACTTGAGGCTTGCCTCTCCTTTCTAATCTGTCCTTGACCCTCCCAAATCTCCTCTGCTCCATCCCTAGGACTCTTCAACAGGGCAGCAACAAGACCTTTTGATGCTCAAGGTGCAAAATCCAAGGGTGCCTGCAGATGACCTGTTTATTCCATGTTTATTCCTGATTTTCTTGCACAGAGCTTATGCAGTGGTTAGACTAGGTCCAGTCCTTATTCAGCATTTGTTCTGGTTTGTTTACAGGGCAGTTCTACAACAAAGTGTATTCATCCTGATTTGCCTTTGTGGTATTTATGCACTTTCCCATTCATTTTTAATTCATCCCAAAATATTCAGTGGATTTCCTTGTAACTTTTCTAACCCGCCCCCTCCCCCAAGTCTGTGGCTGTTATTTAATGTTTTGTTATGTTTTTTCAAAGCATTACAAGGAACAACAACAGAAACATGCCGTCAGTAACAGCAACTCACAGAGAGAGCAATTTTATCAAGCAGTCTTACCAGCTTTCATACAAATGGGGATTACTGAGTATGCAATTCTCAAATTAATACTACCATTAAAATCATTTTTATAAAAGTCACACTAAAAGACTAAAAAAGTCAGTGACATTCTGCAATTACTTTTTTTAAAAAGCAGAATGTTGGGGATGGGGTTATCTGAAAAATGGAGGTGTTTGGAAAGACTGGAAATGTAGCATTTTAAAATCAATTAAAAAATTTGCGTGAAGCACTGTTTCATTTAAGTACTACTGCATAAATATTTTATTTTTTAAAAAAAATAGGCAAAGGGGGCAATTAAAAGACAGTTTTTAAAAATGTTATTGTCAAGAAAGGCAGTAGTGAGGTTGTGCCAAACTACATGCGTGGCAATAGGCCTACCGACTCAAAACATCTTTGCACACCTGAAAACTATGCCTTTTTTAAAAAGATGGAAGAGAAGCGCTACAGCAATCTACAATTGGGGAGACTGAACTACTGTTCTGTTCTTTAAAAAGAATATGGATTTAAGGTAAAGGGACCCCTGACCATTAGGTCCAGTCGTGGCTGACTCTGGGGTTGTGGTGCTCATCTCACTTTATTGGCCGAGGGAGCCGGTATACAGCTAAGCCGCTTCTGGCAAACCAGAGCAGCGCACGGAAACCCGTTTACCTTCCTGCCGGAGTGGTACCTATTTATCTACTTGCACTTTGACGTGCTTTTGAACTGCTAGGTTGGCAGGTGCAGGGAGCGAGCAACGGGAGCTCACCCCATCGCGGGGATTCAAACCGCTGAACTTCTAATCGGCAAGTCCTAGGCTCTGTGGTTTAACCCACAGCGCCACCCGCGTCCCTAATAATATGGATTTACTGCAGCCTTAAAGAAAAAAGTTGCAAGAAGCCCAGGTAAAACCTAGGAAGAAGATGATTTGACAGATGTCTTGTAAAAACCATTAAGAGTGCAAGTACTCAGGGATGATAACCAGGTCTTTGGTTCCAAGGCCTGCCTTGCTGCTGGGCATCTTAAGTCCCATGTTTATTCTTCACACACTCTCTGAGCACTGCTAGGTGGGTGCAAATGATTCTCCCATTTTGGGTACACACCCATTTCCCAATTGGCCTGTGACTGTGACATCCTCCTTTAGATCCGGCTCCAATTTTTGCACCCACTTAAATCAAGCCTGAGCAAGTTCTTTGGAGTAAGCGAAAGTGTCCACTTGATTTAAAAACAAACAATCAACAACAACAAAAAGAGGACAAGGGTGGAGAAAGTAAGATACAGATAACAAGATACACTCCCTTACAGAGTTGGAGTTGCTGGTCCGGTGGCCTCCTCCGATTTGTACCCCAGGCATTATTTATATGGATGTTACACCCTGTTGCGTCACCCATAGGTTTTCCTCCTCTGCAACCGGTTGGTTCAGGCTGGATCTCAATTCAGTCTGAGCTTTCTGAGCTATGCCCCAGAGACTCCACCTTCTCCTGCTCCAGGAGTTGGAACCTCACCCTTCAAGAAAGTTCTGCCCTTCATGTTGAATTCCAAAGTGATGTGTGATACTTTGGAAAGGCCTTTTTACATACCCTCCGACATTTCTCTGGTGACAATAGGGACGTCCTATTTCATAATGATCGTTTGCTATTTATACCCTACACATCTGACTGGGTTGCCCCAGTTACTCTGGGCAGCTTCCAACATAGATAAAAACATAATAAAACATTAAACTTTAAAAAACAACAACCCTTCCTTACACAGGATTGCCTTCAGACAGCTCAGGGGGGCAGATAACTCCATACCCTCCAACATTTCTCCAACGAAAATAGGGACATACGAAGGAAAAGTGGGACATACTGGGATCAAATCAGAAACCATGACAGGTTCTCTAAATCAGGGATGTCCCTGGAAAATAGGGACACATGGAGGGTCTGCTTTATCTCTCTATCCAGATCTTGTATTAAGATTAAGAGGGGTTTTCTCGGGAAAAGCGGTGGGGCAAAAAATAAACACCTCTTGGACCCGTGACCATGGCAGCTGTAGTTTGTTAAATGGTACTGAGAGTTGTTAGGAGACTCCTATTTCTCCCACCCACCCCAGCCACAGAGTTATAATTTTCAGAGTTGCATAGGAAGAGGGATTGACTACAAACAGGTGTAGCTGAGTCTTCATTTGGCATCATTTAGCTGAAATTTGTGGGGAATCAAGCTTGTAGATTTTATTAAGGGCCACTCTACCTTTCACTCCATAATTTAAGCACTGTATGGATCAATTATTTTATTTTAAAAAGCGCACATTTTCAACGTAGTCAAGCTTTACGCACATTAAAGTTTGCAAATTTGCATCGTTTATTCTGGAGGAGAACGATTTGATTTGGGAGTGGGTGTTTCGAAGAATTTTGGGTGGGGATGGGAGATCCTTTTCATTTCAATTTTAGAGTCTTTTTTTAAAACACTCTCTCTCCCCCGCCCTGTACCCCTTTTCCCACCACGGAGGTGACAGAAAACCTGAGATGAAAAATGCAGGCCGACCGTAGCTTCTGGATCGGTCGGAAGTGCTTTGGTCCTGTCCGACCGGCTGTTCAAGGGAGTAACTCCCATCCCTCCCCGCTCATGTTTTGAAATAATAAGCTGAGGTGAGGTGGGGGGAGGGAGGGAGGGAGAAGAGAATATCTTCCACAAATATATTGGGTAATGGAGATTCTATCTCCAGGTGCTCTTCAAACAGTGCGTGTGACACATTGCTCGGAAAGGGACTGGGAGTGGATAATTCCCAAGGGAGGTTAGCAACAAGTCTCCCCATGTGGTAATGTTATGCCTGAAATGTGGTACAAAGCGGCTTTTAATGGGCAGATCCACACTAGACATTTAAAGGATATTCAGCACACATTTAAAGCCCATGACTTCCCCCAAAGGATCCTGGGACCTTAACAGACCCCCACCCCCCACCCCAAGTGCCGCTATTTTCCAGAGACAGTCCCGGATTTACAGAAGCTGTCCGTCCCAGTTTCTGATTTGACCCCAGAAGGTCCTGCTGTTCTACCCAATGTTTATGCCATCCTTCTTCCAAGGAGTTCAGGCCAGGCTTAACTACCTCTTGCTTAACCCTCACCACAGCACTGAGAAGCACATTATTAGACAATGGCCTGAGATCACCCAACAAAATGAGTGGGGATGTGAACTCAAAAGTCTCTCCAAAGCCTAATTCCACTACCAATTAACCCATAAGAGGCTGCTGCCTGACAAATAACCAGTTCAAAATATCATGGGGGGGGGGGGGAAGGAGAACTAGAAGTTGAAACAGCATGGACCAAATCACACAGTTTTCAAATTTAGGGTTGCATTCAACTAAGTAGGTAAAAAGGTAAAGGACGCCAGGACGGTTAAGCCCAGACAAAGGCGACTATGGGTTTGCGGCGCTCATCTTGCTTACAGGCCGAGGGAGCCGGCGTTTGTCCACAGACAGCATTCCGAGTCATGTGGCCAGCAGAACTAAACGGCTTCTGGTGCAACAGGACACCATGATGGAAACCAGAGCGCAAAGAAAAGCCGTTTACCTTCCTGCCGCAGCAGTACCTATTTATCTACAGTGGTACCTCGGGTTACATACGCTTCAGGTTACAGACTCCACTAACCCAGAAATAGTGCTTCAGGTTAAGAACTTTGCTTCAGGATGAGAACAGAAATTGTGCTTTGGCAGCGCAGCGGCAGCAGGAGGCCCCATTAGCTAACATGGTTCTTCAGGTTAAGAACAGTTTCAGGTTAAGAACGGATCTCCGGAACGAATTAAGTACTTAACCTGAGGTACCACTGTTCTTGCATTGGCATGCTTTTGAAGTGCTAGGTTGGCAGGAGCTGGGACACAGCAATGGGAGCTCACCCTGTCACAGGGATCCGAACCGCCCACCTTCTGATCGGCAAGCCCAAGAGGCTTATAAGTAGACCCACTGAAATGAATGGAGCAAAGTTAGTCACATTCATTGACCGCAGTGGGTCTATTCTGAGCAGGACCTTAGTTTGGTCTTCAAGGCAGTCACTGGGGTCAAGGATCAGAACTAGCAGCATCATGGGCCGCAGGAGGGGAGAGGGCTGTTGAGGTTGAGGCCTGCTTGCAAGCTTCCCACAGAGGTCTGGCTGGCCCTTGTGAGAACAGGGTGCCAAACGAGACGCTCCATCGCCCTGATCTACTGGTGAAGCCCAACAAGGCTGGCAGTTCTGAGCTATAGCCAAGAAATCCTTGCAAGCGTGATCAAGTTAATTTCTTTTGAGAAGATTGATTTTGGAAAATTGTTAAAATGCTATATAATGAAATTCAACCAGGGGGATTTGAGGAAGTCACTTAACAATGATCTTAAGATTGGTTTAATTACAATTAGGATGTTTGTTTGTTTGTTTGTTTGTTTGTTTGTTTGTCTTAAAATTTTTGTGGAAAATTAATAAAAAAAATTGAAAAAGAAAGAAAATAAATCCTTGCAAGAGACAGGAACACCATTCAGGGTTATCTTTTCATTTTTGTTCTTGTTTTTATTATGTATTTTGTGCTTTTATCTTGTATTTTTATGCTGTGAACCGCCCTGGGCTCTACAAATGAAGAGTGGTATACAAAGAAGAAGAAGAAGAAGAAGAAGAAGAAGAAGAAGAAGAAGAAGAAGAAGAAGAAGAAGAAGAAGAATTTATAAGCACCCCCCACAAAAAAAGACAACCACACAAACATTTAAAAAAAAAACTTCTGTGAAGGAAGCAGGATTCCTAGGGCCACCCCCCCAACACCATTTCAAGATTAATAGAGGGTCAAGGTCAACCCCAGAACTCTTCTTGCTAGACCCCAAGCACCATCCACCATCAGTCTCCAGGGCCAGGGGGTGGGAGTCTGAGCTAGATTCAGTTTTCCCAGCGCTGATTCTCCTTCCAGCTATGAAAGAGTTTTCTTCTGTATCAATTAAATTAAAAAAAAGTTTTTGATTCAGAGCATCCCATACATCAGAAGCTCTGCCTTGTCATGCGCTGCCATGGTGGTATGAAACCAGACCAGTTCCACATGGCTGAGCGATTCCCTCCCTCCTGTCAACATGGATGATAAATCACGTAAAAGGTGGCCACGGGAAAATGGCCGGGAGCTGTTCTGCCATGTCTGCTCTTGCAAAGGGATGCGAGGCAGCAGATCTTGGAGTGGCCCGTAGCTCCCGAGATCCTCAAAGCAATAAGAAGGCAGGCAAACAAGCAGCCGAGTGACGCAGAAACAATCCTTCCATTTCCCCACTGAATCCAGATGAGAACATTTCTTCTCATGTGCAGAATGCTCTCTGTTTACCCCACCCCACCCACTGAACAACAGCTCTGCTGGATCTGTCCAAAAGCCCATCTAGTCCAGCATCCTCTGCCCAAAGGATAGCTCAGTTGGTAGAGCATGAGACTCTTAATCACACGGTTGTGGGTTCGAACCCCACGTTGGGCAAAATATTCCTGAATTGCAGGGGGTTGGACTAGATGACCCTCATGGTCCCTTCCGACTCTACAATTCTATGATGGTCAACCAGATGGCCGTGGGAATCCCACAATGACAGCAATAAACAACAGCCGCCATTGTCTCCTAGTAACTGATATTCCAATGCATGGTGCCTCTAAAACCAGGAGATGGATATAATATTCTCTATGACAGCCTTCCCCGGCCTGATGCCTTCCTGACTACAACTCCCATCATCCTTTGACCACTGGCCAGGATGGCTGGGGCTCATGGGAGTTGGAGTCAAAGCACATCTGGAAAGCACCAGGTTGGAGGAGGCTGCTATAAATTTGACCAAACCCTACTTTAAAGCCGTATAAGCTAGAGGCCGCTATCGCCATTTGTGGCAGCACTTCCATAAATTAGTTATGCACTATATTAGGAGTAAACTGGTACTGGTCACTAGACACCTGAGACTTAGTGTCATGGGACATGTGTTAGGGCCGAAGAATCTGTGGCCCTTCCAATGTGGTTGGACTCCAGCTCCCAACAGCCCCAGCCAGCATGACAGATGATTGAGGGATGGTGGGAATTGTCACCCAACAATATCTGGGCGACAATCAGTTCCTGGCATATGTCTTCTGCAACCTTATCAGGGATGGGTGAACCTGTTTCTCCCCCCCCCCCCCAGTTTCTGATTTTTCCAATATTTTATTCACATCAATTTGCTTTTCTTTTTTATAAACAGTGGTGCCTCAGGTTAAGAACTTAATTCGTTCTGGAGGTCCGTTCTTAACCTGAAACTGTTCTTTAGCTAATGAGGCCTCCCATTGCCACCGCACGATTTCTGTTCTCATCCTGAAGCAAAGTTCTTAACCTGAGGTACTATTTCTGGGTTAGCGGAGTCTGTAACCTGAAGCATCTGTAACCTGAGGTACCACTGTATACAAAAAAGTAGACATGGGGGGGGGGACTGCCAGCTTTTTAGTGCAAATTTCTCCTGAGGCACACATTTTTGTATGCACATTTCCCAGATATAATATATTTTGTATGCTATTTTTATGAATATATGCATTTTCCTGCACACTTTATCCTATAGTGTACATTTTTGTACACATTGCTCAGCTGAAGAATAGCACAGCAAAATTCGTAGTAGTGCAAATACAAAGGATGGCTGTATTTCAGATTGTGTATTGTTTGTAAATTGAAAATTTGATAATTTGTCTCCAAATCTGAACTAAATTTTATTCCTCCCCCCCCCCCGGCTCCCTAATCCTGGCTTCCCTTTTTAATTCACCAAGCACTGCTTCCCTTCTCTCAAGTGCCTAATACCTTGTGGGTTGCCTTTTAATGCAGCGTGTTGTAAAAGCACTGTATGTCTTCATTGTGGTTTCTTTAACATTGTTATTAGCAAATTAGGATAAAAATCAAGCAAGGTTTTGTAAGAACCAAAGTTTCCAAGCAGAGCTCCTTGCATGTACTCTACTCTTGTGCAAGGAAATTAACTTATGTTTGTTAATAATGTCAGCAAGCAGCAATGGTTTCAGCAGTTTACAACGCATGCACTGGGTTTCAAGGTTTCTACACCTTTTTGGTTTTATATGTTATATTTTAAAGGTAAAGGTAAAGGGACCCCCGACCATTAGGTCCAGTCATGGCCAACTCTGGGGTTGCAGCGCTCATCTCGCTTTATTGGCCGAGGGAGCCGGCGTACAGCTTCCGGGTCATGAGGCCAGCATGACTAAGCCGCTTCTGGTGAACCAGAGCAGCGCACGGAAACGCCGTTTACCTTCCCGTATTTATCTACTTGAACTTTTATGTGCTTTTGAACTGCTAGGTTGACAGGAGCAGGGACCGAGCAACGGGAGCTCACCCCATCACAGGGATTCGAACCACTGACCTTCTGATCGGCAAGCCCTAGGCCCTGATTTAACCACAGCGCCACCTGTGTCCCTATGTTATATTTTAGAGATATATTACTTTGGAGATTGTTTCAGGGTAGCAATAAGTGGTGATGGTTTTAGGTATCAAAGCTTTAGGGACTTGGTGAGCTGTTATCCATCGTTGTTTGAGCCCTGTGATTTCCATCTAAAGGACTGATAAAAATGCAGGTGTGTTAGGTACTCTTTTCCACAGAGTAACCCTAGACAGACTATTCACACTGGGTATTAGGAAAGTAACACTACCAATTCAGAGGGCGTAATATTGAGCTTAGCTTGCTTGCCTCCCAGTACCTCTTTTTAGGCATGAAACATTTGCCTTGGAAAAGGCTAAACTCACCACTGCCTGTTCCCCCTTTGCCCACATACTCTCAGTTTGCTGCCCTTCTGCTGAAGCAGACAGACAGAAGTAGGGTAGAAAACACACTCTTTTATTAGGGTACAAAATGCAGAACCCCACAAGTCTTCACCCCAATTTACTTCACAGCTAGACAAATCCTAGTGCATATTCCCCAGTGTGTAAGAAACCGTACTGGAAGAGGAATGAAGGGAATGGGAGCAGGGTGCTGAAGGAGAAGAGAGAAATCAAACAGAAGGGCAGATCACGTGTTGCATTTTACCATTACCAGGAACAATAGTACACCCAGGTGAAAGTAAGCCAACATTTCACATCTTTCAATCCCAGCATCAGGCAACCATCCATACTGAAATCAGTCATTTTTCATTATTATTATTATTATTATTATTATTATTATTATTATTACTATTATTATTATTATTATTAAGGCTGCGGAACTTTACTTTTGCTGCACCAGATAACAAACCAACGAACTCCATCAAGACAGAGAGGTCCTGGCTTCCTGTAGTTATTTGGGGGTAATTCTCCCAAATAAATCCATCTCTGTATGTCGCAGTATTCATAGCAAAACACACATGCGCACACACAGTAAGGATATTGCAAGTCCAAAGTTTTAAAAATGGGGTATTTGCGTTTCAAGGCTGCAATTCTAGGCACCTACCCAAAAATAAGCCTCACTGAGCATAGTGGGACTTACTGTGTGTGTCACTGTGCGCACGCACGCACGCACGCACGCACACACGCACACACGTGCCTGCCAGGAATGCCTTTTCTGCTTTTAGCTTTCCAAAAGCAAGCACGTTACCCCACTGCGCACAAGGCAAGTTAGCAAGCCCCCTTCTCTCTCTGGTTCCTAAATTTCTGATTTCTCCCCCAATTAGCTGCATGCTTGCCATGGTAGGTTACCTCTTGGGGAATTATCTGTATTTTCCAAGTGTCTAGTTGAAAGAGCCAATAACCACTTTTTGGTGATTTGAACTTGTGGCCCAAACCTGAAAAAGATACGTTTTTTGAAACTCAGATATAACATTTGGTTTCCCAAATAGCAAAAATATTATAACGACAAGGTTTGCTAGTTTTCCCTTCATGGAAAATACAGATATGCTGATGATTTGGGAGTGTGAGTGTGAGTGATTTGTTAAGCAACACTAGTAATGTATTCCAATATTTGCGTAGGACGGGGCCAAAATTTCCATTCCAATGCTCATATTTTGAATTTGCTGCATACGGAAACTTCCATCACCCAAACAGGAACCTGCATTTAGAAATATATGCGAAGTATTGAACTGGTATGAAACTCCATTTAAATTCTACATGTATTTGCTACTGAGAGGAGGAAGATCAACTACCCCAAGTCATATTGTTGCCTGAGACAAAGCCACCACAACCCAGCATTCTGTACCCATTAATGAATAGGAGGCACCATCTACCAAAAAGTTCTCCTGCACAAACCTAATTTAAATGAATGAGATACGCCACTAAAGGTCAGTTCTGACTGTATTTTCTCTCTGCTAGCCTTAATGTCACCCAGAATCTACCAACTGCGCTAGCTTCATGACAGGAACACCTCTCACTCTGGTTTTCAGCTCCCTTGCTCTAAGATGCAAAACTACAACACACTCCCACCCAGACTGCATCAGAATATATATATTTTTTGCCTTGTTTAAATTAATACTCTATCAGCCTACATAATGTGAAAATAATTAAGGTTGTTAAGCTAAGGATGGATTAATGTGGGGAGGGGGGAGATGTCCACTGCCCCTCTACTCTTCACCTGAGTTACAAGCTACAGAGATGTTTGGTAGGGACTAGGTGTCTAAAAAGGCCTTTAAAAGTATGGAATATTTCATGGATGGTCTCCAGCACTCCAAACTTATTCCTAAAAACACAATGTATTTCACTTCCAACTTTTCCTCTCGGTCTTTAAGCAGCACATCCCACTCCACTCCCTGAGGAGCAGCTACGAACCCCTAGAAAGTCCCATTTTAAAAAGTACTCCCCACCATGAATTCCAAGTCCATTATTAAACTCACAGAAACCAGCCAAAAGGCTCCTGATTTACTGGGGATATCCCATTAACGAGCAAAGAAGCAGTTCTATGCAGTTCTAACACGTATCCAAACACACATTTGCCAAGGGAGATTTATTAATATTACATTTTTCTGCTGCACTCCTCTTCCTGGTTCAGTCAAGTCAAGACATACAAGAGGCCTGGGACAGGTGAGGGAGGATTTGGTGGTTGCTATAGCAACCGTCCCAGAGCTGTACATCCTGAGATTTTACAGCTTTTGATATATATTTTTTAAAGGCAATCGCTAGCTCTCATTAAAAAGACATCCTCTAATTATGACTTAATGGCACAGCTTGATTACCTGCTGTTACATACCTCTCTCTCCTCTGCCTCCCCACAAACACATGCCTCCTGCCTCCTGGCCAAGTCAAGAAAGAAACAAAAGATGGGCTGGAACAGGTCAGGGAGGGGATCGTTGTTACCAAAGCAACGGCTGTAGTTCTGCTAACCCGGAGACTTTTAGGCCATGTACACACCATTTAGTTAAAGCACACAACTCTCCACCCCAAAGAATCCTGGGAACTGTAGCTTATCCCTCAAAAAGCTGCAACGCCCCCCCCCCCAGCACCCAATGTTCTTTGCGGGGTGAGGCAGGGCGCAGTCATGCGTTTTCAATATTCGGTGTGTGCCCAGCCTTTATTTTCATTTGGAACAACAACTAACCCTCAATAATATTTCCAGACGTAAAAACAGAATATTCTGGTTTTGTCATAATAGTGCCATAGCCTTTTTTTCTGCATCCCTATAGCTGCTCTACTTTAGCACACTTGGGGATGGGGGGAAGAGAACGAGGTCCTACAAAACAGTTTGTTCCACTACTGATCCCATAACGTAGCAGGTCATATGGGTGCTTCTAAGCTGACCAGCCCTCTAGTAACTTGCCCATTCGACTCAGAGTGTGGCAAAAGGCATTAGACCAAATTTGGGGCATTCTGGCCCACCTAAGGCAGGGGTCTGCAAACTTTTTCAGCAGGCAGCCGGTCCACTGTCCCTCAGACCTTGGGGTGGGCCGGACTATAATTTGTAAGAAATATATGAACGAATTCCTATGCCCCACAAATAACTCAGAGGTGTATTTTAAATAAAAGGGCACATTCTACTCATGTAAAAACATGCTGATTCCCAGACTGTATGCGGGCCAGATTGAGAAGGCGATTGGGCCGGATCTGGCCCCTGGGCCTTAGTTTGCCTACCCACGACCTAGCACTCTCATCCAGACTTCCTTTTGTGCCGTGTTTGTTTGTTTCTTGTCCCTGCGTTTCCCCCGTTGATAAATAATTGCTACACACATCTCAAACCAATCAACTCTAATATGTACCGTATATAGCCCCACTTCACAGTCTAGGTGAAGGGAGATTTCAGGATTTTTTCTAACAAAGCCCTTCATTCTCTTCAGTCAATAAAGGGGTTTTCAGATCTCCCCCAGCATCTTCATTTTGCCCCCCACCCCCAGCTACAATTTCTCACCGAGTCATGGTGGAAGGGGAGAGTGATGGGTGCTGTGGCTGCCTACAAAACCAGTTACTCAATAGCCTTTGGAAATGAGCCATTCTATATGTTGCCTTTTGGGATCATAAAGGTAGGAAACCACCAAGGAGTCTCAAGTTGTCTTGGAAACTTCTAACTGATGGGCAAAATTGAGATAGATAGCTCAATTATTGTAAGCACAATGATTCCAGAACAACTGTTGTTTATTTTGGTGGGAATGACTTCCTAGCAGGGATTGCCGTCTGAATTTGTTAATCTTTCTGTTTTCCCCAACTTTTTAAATTGAAACAAGTTTCCAGTCCTCATGGCTGTGAAGAAAAATGTGAAAACTTCATGGGAATGTTTCTACTAAAGGAAATTGACCAGCAAAAAAGCAGAGTGAGATTTATTGCTTTCTTTTGCAGATCTTTAGTACCTCTCCTGGCAGGGGGTTCGGGGAAAGGGTACTAGGCCAGCTCCTGAAAAATATTTTATTGTAGAATTTCCAGACCTCTGCTCTTCCCACAAACTGTGGGAAATGACGTGAGAGGGTAAGCTTCCCAGAGTCACAAGATTTATAGATGACTTGGCTGATTTTTGTTTGTTTGTCAAATGGAAAAAGCAAAGGAAACAGAACTTTGTAAATTTTAAAGTGTCAGGCTTCAAGTCTCTCAGTCCAGCAAGCAAAAGCAGCTGGCGGCTTCTTTGTCTCTCTTCTCACTGGCCAAATCCAGAATAAAAAAGCAGGAGGTGGTGAAAGACAGAAAACCCTAATATGGGTGATGGGTTGGCCGGTGTGGAGTTCTTCTTGGGGGATAGAAAGGGCTTCACTTGTGCCAAGGCTGAGCCCTGGAATCTACTTTCAGCACCAGGGCCCAAAATGAGGAATGCCAGTTATAAGAAAAACGCCTCTGAGCATGCACAAAGTGCTTTTCCTTTCACCACCAAGTAACCACATACTGACCTCACACATTTAGGATTAAGAAACAGGATTTGTGAGGCATACAGGATGGATTTGCCTTTTAAAAAAACAACGAAGTCCTAGCATAAGGAACTGAAGGATGTGAGGAAATTTAACCCAGCTGTCTGTTTGTGTCCAATAAAGCCAGGGAGGGCAACTTGAATGCCCTTGGCTGTAACCACATACTATGCCAAGGCAATAGCAGCAGCTCAGTAATCTGGGCTAGAAGCAGGGGCGGATCTGCTATGAAACTATTTAAGCTTACACTTCAGGGTCCCTAAACCTGGAGGGACTCCGGAAGCGACTGAGGGTCTCGAGCAGTCAGCAAAAGTCAGCAAAAGTTGGCAACAGGACCACCAGTACCTCCAGCTATGAACAGAAACCTGAGTTTTGAGGTTTCAAGACTCCAGGCTGAGATCTATAACCCTTTCACCCTGCTTGTTTCATATTTACTTCCCTCCCTAAAAATCCCTTCCTTTTAATTTCATTACACATCAGCTAGCGGGGAAATCCAGTTCTTGTTATTATTTGCTCAAGGGCTTCACCGATCTCGGGCTAGGGTGGGGTAGGAAAGTAATTGCAATAATCCTTAATACAAAACACAAGCCGTTTCATTTTTAAAATAGGGTTTTCGGATGGGGGAGGGTGGAGACAGCAAGAAAAGAACCTGCTTCCTCGGCCACCAAACACTCGGCTCCATACATTCAGATCTGCTTCCTCCACCAGAGGAGAGACAGCTGGGAAAGTTCAGTAGGTAGGGAATGAGACGCTTAATCTCAGGGTTGTGACTTTGAGCCCCATGTTCTCAGGGCCGTGAATTTGAGCCCCATGTTGGGCAAAAGATTCTGGCATTGCAGGAGATTGGACTAGGTTGTGTTCCCTTCCAGCTCTGATTAACACCCTAAAAATACCGTGGGGAGAAATTGAGAGGGGATTTTCCTGACAAGCGATGACAGTTCTGTATTTTTTTTTAAATGTTAAGATTTCACTTAAAATCACAGGCAACAGCAGCCGGAATGCACAACACAGGCTCGCGAGAGAAGTGTAAATCCAATCAAATCGAAATGTATAAGGCCCGGGTAGCAAAGGAGACAGGTGTACAACACACCCTCTTCTCTGCCCCACACAATTGGGCCATCTCTTTGGAATCCTGGCTCGGCCTGCTTCTCTGGCTTCTGGGAACTGCTCCCGCCTCCCCCTGCCTGAGCTTTCCCCCGAGGCGAAGAGAGTGGCGGGCGAGAGAGAGAGAGAGAAGTGGGTGTGGGAAAGCAGCAGGTGTCTTCGGCATTTGGCAATCGCTCAATGGACAGCGTGTTGCACGAAACGCACACAGCAGATCCAGCCACGAGCCAGCTGCTTTGTGGGATCTCCTCCTTCGCGCCCAGAAGGGAAATGTCGGCCTACTAATTTGGGGCTGGCTAAGTTGCCTTCTCCTGCTCAGGTACGCCGACGCCACCCGCGTTCACATTTAATCCTCAGCTTTTCCAAAAGGTTTGGCCTACCGAGCTTATCCACGTCGCTAAGTTTGTCGAGATTTACTTGCACACACACACGTACCTCGTCTTGGACAATTTGGGTCATGGCTGTTTTCTGGGGCCCGAGGCTATTTTGACACCACACTTTTAGCCTTGTGCCGTTCTCCTACAGCGAAAGCAGTTCCTCAGCAAAGGTCACAAGAAATAGGAAAAGGAGAGAAAGGGAGTCTGCACATGGGGACTGGCTACTGTTGTTAGCCAGCGGTGACTCTATATGCTGCTGTTTCCATGTGGATTGCGAGCGTCCAGTGCGCTAGTTCAGTTTCGAAGGCATGCTGGAAACCCATGGGCAGGAGAGTGACTGCATGAGCATCGCCAAAAGAACAAAAAAGAGGACAAGAAAGGGTGCAGATTTGCATAAAAATGACTCATGCTCCTTTATATGTAAACACACAAATTTAAAAATGACAGCTATAACTTACCGTATTTTTCGCTCCATAAGACGCACCTAGTTTTTAGAGGGGGAATGCAAGGGGGCGAAAATTATTTAAAGGGAGCGTTGAGCAGAGCCTGTATGCATCCCAGGCTCTGCTCAGCGCTCCCTTTCATGAGCTGCGTGGAATGTGTGTGCGGCGCTTGCAGGCTTTCCCCCAAGGAAGGAGAGGGGCAGCCCATCACTAAGGGGTTGCCCTTCTCCCTCCTCGGGGAAAAGCCCCCAAGAGCCACACACATGCTCCACGCGGCTCTTTAAAGGGAGTGCGGCTTTTGCTGGCTTTTGTGGGAGGTGGGGGAAGGGACAGAGCGCGGTTAAGCCAGAAGCTAGAACAGCAAGTTCTCGCAGTTCTGGCTTCTGGGATAGCTGCGCAGCCTGCATTTGCTCCATAAGACGCACACAGATTTTACTTTTAGGAGGGAAAAGGTACATCTTATAGAGCGAAAAATACGGTGAATAGAAATATAATACTTCTCACCATAGTGGAGGATCCTGTGATTACATGCCTTGTGTGTGTGCCTGGAAGGGACCACAAGGATAATTAGTCCCACACCCTGCAGCATGGGACTATTTTGCCCAACATGGGGCTCGAACCCACAACCCTGAGATTAAGAGTCTCATGCTCTACTGACTGAGCTATTCCTCTTTTCTTAGGGTTCTTTTCTTTAAACTGTACTTGGAATGGACAGCCCTTCAAGGAGAGGACTTTCCCCTATAAAACAGGACATTCGGCCACCCTTGTGGGCAGGAAAGCACCAAGAACTAGACTTAATAATACCTGCCCAGGAAGACTCCCTGAGTGAGTGCTTGAGGGCCCTGCTCTTGCCACCTACCATCTGGCTTGGGGCGGGGCCTGGGGCCTCACAAGGACTGCGTGCTGCTTGCGGCCTGCTGCCCAGGAGGACTCCCTGAGTGAGTGCTTGAGGGCCCTGCTCTTGCCACTTACCATCTGGCTTGGGGCGGGGCCTGGGGCCTCACAAGGACTGCGTGCTGCTTGCAGCCTGCTGCCCAGGAAGACTCCCTGAGTGAGTGCTTGAGGGCCCTGCTCTTGCCACTTACCATCTGGCTTGGGGCGGGGCCTGGGGCCTCACAAGGACTGTGTGCTGCTTGCTGCCTGCTGCCCAGGAAGACTCCCTGAGTGAGTGCTTGAGGGCCCTGCTCTTGCCACTTACCATCTGGCTTGGGGCAGGGCCTGGGGCCTCACAAGGACTGTGTGCTGCTTGCTGCCTGCTGCCCAGGAGGACTCCCTGAGTGAGTGCTTGAGGGCCCTGCTCTTGCCACTTACCATCTGGCTTGGGGCAGGGCCTGGGGCCTCATAAGGACTGTGTGCTGCTTGCAGCCTGCTGCCCAGGAAGACTCCCTGAGTGAGTGCTTGAGGGCCCTGCTCTTGCCACTTACCATCTGGCTTGGGGTGGGGCCTGGGGCCTCACAAGGACTGTGTGCTGCTTGCTGCCTGCTGCCCAGGAAGACTCCCTGAGTGAGTGCTTGAGGGCCCTGCTCTTGCCACTTACCATCTGGCTTGGGGCAGGGCCTGGGGCCTCACAAGGACTGTGTGCTGCTTGCTGCCTGCTGCCCAGGAGGACTCCCTGAGTGAGTGCTTGAGGGCCCTGCTCTTGCCACTTACCATCTGGCTTGGGGCAGGGCCTGGGGCCTCATAAGGACTGTGTGCTGCTTGCTGCCTGCTGCCCAGGAGGACTCCCTGAGTGAGTGCTTGAGGGCCCTGCTCTTGCCACCTACCATCTGGCTTGGGGCGGGGCCTGGGGCCTCACAAGGACTGCGTGCTGCTTGCGGCCTGCTGCCCAGGAGGACTCCCCTGAGTGAGTGCTTGAGGGCCCTGCTCTTGCCACCTACCATCTGGCTTGGGGCGGGGCCTGGGGCCTCACAAGGACTGTGTGCTGCTTGCTGCCTGCTGCCCAGGAGGACTCCCTGAGTGAGTGCTTGAGGGCCCTGCTCTTGCCACCTACCATCTGGCTTGGGGCGGGGCCTTTGGCCTCATAAGGACTGTGTGCTGCTTGCAGCCTGCTGCCCAGGAAGACTCCCTGAGTGAGTGCTTGAGGGCCCTGCTCTTGCCACTTACCATCTGGCTTGGGGCAGGGCCTGGGGCCTCATAAGGACTGTGTGCTGCTTGCGGCCTGCTGCCCAGGAAGACTCCCTGAGTGAGTGCTTGAGGGCCCTGCTCTTGCCACTTACCATCTGGCCTGGGGCGGGGCCTGGGGCCTCATAAGGACTGTGTGCTGCTTGCGGCCTGCTGCCCAGGAAGGCTCCCTGAGTGAGTGCTTGAGGGCCCTGCTCCTCCCTGCCACTTACCACCTGGCCCAGGGCGGGGCCTGACAGGCCTCACTAGGACAGTTGTTACTGCCGGAGAGGCACAGAGTGTTTTTAAAATGTTTTATAAAAATTTTTTTTCTGGATTTTTTGTATGTGGGGGGTGGGGGTGGGATTGATGTTTGGTTGGGCTTGGGGAATTATTATTTTTTTATTTTGATGTTTTTGTAATTTTTATATTTTTTGTTTGTATTGTTGTATTGGTTTTGTTTGTTTGTTTAAGGTGTTATTTTGTTTTTAGGGGGAGGGGTCAGGGCTGCCGGGGAGTGGGCCCCAGCCCACAAAATGGCTGGGGCATGTTCCACAGGGGGGGATGCACTGGGACAACCGATCTCAGTGATCACGGGTAGGAGGAGGAGTTACGCTAAGACCAGACCATGTCATTACAGAGGAGGCAGGTTTAGTCGTTGTCTGAGGACTATCCCTGCCTCCGGGTCTGGTCCTGTCCGGACGGATACTAGAATCAGCAAGGGATACCCACATAGCCTGAAGGTGCTGCTGTGCAATGCCAGGTCAATGATTCAGAAGACCACTGCCATCCATGACTTGATCATGGATGGAGGATTTGACCTGGCATGTGTAACAGAGACTTGGTTGGATGAAGCAGATGGGCCTGTTCTTGCCGCTGCTTGTCCACCAGGTTTCTCTTACGCACAGCAACCCAGGTCATGTGGGCGGGGAGGGGGGGTTGCAGTGATTTTTAGGAAGTCATTAGTTTGCACCAGGCGTCCTATTGGGAAGACCCAGTTTTCTGAGTGCATGTTCTGGAAGTTGGGCAATAGGGGCAGTACAGGATTCCTTTTGGTGTACCGACCTCCCCGCTGCGCCAAGGATTCCCTGCCCGAGCTGCTTCAGGTCGTGGCGGATGTTCTCCTGGAGACACCTAGCTTGGTCGTCCTAGGGGATTTTAACATCCATGCCGACACGACCTTACAAGGGGCCGCTCGGGACTTCGTGGAAAGCATGGCCTCCATGGGGCTGTCCCTGAATAAGTCTGGCCCAACCCATAGCCGTGGACATGCCTTGGACCTGGTGTTTACCTCTATGGATGTTGGTGATCTGACACTAAGTAAAAGCGAAACGAAAGAAGTGCCATGGTCAGATCACTTCCTGGTGCAACTGGACTTCTCTGCGACCCATCCCCTCTGCAGGGAGGTGGGACCAATTCGGATGGTCCGCCCCCGCCACTTAATGGATCCAAATGGTTTCCAGAGAGTGGTAGGGGATGCTTTATCCCATGTTGATGGCCTTTCAGCTGATTCCCTGGTGGCCCGCTGGAATGTGGAGTTAACCAGGGCTATTGACTGTTTGGCTCCGAAGCGCCCTCTCCGATTGCATGGAGCCCGGACAGCCCCGTGGTTTTCCACGGATCTGAGGGCAATGAAACAATCGTTGAGACGGCTAGAGCGCCGGTGGCGGAGAACTCATTCCGAATCTGACCGGACACAGGTTAGAGCTCAACGTCGAGCCTACCAAGTGGCGATAGCGACGGCGAAGAAGAATTTCTTCACCGCCTCTATTGCATCTGCAGAAAACAGCAGCAGGAGACTTTTTCAGGTGGTTCACAATTTAGCGGAACCACCTGCAACATCGGGGCCCAGTACGGGCCACATGTTCTCCTGCAATGATTTTGCAAAGTTTTTTGCAGATAAAACCGCTCAGATTCGGGAAGAAGTAGACTCCACCGTGGGAGCAGGGCCGGGGCGGGAGAGTGCAAGAGTTCTGTCTGGTCAAGTTGAGTGGGATCAATTCCAATCTGTTGCCTCCGAGGATGTGGACAGGCTGCTTGGACGAGTGAAACCAACCACCTGTCTCCTGGATCCTTGCCCATCCTGGCTAATAAAAGCAAGCCGGGAAGGGCTGGGCGATGGGCTTCGTGGGGTGGTGAATGCTTCCCTCCGTGAGGGGGCCTTCCCAGACCCGCTGAAAGAGGCGGTTATTAAACCGCTTCTTAAAAAACCATCTCTAGATGCGGCCACGATGGCCAACTATCGCCCAGTCTCAAATCTTCCATTCCTGGGCAAGGTGATTGAGCGAGCGGTTGCCGAACAACTCCAGGCACGCCTGGAAGAAGCGGACCATTTGGATCCCTTCCAGTCGGGATTCAGGCCTCATCATGGGACTGAAACTGCCTTGGTCGCACTGGTTGATGATCTCCGGCGGGCTAGGGACAAAGGTGAGAGCTGTTTCCTAGTTCTGCTGGATCTCTCAGCGGCGTTCGATACCATCGACCATAGCATCCTTCTGGACCGTCTTGAGGGGCTGGGAGCTGGGGGCACTGTTATACAGTGGTTCCGCTCCTTCCTCCTGGGCCGTGTTCAGAAAGTGGTGGTGGGGGATGAGTGTTCAGACCCCTGGGCTCTCACTTGTGGGGTGCCTCAGGGTTCTGTCCTCTCCCCCATGCTTTTCAACATCTACATGCGGCCGCTGGGAGAGATCATCAGGAGGTTTGGGCTGGGTGTTCATCAGTATGCGGATGATACCCAGCTCTACCTCTCTTTTAAATCAGAACCAGTGAAGGCGGTGAAGGTCCTGTGTGAGTGTCTGGAGGCGGTTGGAGGATGGATGGCGGCTAACAGATTGAGGTTGAATCCTGACAAGACAGAAGTACTGTTCTTGGGGGACAGAAGGCGGGCAGGTGTGGAGGATTCCCTGGTCCTGAATGGGGTAACTGTGCCCCTGAAGGACCAGGTGCGCAGCCTGGGAGTCATTTTGGACTCACAGCTGTCCATGGAGGCACAGGTCAAATCTGTGTCCAGGGCAGCTGTTTACCAGCTCCATCTGGTACGTAGGCTGAGACCCTATCTGCCTGCGGACTGTCTCGCGAGAGTGGTGCATGCTCTGGTTATCTCCCGCTTGGACTACTGCAATGCACTCTACGTGGGGCTACCTTTGAAGGTGACTCGGAAACTACAACTAATCCAGAATGCGGCAGCTAGACTGGTGACTGGGAGCGGCCGCCGAGACCATATAACACCGGTCTTGAAAAACCTGCATTGGCTCCCAGTACGTTTCCGAGCACAATTCAAAGTGTTGGTGCTGACCTTTAAAGCCCTAAACGGCCTCGGTCCAGTATACCTGAAGGAGCGTCTCCACCCCCATCATTCTGCCCGGACGCTGAGGTCCAGCGCCGAGGGCCTTCTGGCGGTTCCCTCATTGCGAGAAGCAAAGCTACAGGGAACCAGGCAGAGGGCCTTCTCGGTAGTGGCGCCCGCCCTGTGGAACACCCTTCCAGCAGATGTCAAGGCGATAAACAACTACCTGACATTCAGGAGACATCTTAAGGCAGCCCTGTTCAGGGAAGTTTTTAACGTGTGATATTTTATTGTATTTTTGGTTTTTATGGAAGCCGCCCAGGGTGGCTGGGGAGGCCCAGCCAGATGGGCGGGGTATAAATAATAAATTATTATTATTATTATTATTATGGGTAAATCGTCCTGGAAATCATGCTGCGAACTCAAGTCATGGCTCAGCTCACCAGGGCTTAGCTTTCTTAAAATGCCTCAGAATGTAAAAGGTGATAGGAAAGATAACAACACACGTAGTGTTTCCCCCCCCCCCTCACCATGACTAAGCATAACCTGCCTACAAACATTTTTATCACCGCTGAGTTACCACAGTCTAGTTACCAGCATTTAGAACAGGGAGCAGCAGGGACTGTATACATCCTCAAACTTGTTTTCAGCCAACTCACTGATTCTCAAATCATGCATTCGTCTATGCTAGCTGAGGGATGCCTCTGAACATGAGCCTTTCCCTCACTAGACAACCTCCGCAAATATACAGTGGTACCCCGCAAGACGAACGCCTCGCAAGACGGAAAACCCGCTAGACGAAAGGGTTTTCCGTTTCGGAGGCGCTTCGCAAAACGAATTCCCCTATGGGCTTGCTTCGCAAGACGACAGCCCATAGGGAAATCTCAGGGACAGCGGGGAAGCGCAGCGCGTCTTCCCCACTGTCCTCGGACCTCCTCCCGCTGCCGGCTTCGGAACGAAGCTCCGATGCCGGGCGGCGGGGGGGGGGGAACTCCTCCTCCCGCCGCGCGGCACCGGAACGAAGCTCCGATGCCGGGCGGGGGAGGGGGAACGCCTCCTCCCGCCGCGCGGCACCGGAACGAAGCTCCGATGCCGGGCGGCAGGGGGGGGAACGCCTCCTCCCGCCGCGCGGCATCGGAACGAAGCTCCGATGCCGGGCGGGGGAGGGGGAACGCCTCCTCCCGCCGCGCGGCACCGGAACGAAGCTCCGATGCCGGGCGGGGGAGGGGGAACGCCTCCTCCCGCCGCGCGGCACCGGAACGAAGCTCCGATGCCGGGCGGGGGAGGGGGAACGCCTCCTCCCGCCGCGCGGCACCGGAACGAAGCTCCGATGCCGGGCGGGGGAGGGGGAACGCCTCCTCCCGCCGCGCGGCATCGGAACGAAGCTCCGATGCCGGGCGGCGGGGGGGGAACGCCTCCTCCCGCCGCGCGGCATCGGAACGAAGCTCCGATGCCGGGGGGGGGGGGAGACACCTTCTCCCGCCACCCGGCATCGGATGGCTTTCCTGAAGGCTTGGGGTGGGAGGAGGGTTTTCCTTCCCACCGCCAACATTCAGAATGCTGTTCTGAATGTTGGCGGTGGGGAGGAAAAACCCTCCTCCCACGCAAGCCCCGGGAACAGAGGGAAAGCGCTGCGCCCCTTCCCCTCTGTTCCCGTACCTGTCCTGAAGGCTTGCGGTGCGGAGAAAAGCCCTTCTCCGCACCGCCAGCCTGGCAAGCGGTTTCCCTAGGAACACATTAATTGATTTTCAATGCATTCCTATGGGAAACCGTGCTTCGCAAGACGAAAAACTCGCAAGAAGAAAAAACTTGCGGAACCAATTAATTTCGTCTTGCGAGGCACCACTGTACATGATCCGAGGGAAGGATTTCCAGAAAGCACGATAGGTTCCAGATAGATTTTAACCCCTAGTTGTTCACCCTGTTTTTAGAATGAAAATAAAGCTTAGAATAAGTACAGAAACACTGTACTTAACTACAGCCCAGCCCAGCCCCTGCACCCAGCACCCTGAATTTGGGGATCTGTTGCCACCTCTGAGTTTCCCAAACTTGAGACACCAGCAGTTCTTTTTACTACAATTCCCATCATCCCTGACCACTGGCCCTGCTAGCTAGGGATGACAGGAGTTGCAGTCCAAAAGCAGCTGAAGACCCAAGTTTGGGAAACCCAGGCCTAACAAATGAGAAGAATAAGGGTTTTCAGAAGAAGAACCCAATGCCAAAAATAAAAATAAAAAAATCTGGATCCATAGCCTAGTCCATAGCATGCCCAGATTTAGTTTAAAACTGAAGCCAATCCAAGCCTGTAAAAAGACATAATCACTGGAAGGGCCTTTGTTGCTCTGCTAGGGGGCAGGGAGAGCACATTAAGAGAGCAGAGCCATTAGTTATTCCCTTCCCCTCGGTGTTTGTGTGTGTGTGTGTGTAAAAAGGATTCTTCCTTCGGGCAGAGTTATGTTTTTAACAAGCGTTTCCCAAGCAATTGTTGTTATATATTCTTTTCCTCTCTCCTTTTCTGGCCTGGACATGTCTGGACACCTTCTTGCTGTGAGGCTGCACGAGATCCCACACAATTTCTCTCTCTCCAAACATCCTCCCTCATGCCATTCTAGAGCAATGTTCATGCTGCATGCTGGGGAAAAGGGCAGGTGGAGCCAAGGATATTGCCACAAGACAAAAAGAGCAAGGGAGAAACCCCTACTGGGCAGGAGGCAACATGGTTGAACTTTCCAGGTGGGGTCATTAATGAGGAGGAAAAATGCTAAGATTGTGGGGTGTGGGAAGAGGCTTTGAAGAGCTAGAACAAATTGGGGATTGGGTAGGAAAGAGTCTCCAGTCCATTCTCATAAATCTGATTGCCCTGCAAAACTTCAAGTCTGAATTCTGCTATTTGGAATATAGTTAGCAGAATACTGTATTGAGATGCTTTTGGACTTGGGGACGGAGTATACAAAGGGTTGTAGCCAGATACGTTGTACTCAAAGTAGACACATTGACATTAAACTGATTGACTTCAATGGGTCTACTCTATGACTAAGATTAGACACAACCAAAAGACTGAATTTTGGCAATGCGATAGTTTACATGACTTCTCCAAATATATATCAAGAAAAATCTATACGGAGCTCTGTGTGTGTGTGTGTGTGTGTTTTAAAGACCACCCTTTCGAAACTGGGTTTTCAAAATCCCATCCATCAAATTTAATGTTTTTGCAAAACTGCATTTCATTGAAATTTGTGTGGTGACTGAGAGATTAGTGTAGCAGGTGCCTCAGTGGGCTAAGGATGTAGACAAAGAACGCAATACATTTTGTGCTGCAGAAAAAAGAATCTCGGAACACCTCCCATTTGGTACAAATAGAAATACAGTTAATTGTGTATTTTGAATTTGAACCCTTTCCTTCAAATTCAGTTCCTTGTGAGAGTAGGAACCCTACATACTGCTATTTTAACAAACAAAACAGAAAAGCATACAATTGCTTCACTGTGCAACATTTTAGGTCTGGTGTGTGTGGTATTTTTTTTTAACAGGGATTACAAATGCAATAATATGATGCACTTCTGAAACACAGCTAAAAATGTTGTGTCTGAAACATCAACAGAGAGAGCTCACCTATAGTCAGATACATATACTTCACTACAGGGATAATTTTAAGACATGAGGGTTTTTTATCACAGGTAAGTTCTGTGCATCAGTGATTGAGGCATAATTTCTTACCCAAAATTTCTGTTTTCAAACCACTTGAGAATTTTGAGCTGCGTGAAGGGAAAGATCCATGCCACCAATCCACCCAATGTGATCCATGTACGTACAGCAAGTACACAATATCAGTGTAGTAATATGCTCACTGGCATGGTTTTCACATCAGAGTAAGACAAACTACGGCTTAGCATGAATGAGCTTTTCTCCCCTCCTCTCCAAACAACTCACAAGCTGTAACCAATGTTTACTGTGTGTGGTTTGTTTAGGGAGACAAACCATGTACTTGTGTTCGCATATAACAACTAGCCAAACCATGCCTTAACTCCCAGTGGCACAGCAGGAGCAGTGGAGGAGCACAACATTGTGATTTTCTAACTGTGCACCAGCACAACTGCTCATCTGTGCTTAGCTATTGTTTAGCTTAGCATTACATGTAAACAAGGCCATTATGCGTGTTCTCCCTACACCTCCCTCCCACCTAAGGATGATTCCTCTGCACAAACAACAATGTGGGTATAGTTTAGCTTTTCAGTACTCCCATAGTGCTCTTGGTATGCGCCACTGAGATGCTTTTAAGCTCTGCTTTACAACAATGAGGTCTAGAAACTTCCTTATTGTTGAACAGGACAGCAATGTACGGTAGCTCCATAGAATTAACTGTGTGACTGCTTCTGGAGGTTCATAGCACTACTAAGTCGTTGCTCTTCCACTGCAAGCTACAAGCAGAATTGCAATAGATTTTCCGTGGTCCTGAGGACATTGAACTTTTTCTGTATGTTCATCAGGTAAGCCACTTTTCTAAAATGGCAATGACCAGAAAGGTTTCCCCCTCTTTTTAAAAATTAGCATTATAGTGTTATAGCACTGCAACACACTAATTTAAGCAGTATTTCACTAATATTTTAATATTTTTAAAAAACTGGATCAGAAATGTAGCTTGGAAGCATTTAATTAGGAGGGAGGGTGTGTACTTCTAAAATGGCAGTGACTTGAAACAGCTTTCTTCTTAGTATTTTTTATTAGCATGAGAGTCTTATAGTGCTATGGCACTTTAATTTAAGCAGCATTTGGCTCATTTTTTAAAAGTTAAATAATATATATATATATAGCCAGAAAAGTGTATTTTCACTAATTAACAGCTCAATTAAAAAGGGTTATAAAACCCAGACTCGTTCACCTGCTGGATACATCACTGTCCATGTCGACACAACACTTCTAAAAAAGATGGAAGGGTAATGCTAAGGGCATCTACAGTCTTCTGTCCTTCTAAGAAAATGATAGATTTTCTATGGTAAGAAAAGACAGAAGAAACACAGGGAAGATTATAAATGGATAACAATGCTGTATTGGACACACATACACACACACACCCCAAATGTGAATGAACAGGGCATTATTCCACACTAAACACCTAGTATGGAAGCAGCTGTTAAGTCTGCGTTCAATTTGGATTTTGCAACTCCTTAAGAGTTGAAAATCATAGATGATTTTTAAATATCTGTCACACTCCTGTGATGTTACAAACACGTTACAAAGATTCACATTACAGGAGCAGTCTCCTGCTCCTACCATTTTAAGATCAGGAATGTCTATTGGGAGAGAGCCTGGAAGCTAGTTAAGGGTATAAACACAGTTTTGGAGATGGTATCCTTTCACAGGTGACTTAAAGAAAGTGCTGAATATGTGTATAAACTCACATTTCAGCCTGGTCCTTAAGAAAATTTTAAAATAAATCTGTAGTGCATGATTTATTAGGTTTCAAGGGCTATAAAGTACCACAAGGGGAACTAAAATGTACTTTCAGAGCCACTTGTGAAAACACCCATAGTTAAGGATAAGGTTGAGGGCCTTAGAGGCTTTGGGAAAAGAGCAAGGTAGCAATCTAAGACACAAGCCAACAATTCTGCCCATTATCCTTCCAAAAAAAATAAAAATAAAAATCCAATGGAGGTGTGGTAGCTATTTTGCCTACAAATCTAGGGTAGCCTTGTTACCTACTAAATCGGAGACCTGGAGTGGGTGGGAGTTGAATAGCAGATCCAACCCCCTAAATTTCTACAAGCTTAAACTGAAGAATGTCGTTCCACCATAACTGTTAACACAGTTGTGTGTTCTCTGTGTATAATAGCGACAAGAAACCCATCATTCAAGATGGAGACAGGTAAGGCCCATATCCCTCCATTTGTATCTGCCCAGAAGATTCCACTTAGCCCAACCCACCTCAAAGACCATCCTTCAAAAATATCCCTCCCATACTCCCCAAACACACACTCAACACACCCAGCCGAAAGCTGCTCAAGGGCGTGGCCCTTCCCAGTGTGTCCCAACAACATCGTCCTTCCCTCCTAGGGAATAAATAACTTCTCCTTCCAAAGACAGGATAAGGTTCAGGCTTAGAGGGTGTCGTGTGATCCCAGAGCCTTGAGCAAGGAGGACAAGTCAGTAGGCCAGGAGGCACCATGATGGAGAGATGGCGAGGAAGAAAGGCTCAGTTGGGTTGGGAAGCCGCACTCGAAGAGCTTCCGTCAGGTTCCCGTTTGACTTTTGCGGGAGGCTCTGTCCCAGCTTTGGCCTCTCCTCCTTCTCCTTCCTCCTTAGCACCTTCATGTGTCTTCATGTGCTTGCTCAAGTGGTCGCTTCTCATGAAGACCCGGTTGCAAACAGGGCAGGTGAACTTTTTGGTTCCCGTGTGGGTCTGAAGGTGCCTCTGCAGCTCATCAGAGCGGGTGAAGCGCTTCCCACAAAACAGCCAATTGCAGACAAAGGGGCGGTCGCCACTGTGCCACCTCAGGTGGGCTTTCAGGTGCGATGTCTTGGCATAGGCCTTGCCACAGCCAGGGATGTGGCAGTTGTGGAGGTGCTTCTTCTTGGAGTTGTCAGGGCACTGGCCCACCCTTTCGGCCTCCTGGCAGTTAGGGCACCGGCAGGCGGTTTGGCCAGAACTCCGGGTGACGGAGCGCCTTGAGCTCTTTGGCCTACCGCTACCATCCCCAGCCTGCTCCATTGGGTGGGGCTCCTGAGCAGAATCCAGGGACTTGATCACTTCCTGGCCCATGAGGTGTGGCCCTGAAGGCAGCAGGTGGTGAGGCGGGCCACAGAGCTGATGTTCTGCAGTGCCATAGCCACCCAGCCCTGGCTGAAGTCCGCCCGTGTGGCCCGGCGGCTGGAGACCACTCTGAAGCTCCATCCAGCTGGATCCAGCATGGAGATCCCACCATGGATTGATGCCGCCATCGTCAGCGCCGCTGCTCGGATGGGTAGGCCTGAACCAAGGTTCATAGTGGTGAGCCATATCTGGTGCTGCCTGTAGGAGCTTAGAGTACGGGCCAGGGGCCAGCTGGCTTTCGCCGTCCAGGTCTAACCTTGAAGCCCCATGCAGCTCGTAGCCAGCATTGCCCGAATACTCCGTGTCGGGCCCAGCCAAAGGCAGGTGCTGGAGCTCCGTGGGTTGCAGAGGGGACGGGAAATCTCCCCCGCTATCCGGGCTGGTGTGGGGCTGGAAGGTCTGCAGAGGCTGCAGCTCTACGTGGGTTGGAGAGGAACGGGGTGTCTCCGAACACTGGTTGCCAAGAGAACCACAGACGGCTGTGAGCATTGCAGAACTCCTCGGTGGGTAGGTTCTCAGACACACCTGGACAGGAAAGAAGGAGGAAGAGAGACAAATGGTTGTGAGACAACAGCAAACAACAGCACAGAAATCTTAACCCTCCCTCTACGGGACAGACAATCTGTCGATTTTGGTTTCTCAGTTTCTCATTTTCCCCATCTTCAGTTCTCCACATTTCCACACCAGTTTGCTCTCCCCCCAAGTTCTTATGAGAATTCGCCAGCATTTTAGTGTGGATTTATCCCAATATACTCGTTTTTCTATGCAGTTCTGCCTAATGTACTGTCATGGACTGGCTGGATGCAGAAGAATGGTGGGAAGTGCAAGCGGGAGAACCACCAAGGGAAGGAAGAAGGCTCAAAGCTTGTGGAGTGGTGGTGGGATGACAACGAGCGGTAAGAGGGAGAAGACTGGGAGGAGGAGGGGTCGGAAGTTGAAGAGGTAACGGGGTTTAGTGAGCAGGGAGAGTCTGTGGCAGAGAGAAGTCCAGAATTGGAGGCAGAAGCTGAAGCAGGAAAGTGGGATGAGGGAGGCCAAGAGGCAGAGATGAGTCAGGTGGGGGAAGCTGCTGGCTATGGCATGCTCCCCTCCCCCCACGTCTCCCAGGACCAGAAGAAGAATGAAGCAAGAGGAGCAAGAAAACGGATGCACCAGCATAGTCTCAGATTGCTTAGGAAGGACCCAGGGGAGAAGGAGACTTAGGCTGCTGTGGGAAGGTAGGGACCATCAGTCTCTGCAACTGCCTCATAGGGGCAAGACCTAGCAAAGAATAGCTGCACATTAGGCCCGGCACTCCTGAGCAGATCCTATTTCATCTAACAAAAAGTTAACTTCACTTACTCCATGTGATTTATTGCTGGCACATACACATTTTTTTGCAAACTGGTTTTCCCCAATACAGTGCATTTTTGTAGGCTATCTTCACTAATATACCGTATTTTTTGCACCATAACACTCACTTTTTTCCTCCTAGAAAGTAAGGGGACATGTCTGTGCGTGTTATGGAGGGAATGCCTACGGGTGGCGGGGGGGTGGGGGGGATCTGCTGCAGTCGTGAGCAGAGGATCCACGGTTCCCCTTCCTTCCCTCCTCCGAGGCTCGCTTTGAAACAGCAAAGCGGGAGAAGAGCCGCTGAGTGGGGAGGAGAGATGGACAGAGAGCCTGCTCCTTTAAAGGAGCAAAGCGGGAGAGGAGAGGAGCCACTTACAAGAGTGTAAGCAGCTCCTGTCCGGTTGGTTCCTTTAAAGCAAGCAGGCTCTCTGTCCCTCTCTCCTCCCCACTCAGCTCGCTACATAGCAGCAAAGTTTTTCAGCTCGCTAAGCCAGGGATGAGCGGGGAGGAGGAAGAAAAGCAGAGCCTGCTTGCTTTAAAGGAGCAAAGTGGGAGAGTAGAGGAGCCTTCTCCCCTTATACCCCTCTTCTTCATTATTAGCAGCATCCTTCTCCACCCACCCCACGTGTGCTCCTTGTCCCTTGAGTGCTTTTCCTTCCCTCCCCACTTAAAACGTGGTTACAAAGCACAGATCCACATGGATCCTCAGGATTTTTGCACTGGGTCACCCCAAATTCACCATCAGATCACATAGCATGTCCATGGCTACATCTTGCACCAAAAAAATCACGCACCCACTGTTGCCTTGGGCCGCAGAGGTGCAAAAACATGGTTACAAAATCCTCGGGATTTTTGCATTGGGCTACTCCAAACTCACTGTCAGATCACATGTCTGTGGCCATAGCATGAACCACAAAAATCATACATCCACTGTTTCATTTAGAATATTTTTTTTCTTGTTTTCCTCCTCTAAAAACTACGTTCGTGTTATGGTCGGGTGCGTGTTATAGAGCGAAAAATGCGGTAGGTATCTTTACCCAAGTGTACCCTGTGTTTTGGTTTGTGCATTGTTTCCAAAAAAAGGTCTGAGTTAGGAAGGTTCACATTTGCATGTAAACTGAATCGAAATTCTCCCCAACGCCTACTCCTTCTGAGGACTTTATTCACACTTACGCTTCACCCTGCTCCTTCCAGGCAGAGGTCTGTGCTTTGCCGCTCTGTGTCCAAGTGTGCCCCCACCCCCAAGTTTCCCTAGCAAAAACGTGCTCTTTAAAGCTGAATCGGAACAAACATCAATTCAGGGTTTTTGTGATTGATCATTTGCTCTGACTGAGCATTCAAGAGTGAGTTTTCACAGGGAAAGCTCTGGAGCAAAAGAAAATTGTGCAGGTGCTCGGACACAGAGCTTTAAATCACAGACCATGCCTGGAAAGAGTGTAGGAAAGTTAAGGGTAGATAAGCCCCAAGTCTTCCCATTTCATACTGGTTAGCTGGTGCTGGGTAAAACCAAGGAGGCGGGATGCAAACCAGTATTTATTTGGAAATCCCCCCAAAATCCCAGGGGATTTTGACAAAAAAGCTATGGTAGAATTTCTTGTGAAAGATGACTTCTCTAAAATGCTTTAGAACATTGTTCCCTGCAGGTGGGATCCCAAATGGATCGCATGATCCTTTCACTGAGAACCCCCTGACCTTTTTCTGAGAAACCTCAGAGATCCCAGAAGCCTAGTTTGAAAGCCACTGTTTGCAGGCCCTTCCTGACTGGTTTATGTTTATTAGTTTGTTTTGCAACGTGTCATTGACACAATAATAGTGCATTTGTGGTGGATTAATACTGCGCCTTCCACACACCGTCCTGCTTTGTTAGCTGTTATGTGACGCTTCCCCACATTCTTGCTGCCTGGAGGAGACACTCTTGCAACAAATGTGGGACAACCTACCCCTCAATGCAACCTGGGAACATTTGTGGTTTGAAAAGTTATAGGATTTCAGCAGGAAGCTATGGGGCATGGCATCAATCGGAAACAAAGCGTCATATCTGCCCTGAAACATTTGCATGCGCAAACACTATTGAAAACTGGATAGTATATTACTGCTACCATCATGAGTGCAAATCATCATGAATGCACAATAAAAAGGATGTCTGGAGCGTAGCGTAGACACGTTAGTTCTTTTTTAAAAACAACACCACTGTGGTAGAGGTTGTTGTGGTGAGGGTATGGGGTGGGGAAGAGATTTAAATATAGCTTATTCTCTTTTTCTTCAAAAGCCTTTCTTAGAGACAGACCCTCTAATCGTCAGCTTCTGCAAGGCAGATAACAGTAATTATACCATCTGATCTTCAGCCGACTTAGCTGTGATGGCACAACTCTTGCCTTGTCCCATCGAAGGGAAGAGGGTTTGCTGAGTACTTTACGAAGCATAAAAACGCACCGTCTGTTTCCTCCCACTCTTATGGGGAAGAAAATAAAGATTTGAGGCCTGCCAAGCGAAGCTAAGAAAAACTAAGAGGTGCTTGAAGAGTCCACAAACCATTGTGATATCCAACACACTAAGGGTGAAACAGCTGCAGACAAGCCAAGCTATCTTTTTATTTATGGGTGTTTATGGATGCCAGGAAATACATATTGTTTCTGAACATTTTTTCTCTGTAGAATAGAGATGCTTAGTTCTATAAAGAAACATGGAACATTTGTTTAACCCCCCCCCCATTTCTTCCAGAGGCCCTCCACCCATTCCCATTTCGAGATCAGCAGCTCTCCTATTTCATATTTATTGCCCGTTCCTCGGGTTTTCACAAGTGAAGGTTTTGCCATCACTGCATTGTCATGCTGGGAAAACCTTCAATTGCTGAATTTCTGTGTGGCATAAAGCAGCCCTGCCAGAAAGTAACAATCCTAACGGTGCAATCATAAGTCAAGGAGGTCCCAAGTTCACCTTTCCTTATAGCCAGACCACTTTGTATTCCAGAAGTGAGGAACCTAATATTTCTTAACTACAACTTCAGCAAGCAGTGTCTGGGCAGAAATCAGCAAAATATCTGGGGAAATCCAGCCGCATGGCAGCCCGTGTCGGCAGTGTCATTTTTGCCTATTTCCTCACTCAAAAATAGCTCAACGTCCAGTTTCTTTCTATGCGCAAGAGAAAGGTATCAGCTGGTGTAGGGAAACCCCAAGGTTTGTGGAAAACAAACAAATCTTTAGGGAAAATAGCTTCCAAAACAGTCCAATGACTCAGCAGCCACAGAATGTTGTCCAACAGTTGGAAGGAATACCCAAAAAACCCAGGCCAGGGGATATTGAATGGAACATCCTGGAAGTGGTCATGGCTAGCTACAATCCTGGATGAAATGCTCCATTCTGCAACATTTAGTTGCAGGCCTCACTTGTTTATTATACAGCAACAAATCCATATTTGCCACCAAGTGTAATTTCAGCAGGGAAGCCCAGTCAGTTCCAGATCCCTACTAAGAATCTCTGTTTTCCCAAGCAATGTTTGCCATATTCACATTAGTGTTCCAAAATATTTTTTTAATGTAATGTAAAATGTGAACGAAGAGCACCTTCTGTCAGGAGTGCGTGCAGGAGCCGGGCCCTGTGGCCAGTAGGGCTTCGCAGGACTGGGGCCTTCCTAAGTTTGTTCTGGAGAGGCAAGGTGTGGCCGCACAGGTGAGGCCGCTTGGTAACTCACTGCACCTGGTGGCTAGAGCCAGAAGGGATATAAGGTCAGCATTTCCCTTCAGCTCTTTGCCACAGCAACACATTTCCTGCTTTGCTGCGTTTGGCTTCTTGCTTCCTGATCCTCGGACCCTTGACTTTGTGACTCCTTGCTTCTTGACCCTCGGACTCTTGACTTTGTACCTGCCTGCTTCCTGACCCTCGGACCCCTGGCTTCTGGACTCTTGTTCCTACTCCCACCCCGCCATCTTGCCCTCGGTCCCGACGTCCTCAGCCAGGACTTCAATCGCCTGTAGACTGGACTGTGATACCTTCACTATGTAGGCTTGCTCAAATCACTATCTCAGTAGTGTCAAACTAGACAAGACTATTAAGCACATTTAGACTGACCGTATACCTTGATCTGCAAAAAGCAGCTGTAGTGGATTCTAGCACGGATTGGGACCATAGCATGCTGAAGCAGGAGCTTTAATAATCCCCCCCTGCCATTTCCCACTGCAGGGAATCCCCCCCACTGTGTGTGTGGGGGGGGGAATAGGGGCAAATAGCAAATTCTAGGGAGATTTTCAGTGGAAAACAAAATGGAAAGGGTTAAAGTCCTTCCTGATACAGGCTAGGAGCTCAGGGCTGCTTTTTATAAAGAAAGAGTGCTTCTAGTCGAAGTAGTGCATTCTTAAATCATTTCTTAAAAGTCACTTTTAGGCTATGGACGCATTAGCAGCATAAATCACAAGGAGGTCATTCCATCACCCGCATGCTGTGTTTCAAGTCATATTTGCAACCCTATGTACATGCCAGAGAGGAGGTGGAAATATCTTCACCAGGTACTAATTGCCTGTTTGGCTTCCCTGTGCCTGCAGCCCTACTCAGACTCCTGTTCATGAAGCTGTCATCTGCCGATGGGCTGCCATTTGCGCATGCGCAACGGCTGCTTCAGATGCACACACCTCGGCTTAACCGCAAAGTGAGCGTGGCTTACGTTTTCAAACCGGAGAGAAGCTGCTTTGAGGGGAACTGCATCGAAGAGCAGCATTTCTGAAGAAACTGCAGGATAGATATGGATCGTGGCCAAGGTTATCCTCCGCACATGATTTCAAATACCAGCAGCGAGAGTGTACTTGAGCCTGAGTGAATTGTAATGTCATGTGAATGGTAACAAACCTAAATTAAAAAGAGGAGTGATGGGGAAACTACAATTCGAAGTGGGGAAAGCTAGGAGATTCCCTGGGCTTTCTCACACGAGGACCATTTTGCTTTGCAGATACAGTGGTACCTCAGGTTAAGAACTTAATTCGTTCTGGAGGTCTGTTCTTAACCTGAAGCACTACTTTAGCTAATGGGGCCTCCTGCTGTCGCTGTGCTGTTCTCATCCTGAAGCAAAGTTCTTAACCTGAGGTAATATTTCTGGGTTAGCGGAGTCTGTAACCTGAAGCATATGTAACCTGAAGCGTATGTAACCCGAGGTATCACTGTACATCCGTTCAGGCCATTACTTGTGGTGAACAAGGAGAAGGCCACAGTCGTTTCCATTTCTGGTAATTAGGTGTATTACCTGCCCTGGGAGAGCTTACATTCCTTTTAAAGGACAGGTTCATGTTCTGGGAGTATACTCTGGTGGCTTATGTGTGCTATACAGTAAGTGCTTATGCCCACAGCTTAGGCTGGTTCACCAACAATGGCCACACCCCTATTGGGATAGCCTGGCTTCAGCTGTCCATGCTTTGGTGACCTCCCATCTGGACTACTGCAATGCACTGTATGTGGGGCTGCCCTTGTAGCTGCCAGTGCGGTCTGTCAGATTGGACCATGTGTCACTGGTCTTGAAAACACTCCACTGGCAGCCAGTGAGCTATCAGGCCCAACTCAAGGTGTTAGTACTAGCATGTTGTTGTTTAGTCATGTCCGACTCTTCGTGACCCCAAGGACCAGAGCACGCTATGAGCTATGCCATGCAGGTCCACCCAAGATGGACAGGTCATAGTGGAGAGTTTTGACCAAACGTGATCCACCTGGAGTAGGAACCAGCAAGCCACTCCAGTATCCCTGCCAAGAAAACTCCATGGACAAAGACAACAGTACTAGCATATTAACTCTAAATGGCACCTAAAATAGCACCTTCCCCAGTAACAACCATCTTGGACCCTATGATAGGCAAGTGAAGTCTTGTTAATAGTCAGCCACTGGGGGCTGCCTGGTTGCTGGTTATATTTTCAGTGGCTTCTCCCCATTTGTAGTCTGGTGTCCCTAATGAGGTGTATCTACCTCAGTGCTCATTTTCAGGAGAAATTAAGAAAATATTCCTGTTTCCCCAGCCATTTGATGGCTGAAAGACACTGCTCCTGGCAACCCTGAAATCACTGGTTGAAAATGTTTTTAATTGTTTTACGGGGGGGGGGGGCTTTTAAAACAACAACCTTTAAAAATGCTTTTAGTTGCTGTGTTTTTAATGTTTCATCATTGCTGTGCCAGATGCCTTGGGCTGCTTGGGGAGGAAGGACAAGGAAATACAACTCAAATAAATAACGCTTTATGATGTTTAGGAGTAGCCAGTCAAGTAACATGAATGCCACCATACTAAAGGTGACTACCATATACAGCTAAGTGGGTTGTGTTTGAGGAATTCCCTGTGCCAAATCTGCAATTGCACTTAACACAGACCACCAACAACACATGCTAGCTAGAGGTCTAAGAGGCTAACCACATTACCAACATAATACAGCTAACTTAGGCAGAAGATTTTAAGAGTCATTAATGGGGGGCAGGGGAATGTGTAGAAAGGGGGCCTGGTTCACTGGGCACCTTCCCCCAAGATGTCCCCTTCTGCAAGATTCCCACTGAAATGTGCAACATCTTGAGGGGATCCTACTACACATAAACCTGCCAAGTTCAGTACTTTTGCATCCTGTGCAGCTAAATGTATGGTGGTACCTCGGGTTAAGTACTTAATTCATTCCAGAGGTCCGTTCTTAACCTGAAACTGTTCTTAACCTGAAGCACCACTTTAGCTAATGGGGCCTCCTGCTGCTGCTGCACCGCCGGAGCACGATTTCTGTTCTCAGCCTGAAGCAAAGTTCTTAACCTGAAGCACTATTTATGGTTCCAGTTACAGATAGGTAGCTGTGTTGGTCTGCCATAGTCAAAATAAAAAAATTCCTTCCAGTAGCACCTTAAAGACCAACTAAGTTAGTTCTTGGTATGAGCTTTCGTGTGCATGCACACTTCTTCAGATACCACATTTATGGGTTAGCGGAGTATGTAACCTGAAGCGTATGTAACCTGAGGTACCACTGTATCTGCATACAGAATGGGAAATGTGGTAGAGTCAAAAAATGAGAGACTGTCAATCTGCAAATATCGATTAGAATTCCCCCTTCCCCAGTTTGGGTCGAAGCTTCTCTAGAGGAAGAATTTTAAGGATGCAGTCGGGTAAAAGAAAAAGAAAAGGAGGAGATGAGGAAAGTAGTGGGCTCACAGTTGTAGATTCTAATCCCCCCTGCTGCTGCGTGGCTTCGAAGAGACAGATAGCATCAAAGTTGATGGAGTATCCCAGAATTCCATGTTGTGCTGTGTGGCGGTGTGACTCACTCCCCAGTTCTATGGAAATGGTGCAATGGGAGAAGGGAAAACCCCACCCTGGGCAGGGGCGGACTTTGGTCTTTCAAATTGCAGCAGCACCCTGTGCAAGGCCTAAATTTGGCACTCCCTGGCACTCAGCTTCTGTTCTGCATGTGCATTACATCAAAGCTGTGGTGCCCTGAGGTGCCCTCTGCAGTTTGGTGCCTAGTGCTGGGGAACTGGTCACACTGCCCTAAATGTGCTTCTGCCCTGGGCTTTGAAACTGACCTGTCTCAGCCCCCTGTATACCCGAAAGAGCGTTTCCACCCCCATCATTCTGCCCGGACACTGAGGTCCAGCTCCGAGGGCCGGTTCTGGCGGTTTCCTCACTGCAAGACATGAAGTTACAGGGAACCAGGCAGAGGGCCTTCTCGGTAGTGGCATCCGCCCTGTGGAATGCCCTCCCATTAGTTGCCAAGGAGATATACAGCTACTGTATATACTGGAGTATAAGCCGACTTTTCCAGCATATTTTTTATGTTGAAAAAGCCTCCCTCAGCTTAGGGCTGCTCCTTCCTCCTCCTCCGCCTTTGCTGCTGTCGGGCTGCTTATTCTTCCTCCGTCACTACCACCACCACCTGGTTTGTGGTGTGGTCAAGCAGCTTATACTCGAGTCAATAAGTTTTCCCAGTTTTTTGTGCTAAAATTAGCTGCCTCGGCTGATATTCGGGTCGGCTTATACTCGAGTATAATACAGTATATGACATTTAGAAGATATCTGAAGGTAGCCCTGTATAGGGAAGTTTTTAACGTTTGCTGTTTTTACTGTTGGAAGCTGCCCAGAGAAGCTGAGACAACCCAGTCAGATGGGTGGGGTACAAATAATAAAATTACGATGATGTTGACGATGACATTTATATCCCACCGTTCCTCCAAGGAGCTCAAAGTGGTATACAGTGGTACCTCAGTTTAAGTACTTAGTTCGTTCCGGAGGTCCGTACTTAACCTGAAACTGTTCATAACCTGAAGCACCACTTTAGCTAATGGGGCCTCCCGCTGCCGCCGTGCCGCCGGAACACAATTTCTGTTCTCATCCTGAAGCAAAGTTCTTAACCTGAAGCACTATTTCTGGGTTAGTGGAGTCTGTAACCTGAAGTGTATGTAACCTGAAGCATATGTAACCTAAGGTACCACTGTACATAGTTCTACCCTCTTCATTTTGTCCTTGCAACAACCCTGTGAAGTGGGTTAGGCTGAGAGGCTGTGACTGGCCCAAGGTCACCCAGTGAACCTTGAGCCATACATCCACTACACACACATGTACACAAATATACACAATTGGTGGCCCTAGCCACTCTTCCACGGTCACATGGTGCCCTGCTCAGTCTGTTGCGACAAACGCGGAGTGTGGCTCAAGTCTGTGAGACAGAAATAATGATCCATCCTAGATCTTTAAGCCCCAGCCAATTACTCATCTATACAACTGGATGCATCAAGTTCCCAGTCAAACAAAAGGAGAAATCATTCAAGTCCCTCTTCACTCTCTCTCACTATGAGGCACTGCAGATGTTATCACAGTTGGCTCAGGTAACACCCTGCCTCCCACTAAATAACGGCTTGTGCAAGTTCTGCAAGCGGTGTAACATCTGAACTGGAGATGCAGGGAAGATTGCCGAAACAAATTCCTAGTCGTGATGAAAGCAGCCATTTGGTTAGCCTTAGGCCACGATCCAAAACACACTTACACAGGAGTAAGACCTATTGAACATATAGCCACATAACCTCCCTGAAAAAGGTTTGCGCAAAGCAGTCAGGAAGAATGATTTGTTTGCACGATGTTTGGAAAGAGATCATCTGGAAGCAACACAGGTATTTGCCTTTGTTCACTTGGGGAACCCATGGGTCACATGCAGATCACACAATCCTTTTAAAAGGCTCCTTTGGTCTAGGATCTGCCGTTTAAATGCTTTAAATATATATATATATGCAACATATCATTTCTCTCACTTATTTACTTAATAAACTACTTATATTGGGTTTCTGTAGTGATCTGGTGCATGCTCTGAATTGCCTCACTTACCCCTCTAAACAGCTTTTGATTGGTGTGCTGAGGTGCATGGAAATCGCAGGATTAAGCCCAGCTGGTGGCAATTAGTGGATTTGTGGAATGTACTTCCCATTCGTAAGAAAGTACACTTGGCATCAAAACTTATGTGACTGATATTACAACGGCACAACTTCCCTAAGAATGCACACTGTTTCTCACATATACAGAATGGAAGTTTTTAAAAAAACAAAACAAAACTTGAAAGCGTATGCACTGCTTAATCTTCATACTGCAGACATGACTATGGTACTGTAGCTTGGAAGCAACCCAGTAGCAATTATCTGGCTCAGTACCTCTTGCTAGCAAGAGACATACAGGATCTATGCATAATACCCAAATTCAAAAGCCTACTCTAGAAGCATAACCACAACAGAGGCTGACAGAAGGTAGATCGGGATCCAATGGCAGATCTCTGGGGGATAATCAGTAGTACCATAGAGTTGGCAGGAGCCGTTTAGGTAGGATCTACCAATTTAGCTTCTCCCAGACTTTGATTTTTCCAATCTAAAATTAAGTTCTCCCTTTTTGACAGCAACTTGCCAAAACACACACACAGACACCTCTACAAAATCCTCGTAAATTCACAGCGTTTTAGTGCAATTTTTTCGTACTGCCTCTGACAGCATAACCATCAAAATCTTGACACTTCCCTCTCCCTCCCTCCCCATTCTTCACATACAAGGCATGCTTTCAACTGCTATCACCTTAGGACACCGCAGCAATGAAGAAAGATGATGGGCAAATGCTAAACCTATTAAGCAGGTATGGCTGTGGAGTATTAAAATCACGTGAACCATCTGTGATTGTCATCTCCTTTAGATTCAGATACACACGCCCTTTGGCTGATGGCCCCTGTTCCTCTAGGGCTCTCTTGCCCTGTTTTCACAGGACTCAGAGCTCCCGAAAATATGCCGTACTGTGTCTAAGGTTATGTACACATTAGCAGCTTGAAATACAGGAAAGTTGTGCCCCCCCTTGCTGTGTTTCAAGTCACTGCACACACCAGAGAGGGAGTCGGGATGTCGAGTAAACCCATTACCCGATTTGTTTCCAAACCCCTCTTTGCTGATGTGGTCATCTGTGCATCCACAATGGCTACCTGAAATGTACACACCTCAACTTTACTCTGAGCTCCCATTTTCTAATGGGATGCAAGCTGGTTTGAGGAATCAAACAGGAGAACAGGAGTATTTCTCAATAAGCTACAGCCTACAGGACACCTACGAATTGTGGCTGATGTCATGCGTACTTGGCTTCAAACACCAGCAGTGGGAGCATGCTGGAGCCAGAGTACATGGTAATGTATACACAGCCTGAGACAGTGGTGGTGGTGGCATTTTGGTGGTAGCGCCTGTGCTGGTAGAGTATGGCTTGAGGCACCAGAACAACGACTAATACCAAGATGGGGAGTGTGGGCCAGAAAGCCAGGATCAACAGGAGAGGTTAGGTTGTTCTACTAACTACATGGAGTTCTCAGTCCCATTTGTGACTCTGTGGGTCCATTCTCATTTATAGTACAGCTGTGGTCTACACCACTGAGCTTCTTGGGCTTGCCGATCAGAAGGTTGGCGATTCGAACCCACACAACAGGGTGAGCTCCTGTTGCTCTGCCCCAGCTCCTGCCAACCTAGCAGTTCGAAAGCACGCCAGTGCAAGTAGATAAATAGGTACCGCTGTGGGGGAAAAGTTAATGGCGTTTCTGTGCGCTCTGGTTTCCGTCACGGTGTTCTGTTGCACCAGAAGCGGTTTAGTCCTGCTGACCACATGACCCGGAAAGCTGTCTGTGGACAAGCGCCAGCTCCCTTGGCCTGAAAGCGAGATGAGCGCCGCAACCCCATAGTCGCCTTTGACTGGACCTAACCATCCAGGGGTCCTTTACCTTTACGGTTTTTACCTAAAGAACGGTTTTTACCTTTCAAAGAATATATTAAACAACATAAAATAAATACATAAAAATAAACTCCCTGTCCTTATGCTCAGAGCCAGACCAACTGTAGAAACCATCCAAGTTCTTGGACAGAAATACTTTTAGGGGCATGGGCAAAAAGCCCCTTAAAACAAAAGGGGGTTCTATTTAAAACCAGGTCATCCAACATTTTGACAAAGGAGAAGTAGTAGCTCGTATTTCTGCATAAACTAAATGAGTAGGCCACAGTAGGCATTTTGAACCCCACTTATTCAATGGTTTATCCTGAAACAATGGCTCATTCCCTCTACCACATGTATACCCATGTCCATACAAATATTACACATTATGGGTACTTCCAGATGAGAGTTTACTCTGGAATTTTTGCTGCTCAAAGCCATAGGGTTTTGTTTCGTTGGATTGTGGTTTTTTTGCAGCATCCACACCACGTGGCATCATCAAAATGCCAGCCTTACCATGGAAAATCTGATAAATAAATAAAAACTAATTGGACAAGTGAGAAACTGCAAAAGTGAAATGGACCAATATGCACATCCCTAGTGTGCACAACAAATCACAGAGTAGCAATTAATATTATGACTGAAAATGAGAATGGGTGGAAGTTAACTTGCTAGATGTGCAAATGGAACCATTTGCAGTACACGTTTCCCATCTAGAAGCAACAAAGACTGCTCCCTGCCTGCCCTTTTCATCTGTCGTGCAACAGCTTGCATTCCCATACTTGACTTTTGAATATGTAAATTTGTAAGCGGACCGTATCAGCGCTCTGTGATAAGAAATAAGGAATGTTTAAGTAAATGCTTAATTCCATAATGGATCTGGTTCTACAAGCTGCAGTTGAAACGTGTTCAGTAACATCTACCATCAGCATTTATTTGATATGGGGATGTAAGAGACTGTTCCTAGTGGAGCAGCTGGACAGCTAGAATATATGCATGATGTTGTGCAATCACATGTAATGGCAAAATGCTTTTGTGGGGTTAGACCTGTTTATGCTATAATCTGACCAGAGGATTCAAATAATCTTAGTAATAGTTTGAGGCTCATATTAGGGCTGCCAAGAGGTAAAAGTCTGGACACAAAAAACTGTTGAGCTTCTGCCACTTCCGAGCCTAAGCTACCCATGCCACAGCCCAAGCCTGAACCAAAACTACCCACGTACACACAATTTTTTAAAACCCAAAATCCAGGACATGTGCTTTAAAATGTCAAATTCCCCCTGGATGGGCATGTAGGACTGCCAAAAGAGAACATGTCCGGGAATTCCAGGAAATATGGCAACCCTGAATATGCCAATAATTATTAGGGGATTCTTTGCCTCAGATTCTAAGAAGCGACTTTCTCATTTGGCTTGTTCCAAAAGAAGCATACACCCTCCTTCATCAAATATAAAGGTAAAGGTAAACCCCCTGCCCGTACGGGCCAGTCTTGCCAGACTCTAGGGTTGTGCGCTCATCTCACTCCATAGGCCGGGAGCCAGCACTGTCCACAGACACTTCCGGGTCACTTGGCCAGCGTGACAAGCTGCATCTGGCGAGCCAGCGCAGCACACGGAACGCCGTTTACCTTCCCGCTGGTAAGCGGTCCCTATTTATCTACTTGCACCCGGGGGTGCTTTCGAACTGCTAGGTTGGCAGGCGCTGGGACCGAACGACGGGAGCGCACCCCGCTGCGGGGATTCGAACCACTGACCATGCAATCGGCAAGTCCTAGGCGCTGAGGTTTTACCCACAGCGCCACCCGCATCCCTCATCAAATATAGGATGGTTTATATTTAAAGAAACACCTTCTTTGTTTTAAGATATCTCTCCCCCCACCCTTCAATATCTTTAACTACCAGGATTTATAGTTTTTAGTCATTTGTGAGATCACCCTCAACTTAGACTATGATCTTTTCTTTTAATTGTTGTGCAGAAGAATGTTCAGTGCAACCACAAAGAGCCTTCATCTCTCATCTTGTAGGCAATTCCCTTTGATTCACACGCACAAGCCAGTGAAGGGATAGCATAACTCATCTTTGATCTTCCAATAGCACTATAAAGAGCGCTTAGCCATTCTTCTCAGCTTCCACAAGTGAGTCAACTGGGAATTGCTATTAGGCAATATGCAAGGGTGTTTCATAGCTGAGGTTTACACTGCCTCTGATCACCTTTCATGCTGTTTCTGCAAATGTCTGATTGATGTTGAAGCGGGAGAGAAAGTATGAGGAAGGTATTGGAGATGCAGACGAGAACTCTGATGAATGTAGATGTTGCTAGGCTTTAAGTCTTGTGTGAAAAGGCTATGAATGTGAACTGGTACACATCCCAGATGTGGGACAGTTGTGATCTCAGCCATTATATATGACAGATACACCAGGAGTGAGTGCTCTAGACCAGAAGGATTGCAGTCTGCAAGTTCTCCACCTCTGTCTCCTGTGACAGCTAAATTTGCAGCTGCAAACTTCCGAAAGTCGGAGCTTTGATTTTTATGTTGGGCTGGTTCTTGGTTGCTTTTATTCATTTTTTCAGTTTTACAGCTGCCTTGATTCTGTTTGATGTGGGCTTTTCTTATAAAGTTTTTTTTGCGTGTATTTTTGTTTCTAAGCTCTTTTATTTACAGATAGGCACTTTGGGCATCTTCATTTGAAGGAGAAAAGTGGGGTATAAAATACTGCTTTAAAACAAGTACAGAGCAGACTGATCACTAGCAGCAGATAAATGTACACATGACTGATATGCCATTTGCAAAACTGCAGTGCCTGGCTGGTGGGAAAATGCAATCCACTGATGTATAAACACCAATGCGGTAATAACTGAGTTTCACTCAAGATGTATATGATTCTTACCACGCTGTGATCATTAAATAAATTTTAAATTGCTGGAGTCACATCATATAGTTAAGATATATTAACCATCAAAACCCTAAAGTTTAGCATGTGTTATAATGTACTTTATTTTTCTTTCCTTTTTGTTTAAGATCAAAGAGATTCTACATAAGACATGATTAGGGTTGGCTTGTTGGGCTATTTAAATCTTGTATTTTGTAGGCTTTTATTGCCGCGTTTCATGTGTTCTATTTTGGGAGTTTATGTTTGTTTCGAATCTATGTTGCAACCTGCCCAGAGCCTCCAAGCCAGGGTGCGATAAAATTCCCCAAATCCTCATCTATATCCCATTGCGACCTTAAGGTGAGTCTAAAATGATGAAGACCTCTGGAGAGGCTTTCTTGGTGGCTGCTTCATTAGCATAAAATTCCTACCATCAGCAACATAGGACCATCAAGGTATTCCAGGCAGCATGCAAGATTTAGGGGGCCATATTACCAAAGTCTGACCCCATGTGTAACACAGTCTATATGCCTGTTTAGTCTGCTGTTTGAGTTCTAACTGCTGGCAAGTGACTTCAAAAGCCTGCAGGTCTCAGAACTTGGGGTTCTTTGTTCTTAACCTGGATTTGGACTGGACATCTATTCAAATGCCTTCACGCAGAGATGTGATGGCTGTCCTCTGTAAAGCAGACTTTCTGACCATTCTCCAGCAAAGGGAAGCCAAGTTTCTCCAGGTCTCTGACACACTCCATAAGAGGTTCCAGGGACACATCCACACCATTCATTTGCAGCACCTGGCTTCCACCAGAGAATCCTGGGAACTGTAGTTTGTTAAGGGTGCCGGGAATTGTAGCACAGCTCCCAGAATTCTTTAGTGGAAGCTGTGCACTTTAAATGTATGGGTGTGGATGTCACCTAGGTTCAACATTCCCTGCCTGAAATCTTACCAAGCAGGTGCTGGTCAGTATAGACAATATTGAGTTAGATGGACCAATGTTATAGGGTGTTTCTTATGTTCCTAAAACACTAGAAAGGTAAAAACGCAAGTATTATTTAATTGTCTTGCATGGTAATTGGTTGCACTTTAACAGTGTGATTACTTGCTCTGAGCATTCAGGATGAAGAGACGATAAAAATCTAAAAAGCACATTCACCCTAAATGTAGCTAAACCTCATGTGCAGGCCACAAAACGCTCAGTTCAATTTGAGCTCCACAGCAGAGATTAAAGTGTAGTCTTGATGGTATCTTTAATTGGGAGAGGAAGGGACGTCATTTGCCTCCTTTCATATTACAAAGCAATGGGCGCCCATAACTCTTGCACAGCCACATAGCACTCTAATCCAGCAATGTTCTCAGAACAGAAGCACCGCCTTTCTCCAGAGGGACCCACAGGCACCAAAGAAGCAAATAAAATATATGACACTTATTAATACATTTGTGCATTTCTTAAAGAACGAAATGCGTGGCAGCAAAAACCCCCCACTCCTTTTCAAATGGCCACTTTACGTGGCCAGAAGTGTGATGTAGCAGAAACTGAGATGTCTAATTAAGGCATATGGATAGCACAGACTGGAACAGGATTAACAATTATCCTTCTCCCCTGGAGACTGTTGTTTTGCAATGGAGGCTAGGGGGTCACTTAACACAGAATTTTAAGCATCTTCACTAAACTACAATTCCCAGAATTCTTGTGTGGAAGTCATGATAATTAAATTGGTATAGAAGCACAAAATGTGTTACATCTGATAGGGATGGTGATGGTATGGATTTAAACTAGAATTAAAGATCAACAAATGTCATGAATCATTTTGCATCTTTGGTTGTTTATGCTTTTTTTAAAGTGCAAAGAGAGAGAGTGCAGGTGAGGTTTCTCAGCATCTTAAAAGGGTTCTTGAACTGTAATAACAATTTTAAACGATTATTGTGGCTCAGCTCTATTAAATTTTAAAATGAGTTGCTCAGGGTACACCTGAAGGACACAAGTGTTTAAATATAAAATGAGGTTCATACAGGAACACATATCTGCAAAGAAAGACTATTTGTTCCAAATAGTCACATAGCTAATGTGACTAACAGGTTTTATGTTTTGGTTATTTGGATCATTGTGTTTTACAAACACAGTCCATTGTAAATGTTTATGGCTTGAATCTACACACTTTCTGTCACATTTGTACTGCACTTTCTTGGTATTCTTCTTTTACTCATTAAATAGGTACATGCTTGTGTATAACAGGGTAAGCCAGTGATACGGAACCTGTGGCCCTCTAGATGTTAATGGTCTTCTACTTCCATCATCCGTGATCTTTGGCTGTGCTGCTTGGGGCTGATGGGAGATGCAGTCCAACAACATCTGAGGGGCCAACGGGTGGACACTTATGTCCTAAGCCATACATGGACTACAGCTCCCAGCATCCCTAACCATTGGTCATCTGGCTGGGGCTACTGGGAGTTGAAGTTGACCATATCTGGAGAGCATCAGCCCAGGGAAGGCTGTACTAGGTTTGCAATACCATTTACAGTCTAACAGAGGCAAAGTATATTTAATGGTAAACATGTGATTTACTTATGTGTCTGTTACTAAAAAAGGAAATAGTAACTAGGGGTGACCAGATCAGGCTGAGGATGGAGGGAATTTCACCTTTTCCTCCCCACAGTTCTGACACACCGAAACCCTCAAAGTTGCTATTTCCATTGGGAGAGAAGCTTCCATTGGTAACAATAGGCTCAATGCAAGTAACAGCTTGTGTGTGTGTGTGTGTGTGTGTTTCATTGGGAACACGGTATGGAAGGAAAGGGTTAACACCCTTCTTGTACACCATGGTTCTGATCCCAGATCCCACCCCTTGCAGCTGCTGCTTCCTGTTTGTCCTCAGCTATGTCTGTCTACCCAAGTGTAACTCCCGCCCTCTCTCCCCTCCATCTTCCTTTCTGATATTTTATCCTTGATGTCTTTTCATAGGAAAACAGGAAGCTGCCTTAGACCAAGACAGACTGTTGGCCCATCTAGGTCAGTACTCAGTACGGTCTTTTCTCACTGACAATGATTTCAGACACGGTTCTCTCCCAGCCCCAACCCAGAGATGCCAAGGACTGAACATGGGATCTTCTGCATGCGAATCAGATAGTCTACCGCTGAGCTACGGGCCTTCCCCACAACCTCAGGCTCAAATTAAACATGTTTACAGCTAAAATATTCACCGGTGTAAGCATTTCACGCCACTCCCATCTCCTTAGCATGCGTCTTTCACTTGCGCTAGTCCATATGCATTCAGTGTTGGCATGCCAGACACTCGTGGCCTGGGTGGACGTGCATCTGGTGTGCTTGCTGACACTGTGCACATGGCAGGCATGAAAGCACATTTAAACAAGGAGTGGCATGAAACACATTCATATGTAAGTGGTTTAGGCATGGTCCTTAACGAATCGCAATGATCCAGACTTAGGGTGCATCCAGATTAAGGCTTAATATCGTAAATGGGTTATTGAGATGGTACAAATAGGTACCTGGCCATAGGTGTTTTGTTTTGTTTTAACTTAGTGGATTTCCCCCAGATGAGATAAATCTGAACTAAATTGGGGGCAGGGATATGGACCGGCATTTTGATGACAATGACATTATGCGGACACTGGGGTGGGGTGGGAAGCTTGCATGTGTTAGGAGCACCAACCCTACAAGAAACACTCATTGGGAAGGACCCTGCACTAATTGCATTTATTTCCACTAAAATCAATGGGAGCAATTTGTCTTTACAAACTTTACAAATCCCATGGATTTTGATGGAAACCAAGTACAACCAACTTAGCCTGGGTCCAACCCAATATGAAGTTCTCATCTTTCTTCCCAAGCCTTCCACTTCTCTTTATTTTTCTACTGACAGAATGCCACTATCTACCTCTTCCTTTATATTAATGCAAGAACAGGGCCTTTTATAGGCACCTCCTTAATGCCCATCTTGGTTACTACAGTTTTCTTCTTCCTGGCTGCTTCTTACAATCCTTCAGTTTTTGACTCAGCCTAGAATTCTCCTGGCCCAACAATTCACCCCTCTCTCTGTCTATATCAGAAATGAGGAAGCTCTGGCCTTCCAGGTGTTGTTGGACTACAATTCCCATCAGCTGGGCCATTGTCCATGCTATCTGGGGCTAGTGGGAGATGATGGTCCAACAACGTCTGAAGGGCCGCTGGTTTCTCTTCCGTCACCTGCATGATGGCCTCTTCAAATCCCTGCTACGAGCTTCCCACCCCCTCCTGCATTTTAGCACAAATCCATATCCTTACCTCTAAAGGTGTTTATGGCCTGCCCCGTCTTTCTAACCTTATTCCCAATATATCCCTGCTCATGAGCTCCATTACTCCAGATCTACCACCCTCAGCTGTCATGTGCTTTCTTTACTAGCTCTGCCCATTCACTATTCCTGCCCTTCAATCCCAGAATTTTCTCCCGGAACACTTATATCAGGGCTTGGGAACTGTGGACCTCAAGTATTTGCTCAACTACAACTCACATCATCCCTGAACAGTGGCCATGCTGGCTGGGGCTGATGGCAGTTAAGAGTCCAATGACCTCTGGGGCGCTCCCTGTCCCTGAGTAGCATGGTGACACCTCTCTCCTTCTTTCACATTACCCCTCAAAGTCAATCTCTTAAGCAAAACCTTTACTTAAGCTTCCTTCCTCTCCCATCTTCATACCCAACAACAACATAATTTAAGTTCTTTTAACTTATATTGCTCTCATTCATCATTATTTGTTACCTAGCCTCTCTGATACCTCACCACTGTCAAAACTCTATGGGGCTAATATATATTATTAAACAAAACAGGCTTTGTTTTATTTTTTCAGTCAGGGCTAGAATCAAACTGATCAGTGCGACTGTCTGGAAGCCTTAATGGCAGGTTAAATTTTGCACTCTCAATTAATTAGTAGGGATGACAATAAGCAAATAGTGGTAGGTTTTGCTCATTAAGTTGTTACAGTAGCATATTTAAAAGAGAAAGTGTCCCATCATCAGGATCCTTTAAGGCTGCACTTGTGGTTTTGCAACTTTCATGTATATTTCATCAATTAATTAAGTACATGAAAGTCTTGCTCTAGTAGTCTGTTAAAACAAACCTCAGTCTAAATCTGTTCACAACACTAATTGAAAAATGTGCTTGAATTTTGAAACTGAGCCACAGTCTCTAACTGAAAGATAAATTGCCTGTAGACACTTGCAGAAGCACATCTAACATGCACCTATCATTTGACAATGGTGACCAAGGGTGCTTCCGGATGACTTGTTTACTAAGCATTGATTGGGAGGTTTGATGATGTTGCATCAAAGCAAGCATTATCCTACACTTTCTAGTGTGTTTTCCTGTCACTTTCCTCACTACAAACATTCTGATCTTTTGAGGAAGTGCATTTGCAAGACTAACCCAATTAACTATAATTGTGCAACATGAAATTGCTGGCATATGATTTCATCCCACCCAAAATTAGTGACTAGCCAGAGAAAACATGGCAACCATCAAAAGAAAACAAATCAGGGTTTGGGTACTGATGGGAATAGAATCTGTGCCCTGTGTTATAGAAAGGTTGATGCCATTTGGATTTTGTAGCTCGGGCACCAAAGCACTGCTGGATTTACGTATAAGCTAAACAAGCTATAGCTTAGGGCCCCACTCTCTTGGAGCCCCCCCCAAAAAAAAATGTAAAGAAAAAAACTGGATGTACTTTTCCAAAATATAAGATAATAAACAAAGAAATGAAACCTACACACAGCAAAAGTGTTCTGTGTTGTGTATGGACCTATTAGGTTCATAAATTACCATATAGCATATATTCAACACAAAAAACAGCAGCAATTTGTTGTTGACAAAGAACAGCTGGACATATAAAGAAAGGGCCCTATTACCTTCAGTAGCTTAGGGCCTCATTAAACCTAAACCTGGCCCTGCACCAAAGTGTCTTAGACCAGGCTTGGGAACTAGAATAGGTTTCTAGTAGAGAAAGTTGAGCTATGTAGAGTCTGTTCTTATGATCATCCAACACAGATCATTAGATTGCTCAACCATTTTTAATTGGGGAAATATGGGTTAAGTGATAATGCTTTTATGTCCTTCCCACACACTCCTACTCTGGCCGCGTGGCAAACTATATATGTGATTGCTTCCGCATATACCTAGTTCCTTTCCACTCATTGGATGGCCACATTTTATTCTGCCAGACAAAGAAACACCAAGTCCCTTCACCATGTGCCCACAGGAGGGGTAGTTACAGTCTTCCATTAACTTCCCCACATCTCACCACAACCAGCATCACCATAATAATAATGGATTGGATCTAGAAAAAGCTTCTTGATGTTGAAATCAAGGTAGGCACTGCCTTCACTGAGGTCACTTCCAGATGACCTGCTTACTAAACATTCATCCATGTTGGTTTGCAGAGCGGTTAGACAACATCGGCTATTTATTGACGAGTTTATGGAGAGGACAGATGATGTTGTGTCAAGGCAAGTGTTATCTCACACTTTCCGGTGCATTTTCATGTCCCTCTCTTTATCTCAAAAAGTCCAATCTTTTGTGGAAGCGGGTTTGTTGTGCAATATTCTGCAATCACCTGCAATTGCATAACCTGAATTTGTTGAATCCCACCCAAAATTAGCAGCAACCAGGAAGAGTCCTTAGCTTCAGTGGGAATGTAATCTGGTTTCAAACTGTAATATATTCAACTGAAGCAAAGCCTGTGTGTGCTAAGCTGTGTTTTGCTTTTTTTGTGAGCCGTGGCATTGTGGGAGGAAAAGGTATATTGGGGGAAGGGGGATAAAAATGGCTAAACTTAATGAAAGTATCCTGTTTGCAGAAGTGGCTCAACAAGTGAGGCAGAGCCGCAATGCTAGCTTCCCAGCAGTTACATCAGCGTGCTGCAAATGCACAAGCTTTTGTAAAGTTATTTTGTAAAGTTAGGTTATTGTATTTTAGTGTTTTCTTGGAAGCCGCCCAGAGTGGCTGGGGGGACCCAGCCAGATGGGTGGGGTATAAATAAATTATTTATGATGATGCTGATGCTGATGATGATGATGATGATGTGCCAATCACCCCACAATCTAGAATCATAGAATTATAGAATTGGAAGGGACCCCAAGGCTCATCAAGTCCAGTCCCCTGCAATGCAGGAATCTCTCCCAGTAAGCAACACTGCCCCACCTCCTGGGAAGCTGGCATAGTGGCCCTGCGCCATCTAGCAAACAGCTTCTACTTGTTTACTCTTGTCTCTACCTCCGTGTTTCTCCTGTTGTTGCCACCCTGCACCAGACTGTAAGCTTTTTTGGGGCAGGAACCATTTCCTGCTACTTTTTCTACAACAGCTACTAGCCACAATGGCTATGTTTTACCTCCACTGTTAAAGGCAGCATGCTTCTGAATGTCAGTTTCTGGGAACTGCAGGTGTTGCACTCATGTCCTGCTTGTGGGCTTTCCACAGACATCTGACTGGCCACTGTGAGAACAGGATGATGGACTAGATGGGCTATTGGCCTGGTTCAGCAGGCTCACCTTATGTTCTCACGTTGCTCAAAACACCACCTGCACCGATGGTTTGTATGGGCATCCAAGGAACCAGTTGCATTATCACCGTAGCACGCTGAGGATACGCCCTGAAAGGACCTGTGCAGAACTCAACATACGACTCTGCACACTGAGTCTTTCACACTGAGTCTTTCACTGAGTCTTTCATACTACAGTGGTACCTTGGGTTAAGAACTTAATTTGTTCTGGAGGTCCATTCTTAACCTGAAACTGTTCTTAACCTGAGGTGCCACTTTAGCTAACGGGGCTTTCTGCTGCTGCCGCCGCCGCCGCACAATTTCTGTTCTCATCCTGAGGTAAAGTTTTTAACCAAAGGTACTACTTCTGGGTTAGCAGAGTCTGTAACCTGAAGCATCTTTTAACTTGAAGAGTCTGTAACCCGAGGTACCACTGTACTGAAATACATTAGTGATGTGCCCTACTCTCCAGTCCTGTATTTGAAGGGCTGCCCAGCTGAAGTCTGCTTTGAAACTAAAATCCCCTAAGAAGGGAGAGTATCTGCCTCGATAGTTGCTTATCATTGGTTAGTACCAACCAGGGCAGCAGACTGAGCAGGCAGGCACACAGGTCGCCAAGCTACATTCTCCCCATTGTGATGAGAAATATAAATATTGCTAAATGTGTGGAAATATATTGTGGAAATAATCTGTGCTGTCCACTTTTAGGATGATTCGTAGCTTGTTTTCTCCTGCTCCGGAGAGTAGGACCTGAAGCAATGGCTTCAAGTTATAAGAAAGGAGATTTTTGACTCAACCTCAGGAATAACTTTCTGGCAGCAAGAGCTCTTTAACGGCGAATTGTGGAAGGTGCTGGCTCTCCTTCCTTGGAGGTGTATAAGCAGAGGTTGTGGCGGAAATGACTGGCAGAATCCGAGACCAGGGAGAAGACTCAGTGGAAGAAGATTGGGGGAAATTTAAAACCTATTTGCAGAAATATTGTAAAATTTCTGAATGTTGATGACATTGAAATGAAATGCTGGGGTTCTAGCAACAAGGTAAAATCTAAAATTAAACCAACAACAGATAAATTAATGGGCTATGAATTTGCTGAACCAACTTTTAAAAGGGATACAAGAACGGGGGACGTGAGGAAGTCAGGAAAATATGTGAATTTAAGATGTAAAATTAAGAAAGAGGGATTTTTTGTGTTTTTCCTATATGTGCTTTTTCTTTTCATTATTAGTTTTTAATGTATGTATATTTGTATTTTGTATTTTTGTGCTTAATGTCTGTATTGTTGTATTTTGTAGTATGTATTTTGTGTCTTTATATTCTTTTTGTCTTTGTCTTTGTATTTTTTCTTTTATACTTTGCATTGTTAAAATTTAATAAAAAACTTTTTTTAAAAAAAAAGTATAAGCAGAGGTTGGACGGCCATCTGTCATAGATGCTTCAGCTAAGGTCGCTGCATTGCAGATGGTTGGATTAGATGACTACCAAGGTCCCTTCCAACTTTACAAATCTATGATTCTATGTCCTCATAGAATCACGGGGAACAACCTAAGCTGAACCCACATTCATTATGTCAGTGCTCAAGCAGTTTTAGGCTCCGTTCTGCATACAGCAAAGCAGTTGCATGGTGGATCACACACTGTATGGGCCAAGCTTTCCATGTCCTGCCTTCCCAGTGTGTTTGTTTGGCTCTGAACTGGTCCTGAATGAATCCTACTGCAGCCACCTATAGGCCTCTTTATCCAGCTCTCGGGTCAGGACTGCCTCCCCAGGCTCACTGCTCACTGGCCTGCCTAAGTGAAGGCCTTCAGTGTTTTTGCCTTGCTGGAATATGTCCTTTCAACTGCAATACTGCTTCTTGTTTGCCTGTATGGAGACATACGTTTGTGGGAATGTATGGGTGTCAAAGAAATCTTTTTACTTTTTACTTCTGCATGGCACGAAGGTAGCCCATTGCACAAAGACCACATTTTGTTAGGACCCGAGATGGCAGCTTGGCAGATGACAAACCTATAGATATTTGGTCCCTCTGTATTATATTACTTCCTATAGTACTTCTTCTGGAAAATGTAGGTCTTTTCTGTTACACACGGGGGCAACATGGGTGTGTTTTTTGCCGTCAGTGTAGTGGGCAGTCTGAGTAGCTAACATTCTCAGCACCTCTAAACTTGTTATAAGTATACGTTTCAAGAAACACATTCATACATTTTGGAGTTGGTGTGGTCCAACAATCTAGTTCAGATGGGACTTAGGCGCCCTTTCACAAGTCATAGTTCCCTCAGCCTCTTGCAAGGGATAGAGGAATCTGGCCATTTTTGTTTCTCTCCGTTTCTATTTTTTCCAGTTCAGAATTCAGGTCACCATATTTCTGCATCAATTTGAGGTGGGGGTATTTAAGTCCCCATGAAAATTTGTCAGCATTTTAGTGCCCACTTCTCCTAATGAATTATTTTTGTATGCCATTTTGCAAAATAGACACATTCTTGCAAGCAATTTGCCATAACATAAAGTGTATTCATGTTATTTTAATTAAGTTTGTATTAGAGGAAAGTATGCAAAAAATATATGATTTTTTGCATACTTTCCCTTAATGCACACTATTATGTACAAATGTTTTTGGTTGATGTGGTGCACTACAAAATCCCGAGAAGTGCAAATGTCTAAGAAAAACTGTGTTTTAGATTGCATATTATTTCAGAAAGCATAAATAAGGTAGGTTCTCATTGAAAGGCAAACTAAACTGAATTTCTCCTGCATCACATTTGTGAAGACACACACACACACCAACTGCAATAGTGGCGAACACTTCTGGCCTCCTTTACAGGTTATGTTATACAGTCTATTGGGGTTGATGTGAACAATGCACTTAGAACCCTACTGTAATTTATTAATTCTTATTAAAGCTTATTACAAATGGTTTCCCATGCATGGAAATTTACCTCTGTGTAAGAAGGACAAAACTAGCACATGTATTGGTTCTGTGTGTGAGAACTGGAGTAAATTAAAAAGAGAGGGAGAGGAGAAAAACAAAAAGGGGTAGGCCATCATCCAAGATACATCCGACAAATCTAACTTGGGAGTTATGTCTTCCCCTATCACATGGGAGCAATACTGTGCTTGCGGCTACCAGTCAGGTATCCAGGAATTAGGTAGCCATAGCCAGTCTCACCTCCCCAGAAATAGCTGACTAGAGAATTGCAGATGCACATTGGTCATGTTCATGAAGCACAAAACGTATTTTACAGGCATTCTTTCGTAACCTAAAAATTGAAACAACTGTCTGGTTACAACACAGCAGTCCTGGTTCCCTTGTTCACGCAGGCGGCCCTAACACGAGTCAGAGTGATGTGAGTGCTTCAGGCGGCAGATGATGTTCTCCATTAAGGGCAGCAGGGTGGAACACAGACAGATCTGGTATGAGCTATGGGATACAGTTCACTGGAAAAAGGTTCTCCAGTGCCAGCATTGTTGAGATAAATGAGAGGTGCGCACGAGCACAGGAGTAAGAACGAGCAAAAGTTAACTGTGCCTAATTTGGTTCATGGGCAACGCGAAGGCATTCAATCAACAGACTGCTGGCACCACTTTGATCCAGCCATCACTGACAACACAAGATCTATGACTGAGTTGGGCTGGCCCCTGAGACCAAACCCTCAACGGTAGGATACACCTTTGTGTTTCTCATCTCTCTCCCAATTCTCACCTGCAAGTCTTCTTCTCTACAGTGACGAGGTCCCACAAGAAAAGCATGGAGCTGCCACAAGTTACATTGGGAATTGTGGGATCAGTAAAACTCTATGCATACACTGCTGTGCTCAAGACAAGGCATTTGGTGCCCAGCTTTTCACAGAGGACACAATAGGCAACCCAGGTTTGCCTCTATGCTCATACTCAACAGAGCACTGCAGCCAATCCCCACACTCTGAATGTACCTGTATGAGACACGTGTTTTCAGAAATATGTCATGTTCACATTTTTTGGTATACCCTTTAATACATATAACTAAAAATGTAGTGTGTAAAGAGGCCCGGAGATTCTTGTAAGGTAAACCAGCCTTTACTGACCAGGTGCCCTTCAGATGTTTTGGATTACCACTCTCATCAGCACCAGCCAGCACATTTGCTGGACCTCAAGGCCGAAGTCTAGGGCCCTGAAGCCCAGCCCACATGACTACTCAGAGAATGGTAGATGAAGGTGATAGTGGCAAACCGTTCCAGAGTCAGCACCCTTTCATCTTCTTTTTAAATTATAGCCGGGGGACAGATGGCTGTGGATGTACATGGTTACCGATGCCCATTTTATTGTTTTTACTTTAAGATTTTATTAACCCATTGGTGCAACAAACTGGTGCTTGTTCCCAAAGAAATGTGTTTATGATCAGGGCAGCAGCAGAAAACGCCATGCAAGTTGTAGGCGACAATATATGGGTGGTGCAAGGCTGGGGTAAACCATGACATATCTATCTATCTATCTATCTATCTATCTATCTATCTATCTATCTATCTATCTATCTATCATCACTTAATTCCATTTATAAGTTGCTTCCTATGAAACATCTTGAAACGAATGAACCATGCCATGGACTTAAATCAAGACTTCAGTAAAAACCCAAATTCCTATCTAATTTTAAATGTTGACTCCTGATTGCAAGGAAAGAAGCCACTCTCAGTAAGACTGCATTCAGTCCTTTCATTTATAATATTTTTGCAAAGTATTTAAAATGCACTTCTGGGCAGGGGCGGGGGGGAGAGGCTGTGCTCATCTTGGACTGACTTCCTAATGTCTTTGCAGATATACATTCCACTACCCCACAATATAATGAGAGAATTAATTTTGAAATGTGATCATTCTCTTTCAAGGCTATGGTTTTTGTTTTGTTTCTTCAGGAGACACCTAGTTGGGTTGATCCTGTTTTTCCACATTAAAGATACTTCTTAATGGGATTAATTTCAAACTACGAGAGCTGCATCTTTTGATATCCAGATCAAACCAACACAAATGAGACATACCACCCAGACCTTTTCTGGGTTTGAAGTGTGAGAAATCTAACTTTTTATAAAATGATGATTTTTTAACATAAAAACCAGCTTCCTATATCATTTATATATCCTTGTTTTCATCTGCATTGGTTGTATTCATATAGATACACACACATACCCCCCTTATAATTTCTTTAAACTGGCATGCTTTTTTAAAAAAATATATATCTCATTTTGAAATGTGTCAAAAATGTGATTGTATTTTATTCATTTCCTAAAGTCGTGTAATTGTGCTAAACCAGCTTTTCATCAGTCTTTTGGTCCATTATTTTAAAAAGGTATTTTTGCAACTTGATGTTTTGCATGCTTACTTGGAAATATGTTCTCCCTGAGTTCAACTGGATTTTTCCCTAAGTGCGCACAGGGTCACAAGCTCAGCTACATTGCTTTGAATGCCTCACTAAACAAAAAGTACAGCTAACTAAATTATAAACTGCTTTAAAAAATGGTTTCAAGGGTTTGCATAAATCAGAGCAGTGCTAGCAGGAGGGCTTCCTTAGTACAGAATTAAATGACAGGATATGGACCACCAAGTTGGACGTTTAAGTATGTGGCAGATCTTATTACAATGCTTCAATGAATTATATCTCCCAGCCTTAACCATCCAGGGGTCCTTTACCTTTACCTTTTTATGGGGTAAGTGGTGGTGGTTAGAGAACATTTCTTTACAATTTTATCCACCTGTCATTATGGGTCACTTTATGGCACCCCTGGCTCACCTGTGACTTTAGCATCTGCCTGGGAAGAGCTGTCTTCCAAAACAAAACACACACACAGAGAGAAAGAAGAGACAGAGAGAGAATGAAAAAAAAGTTTAGTTACATACTTGTTTAGAGTGACTGGTAGGAGCAGCGATCCTCCAGCAGGTCTTTCCACATTGGCTTGTCAGGCAAATTGTGTTGCCGTCTCCAAAGCAAAATCCAGAATCCAGTGAAGTGAGGCAGTCCCGGTAGAGCACTGAGAGGGAATGTGTCAGAGGCAAGTTAGGCAGGTATATGCAAGTGCCACTCCAGGAGTGACTGGTTCAAGCACTCACAGCAGGGAAGGAGCCAGGATAGAGCCAAACCCCACCTCTCAGCCACACCCACTACCTGCTGACTTTAACCCTTTCAGTCACGGACAAGTGCCTTGGCAGTGGGTCTCCTTTGTAAAAGCCAGTACGTACACACATAAATAGATATGTATTACATATGTAAGATGGGAATATACACATCAACATATTACCTGTTGCAACGTGAGTGGGCTAGAGCCCACTTTTTTCAGATGCACAAACAGGATAATTAGAGGCAGAAAGCTGTGGTCTCTTTCCTCTGCTTCCTTCGAAACTTCGGTTCATTAACTGCGGTGACATGTTTGGTTGCTGTTGTTTTCATTCTGCGGTACAGAATGAGAAGTTCACACTGGAGTGCTTGGATTGGCTCCATTTTCTTTAAAACGGTGGTTAAAAAACCAGAGATTCTGAGAATAATGCGTACCTAGAAGCCAACCGCTTTCCGCAGCTCTGCTCCATATGTATGGACTGGATGCAGACCCAGTTACCTAGAGGTTGCACTCTGCACGTGATTCATGGCTCTCTCTTACAGAATCAAAGAATTGTAAAGTTGGGACCCTGAGGTTCATCTAGTCCAATCCCTTGCAATACCAGAATCTCAACTAAAATACATGACAGGTGGCCATCCAACCTCTTATTAAAAATCCCCAAGGAAGGAGAGTCCACTGCTTCTTGTGGAAGTGTGTTCCACTGTTGAACAGTTCTTACGGCCAGAAAGTCCTTCCTGATGTTTAGTCGAAATCTCTTTTCTTGTGGCTTGTATCAATTGGTTCAAGTCCTTGCCTCCAAAGCAGGGGCTGAAACACAATAGCTAACAGATTAGGACTGGATATAAAGAAACCCAGTTTTGAGCCCTGATTCCTAATAGACCGTTTCAGTGTATCAGCAGCACACTGCTACTGAATTACTGTGGCTATATTTGCACAAACATCAAAGGGAGGCTCTTAACAGGAAAGTAAGGTAAAGGGTAAAGGGACCCCTGACCATTAGGTCCAGTCGCGGACGACTCTGGGGTTGTGGCGCTCATCTCGCTTTACTGGCCAAAGGAGCCGGCATTTGTCTGCAGACAGCTTCCGGGTCATGTGGCCAGCATGACTAAGCTGCTTCTGGCGAACCAGAGCAGCGCATGGAAACGCTGTTTACCTTCCTGCCAGAGTGGTACCTATTTATCTACTTGCACTTTGACGTGCTTTTGAACTGCTAGGTTGGCAGGAGCAGGGACCAAGCAACGGGAGCTCACCCCATCGTGGGGATTTGAACCGCCAACCTTCTGATCAGCAAGTCCTAGGCTCTGTGGTTTAGACCACAGCGCCAGAATTTCAATTCACCAACAAAGTTCAGTTCTAATCATTTAGGGCTGGATAAAGACAACGGTTTCCTGACTGCTCCAGCCCATTGAGAGGGGGAGCTATTAAGCACCCCTCCTGACACTACCTCTCAACTCACTACAACCTTGCCCTAATCAAGCCTCATGCCATTTCTGCTCCCCCCAAATATGGGCTGCTACTGTTTCATGTACCATTACAAACCTTCATTAACTCATGTTGCCAAGCTGACAGATTTATCACCTATCACTGCTCTTGCAAAGGGCCACTGTACTTATGTTGCATACATCTCGCTGTAACTGAATTGTAACTGACTCTTATTTTTTGCATTTCATTTCCCTCTGATGTCCACACTAACAAATTCTCCCCTCCTGTGTACATGTACCTGCAATTGAGGATTACACTTCGAGTTTCCACAAAAGCTTATGCCGTAATAAATACGTTCGTCTTCCAGGTACCACAAGACTCTTTGTTGTTTCCCCCGCAACACACAAACTTAACCCAGCAACCTTTCTGGTACTGTATGTTGTGCACTGATGGGAATTAGATAAATGATAAATAGTAATAATAGCAACAATACCAAATTATATATGGATTTTTGTTCTTTATTTCAGGCGTTGGGGACTGAACAAAATAAGTCTTGGAAAGGCTGAAGCTGAAGTAGAAAGAAATAGTGACATTAATTCAGGCAGTTTCTATTGAAGACAGGTTGGCTGGTTACATTAAAAGGATTAGAGAGCAATCAGCATTCCGCAATGACCAAAGAGAAAAAAACCCTGAAGCAAAATAAACATTTAAAAAGCCACCCAACCAACTGACCCTCTGCTGGAGGTCACAAAAAGGTTACATGGGAATCAACTCAAAGGAATGTTTTCCCCCTTCTCCTCTCAACCCAGGGCTTTGCTCATTCATGTGCATTAAATGGCATTGTCGGCTGTGCTGAGCAAGAAATGGATGCTACTTTATTGGGCCATAGATTACAATGGAGAATGCTGGGAGTATAAGCTTTTAGGTTACACAGAGTTCATCTTCAGGTGTAGGCATTCATTTTTATTTATTTTTTAAGGATAGTATTGCATGCCTGGCTGGCAGTTAGCCCAATAAATCATTTTGCTACTCCTGGGTTGGATCCAGATGGGAGTTAGTTTGACTAATCTTTTTACATAGATTTAAAAGGGCCCCGAGTGTAGCTAATTTGGTATGGATTATGGATCAAACGATCTATCAATGTTGGTTCTCTGTTTCTCATTTTTCAATCTTAAATTTAGTTTACAGCAATTTGCAATTAAAAACAAAATCACCAGCATGTTAGTGTGATTTTCTCCTAATAAAACATATTTTTGTACACAGCTGTGACTGATGTAAAACTTAATCTAAGGCATTTTGTATGCTATTCTCACTAATAAATGCATCGTTTTATGCACACCTTCTCATAATATATGCATTTTTGTAAACATTTTTGTTGGTTGCATGATTGCAAATTTCAAAGCCTGGCTGTGTTTCAGTTCTCAGATTGTTTTAGAAAGTGTGCATTTGACAGATTTGCCTATAAAAGCAAACTGAATGAAATTCTTCCCCATCCCTAGTCTGGATAACCCATTTTTCTTGGTTGTTTCTAATGTACTCCTGAGGTTTATCATAACTGATGGGGTGATTTTATTTTCATATCATTAGCCGATATTATATTATTTCGTAATGTTATATGTGAAATTCATTTTTTAATTGTGTCACATATTATTAGTTGTATTCTGGATTTTAGTTGTATTTTGAATTTGAATATTGATCAAATTGTTCGAGGATGACCATGTTACTTTGCTGCATATTTTGCCCTAAGAACAGTAAAGTGGAAAGTGGTACGCAAATTAAAAATGAAATAAAATGTGAGCAGCAAGGAGGTGTGAGTGAAGAGAGCATTTTTGAGGTCAAGCATTTGATTCCCTCTTTTGTTCTGCTAATGTTGTGCTGTAATCTGAATTTTGAGATTTAATCTGTGGGGGAATCTGGTGGTAGGTAGCCTGGGTTTTGCTCTGATGGCCTTCCTGTCCCTTCAGTTGCATATTTATGCATTTGTTTATTCCAATTCATACCCAGTCTCTTAATTTGGGACAAATTACTATTTTGAAATGACATGTCAATATATTTTATACCAGGGAAATCTTTGGAGTGGCAGGCGTTGCTGAATGTATAACTTTCACCACCTTGACTTTTGGCCATGGTGATTTGTATCACAGTACCCCAACCACGTTATAGACCAATAAACCTAGATTTAAACACACAAACACAAACACACAACCCAGCAGAATATACACCAAGGCTGCAATCCTATGTACACCTACATGGAAGTAAGTCTCGCAGAACCAAGCAGGATTTCCTCCTGAATAAGTATGCAAAGGATAGGGCTGCAAATTTCAGACCCTCGCCCAAAGCTTACATTATCCCATATTATATATTTAATTTAAATGATGGGTGTTTTTCATCAGCGAGTTGAAAAATCATTCTAATTACCACCTGTGAAGCTTTGATGCTGCCACTGCCGCGCCACCTGGGTCACGTGATCTCTGTTTGCAAGGTGCTTCCTGTAGCAAATAAATGATAGCCACAAACCCCTTTGTCTGGAATATATAGGGACATGTGGTTAACAGTGGGAACTGGAAGACCAGTTGCGCACTTAATGCTGACAGGTGACATAAAAAGTGAATGATGGTTCAGATATTAATGTACAGTGGCACCTCTGGTTACGTACTTAATTTGTTCCGGAGGTCCATTCTTAATCTGAAACTGTTCTTAACCTGAGGTACCACTTTAGCTAATGGGGCGTCCTGTTGCCGCCGCGCCGCCGGAGCACGATTTCTGTTCTCATCCTGAGGTAAAGTTCTTAACCTGAGGTACTGCTTCCAGGTTAGTGGAGTCTGTAACCTGAAGCGTCTGTAACCTGAAGTGTCTGTAACCCGAGGTACCACTGTAAATCTCTCTTCCTGCGTGAACTTCAGTTTTTGTTTTTTTTAAAATATCTCTACACCTTCAGCACTGTATTCACCCTTGCACTCAAATAGCTGAAGTGAGGAAAAAGTGCCTTTAGTCAGGGATGTGGATTCCACGTACACATGCTGCACCAAGAAAACAGAATCCTAACAGAATCCTATAGACAAATTAACTACATTTGCATCCACATCCACTGTCTGTCTGTTATTCTGCTTCACTTTATTATGGCTAAAGAGTTATACAACTTGTAGTCAGCCCTTTCCCACTTCAAAGGTGTTGCCCCCATGATTACGTTCACTAGAAACTCTTTTTACAATGGAAGCTGAAAATATTGGATTTGACCTAATTCCAAATGTGTCTCCCTTGTGTCGCAAGATTGCCTGAGTGTGAACAGCGCTGTTTTGCCCTTTTGCGTAACTTGTGAAATTGCTCTTAGTTGCACTGGCAAGAGCGCCACCTGGTGACCACCAACACCCCTTGCTGCAAAGACGGTGAGGTTGAGGAGATTTCAGGTTGGCTTTGTGCGTTCTCCATGCTGAAATCTCTGGGCTTTGGCATCCATACAAGAAAGAACACTTGAAACACATTCTAAAGCAGTCTGCCTCTTAACAGTAGCCAGAGGGAACATCACACATACCAAAACTATGGACATTTGATGCACACCCAAAGGTATTCTCGGAGTACAACCGGTTTTTCCTTTAATTGGGGAAGTTGGACTGTCAGCACAAGAGCTACACGCACACATCTAACTGGTCTTTGGTTGCCTGAAGGGCCCAACTTTCAATGGCTTAAACAGGAACAGAGAAAGTTGCCTTATATTGAGTCAAACCATTGGACGAGCCAGCTCAGCATTGTCTACACCAGGGATAGTGAACCTGCATCCTCCAGATGTTGTTGGGATCCAGCTCCCCTCAGCTCCAGCCAGTATGTCCAGTGGCCGAGGATGATGGGAACTGCAGTCCAGCAATTTCTGGAGGGCCATGGAATCTCCACCCCAGGTCTGCACTGACTGGCAGCAGGACAGTGGTACCCCGGGTTAATAACTTAATTCGTTCTGGAGGTCCGTTCTTAACCTGAAACTGTTCTTAACCTGAGGTACCACTTTAGCTAATGGGGCCTCCTGCCACCGGCACACAATTTCTGTTCTCATCCTGAAGCAAAGTTCTTAACCCGAGGTACTATTTCTGGGTTAGTGGAGTCTGTAACCTGAAGCGTCTGTAACCTGAAGTGTCTGTAACCCGATGTACCACTGTATTCTGATGTTTTTCAGGCAGGACAACTCTTCCCTACACACAACAGGGAGTGAAACTGGGACTCTCTGCATGCAAAGCCATGTAATCAGCTGCCAAGCTGTGCCCCTGTTCCACTGAGCCTGCTCTGCTGAGATTAAGCTTGCTGAAGGTGTCGCAACGATAGTCTCCAGACTCCTTCAGAAAAGCGAATCCCATCAGTATTCCACCAGCCAAATATCCAGCTTTCCACAATCTACCCTCTAGAGAGCATGATGCAAAACCAGCTTCTCTCCCATCTTCAAAGATTCAGTGTTGAGCAGAGATTGTCCTCAACCGCTCCCCAGATCCAAAGCGTTGGGACTCAGACATCAGAAGCTCTAACTTAAAAGTCATGCCTTGGTTAGGAATAATAGAATTGTAGAGTTGGAAATGACTGAGGTCCTGTCTGGGTGGCCTTATGCAAGTCACTCACTCCAGGATTCAGCTGACCATCAACAAAATGGGACTAATAGTGACCTATTCCAGAGGGTGATTATGAAGATCAGGTTGAAAATAGTAATACAAGGACTGCAAAACAGTACAGTGCTACCTTGGGTTACATACGCTTCAGGTTACAGACGCTTCAGGTTACAGACTCCGCTAACCAGAAATAGTACCTCGGGTTAAGAACTTTGCTTCAGGATGAGAACAGAAATCGTGCTCCGGTGGTGCGGTGGCAGTGGGAGGCCCCATTAGCTAAAGTGGTACTTCAGGTTAAGAACAGTTTCAGGTTAAGAACGGACCTCCAGAACGAATTAAGTACTTAACCCGAGGTACCACTGTATTCTGAATGCAGCCTGCTGAAATTCCAGAGTTCTTGGTTCCCCCTGCAGTGGAATTTAAGCAGATGTGCATGAGCTGCACGGATTCCTTAATAAACCTCTGCATAGAAGCACCCTAGCTGGATACAAGACTACACCAAAACCCCACCATGCCTAGGTTTGTCCTTCACATTGGAGAACCACTAACAAAGAGTGCATTCTGTCCTTTCGGGCTGCAGCATTCCAGTGCTTATAAGTGCACACAAGAAAATATTATTATTTATATGTATTGCATTTTTACCACACCTTTTGTCCAAATACTTCAAAGTCGCATACGTGGTTCTTACACATACAGACAACATTTTATCCTCACAATCATCTTGTGCTGTAGGTTTGTGTTCAAAATGGTCAGACAGTAAGCTTCATAACTCATCTGGGTCTCCCTGGGTCTTGAAGAACAACTGCACCACACTGAGATTGAGGTCACGTTCATACTATACATGGAAGCACTTTATGACATCCCCCAAAGGATCATGGGGCAGTTCCCAGGATTCACTACAACTGTTGAAGTGGTATAAGAGTGTTTTGAAGATATGGTGTGGATATAACCTGATGAACTCTTTAGGCTGCAGATTTACATTCTTTAAGCCGAGCACAGCCAGAGATTTTAAGAACTGGTGCTGAAAAAACAGCTGCACTTGATGGGAGTCTGTGGCTGTGTATGCAGGCTGTGTACGCATTACGGGCTGTTCTTTTCTCATTTTGGTTCAAAGCCCATTTGAGGAAAAACACATCAAAGTACAGTATTTCATAATAAGTGACAGGACATATATGGACTGAGGTTTACAACATGCGTACAGTGGTACCTCAGGTTACAGACACTTCAGGTTATAGACGCTTCAGGTTACAGACTCCACTAACCCAGAAATAGTACAGATGAGAACAGAAATCGTGCGGTGGCAGTGCAGCGGCAGCAGGAGACCCCATTAGCTAAAGTGGTACCTCAGGTTAAGAACAGTTTCAGGTTAAGAACGGACCTCCAGAACGAATTAAGTTCTTAACCCGAGGTACCACTGTACACCACTTCCCAAACCAGCCATGGGAGAACACTGGATCCAGAGTAAACAGGAGTGTGTACCCAGTGTCTCTCTCTCTTGCTTTACACAGTGAATGTGAGGATACTCTCCATTTGATTGAGGGCCATTAGTGCTTCCACAGATGGCGGCTGTTATCATGTTAATGGACTGCCTTGTTGTTGCAAATATATATGGCTCTTGCTTTCATTTGAGGTTTGAATTACATATGTGCAGTTGAAACAAAATATTGCCCCCATTCAAAACTGGTCAGAACTTCAGAATTCAGAGCTAGAATTATGAACTTGCGCACATTTTTTTTACTTTTGGAATTAAACTTCCCCTGCCCACCCAATTAATTTCAATGCCATTATTATCCGCGAGACATCTCTTATGCTTATCCATGGTATTGATTCAATAAAAGTCACTTGAAAACTTCTATACTTCCTAAATCCAATGGACCAGTCACTAGCTGCTGGGGTTGCCATATTTCAAACATTGAAAATTGTTGAGGTTTTTTGGCCAAAGTTGTTTAGCTCTCTTTTTTTTTAGTTCTGCCCAATGTTGTTGAGCTTCTTTGGAAAAAAAATTGCAAAAAAAAAGCCGTTTTTGAGCCATTTTTAAGGAAAATCGGCAAAAACGGCACTGCCGACATGAGTGGGCTACCATACGTCTGGATTTTCCTGGACATTTCCTAAAACGGATTTTCGCCCGGACACAGCTGCCGACTGCTGTATTCCAGATATGTCCGGGAATCCCCAGACATATAGCAACCCTGTATTAGCCCCAGCCAGCATGTCAAATGGCCAGGGATATAGCGAGTATACAGGATCAATCCCTGAGAGTATGATCAATATTAAATAGCTACAGATAGAAAAGTAGGTTCCACAGGAAGCATTGTTCAGAGGTGGTGGGAAGCGAGGATGACACTTTATCCCGTAAATCTACAGATCCCACCCCAAATATTATTTTTTCGCCCTGAGGCCCTACTGTGAAACTCATGGAACTTTTTTTATCAGGAGCATCTGCCTGCAGTACCCCCCCCTTTCCCAAGGCCATGGTTCCCTGGGGACAGGTAGGGGCTTGCCCCCAGCTCAGGATCATCTCCCGGAAGAGAACGGGTATCGTATCTTTGCTCACAGGCCTAGCTAGTGCCGAGACCACACAGGTGGAGTAAATAAAGTTAATGCCGTAGAATTACCGTTGGGGCATTTCCTCGCTGAGGAGCGTCTGAAGCACCGAGCTGTGCCTTGAAATTACTGCTAATTATAGAGGCCATTTGCATAAATTACAAGGAGAGAGGCAGTTGCCGCCAATCCTTTCCATGCACTTAGGAAGAGAGTTCCGCTTGTTGGATGGCGACAAAGAGGGAAAGGGCGGTGGGGTGGAAAGGAAGATAGCCCGATGAGGAGGATGTATTCGGGAGGAAGAGGGGAGAGTGGGGGGGGGGGAGAAGAGAGAGATGTTAGAGAGATGAAAGATCCTAGATTTGCACTAGAGGCTAAATAGATGTTGGAAAGAGGCCTGACATTTTGCAGAATTAGCTGGGGAAACCCCACTTTGTGCATCCAAAAGCTGGATTTTCATAATCTGAAATATGAGTTTTAAATTAAGAGCCAGCTTTTCAGGGAGCTGCATGGGGGTGGGGGGAATTTCTGTTGCTGTGTGTTCAGTTTTGCCTGTGAATACTCAAATGACAGTGGCCTACCTGACGGAAATGTTGAAAGCATTCCTAAGAGAATGCACACAGGAGGCTATGAGCAGTTGCGACAACTAGAAATTCTTATGCTCAGAGACAGCTCCCTCTTTTATGCTCCTTTTCGCCACGGGACCTGCACTGCCCAAGAGCAGGTTAAAATTGGTGGTGGCTCTTGAACTGGCTGTAATTCCATGTTCTCATTGCTCAAATAGACTGCCCCTGGTCAGAAGCTACCGTGCAACAATTCTTCTGGCTGCTGCAGTCTAGCTTCCCTTCTCCAGTTCTGTTCTCAGTCAACAGTATTCAGATATTGTGTGTGCTTTCCTGAGTGAGGCTGTGGTGAGGAAATAATGATGCCACTCTGCCTGGCCTGCTGCCCTCACTAAGCCTCCGAGAGAGCTGAGGTCTCACTTTACATTTGCTTATGTACATAATAAAACTAAAACAAGTGCCTCTGAGAGAATTAATTAAAATGGTGGCTAGCTGGGGTTTCACCAGCACTGCACTTTGTAGTATGGCCATTCAACCTTTAGGCAAAGTTGTTGTTGTTTAGTTTTAAAAACGGGGACAGGGCATATCTGGGGCCGGGTCCAAAAGATTATAGGAATAGGCCCCTGGCCCCTGGGACATACCTCACAACACCCCAGGGGAATATCCTCTAACTACAGCAAAAGAAATGTTATCATTGCAGATATGTTAAGGTGATTCCTGTTTTCTTCACCTGGCTTTGAGAGTTTTATGAGTTGATATTTTTGTTGATTCTGGATTATTATTTATGAGGCTGGTATTTTTGGTAGCTGTTTAATGTATTTAGTGGATTTCGTTTTATTGTATGTATTTTTGTTGTTATTCCAAGCAGCATGTAAGTTTTTATTAATAAATAAACAAGCAAGCAAGCACAATAAATAAATAAATAAATAAATAAATAAATAAATAAATAAATAAATAAATAAATGTTGGCCTGATTATTCTTTGCCTCAAAAACATTACATGGGTAAACTGCCATGGGGTTATTTGTAACAGGACAGTGGCATGTGGGAAAAGGAGTAAGGGCACCCACCCACCCACCCACCCACCCCAATTACTTCCGCATTCTCAGTTGTCTATTAAAAAGCAAATTTAGAATCTGAAAAAGACCTACTGGGTCTATAGTTATATAATCTGTGCATAATGTACTGTTCGCCCGTAAGCAAGGCTGGTCCAAGTTATTTTGACACCCAAAGTGGAAAATCCTCAAAACAGCTTTCACTTCCCTCTTATTAATATGGGGGCAGAACAGAGAATTGTGTTCAGAAAGGGTTCCCCACATAAGACATTATGGGTTTCCCCTCTCTCTAGGATATAGGAGTGAATGCCATCGTTAGAGGTCGTATTCAGGGTGGCATGCACTTGGAAACAGCAAATAGCAAATATTCTTTTAGGATAACCTGGTGCAATTTGTACCTCAGAGTTTGTGTGATGCCTAAATTTGGGAGGGAATTTCCTCCTCCTCCAATTAGTCAGGCAAATGGGACCACAGCCGAGTGACACGGCGCGAACTATGCATAACCAAAGTTGTCTCCAGTTTTGTTCATGGCATACCCAGTTTAAAGGCGTAGATCTTGAAGAGACTCAACTGCTACCCGTCAAGAGTAGACAGTTTTGGACTAGGAAAACCAGTGGTGCGATGCAGTATAATATCACTTCATAACACTCGAATGTTTCCTACCTGACTCATGAAGTGCGTGATTTGGTTCACTCACTTTCCCGAGTCACCTGGAGCTATTCTGTTCTGCAGGCACTTTTCTTACAGAGCACCTGCTCTCTCTGCTTGTGGCGCAGAGTGGCCTGGATTGCATGGGCAAATCTGGGCAGAGCAGTTCTTAATTTATTAAGGAAGAATGATGCCAGGGCTCACATCTGCAGAGAAACCCCTCGGAAGCCAACTGACTGTCCTTGAAGCCCTTTCCCCTAATGCACTATCTGTGAGGGCTATCTGTAGTTACTTATGGGTGGGGGGTGGGGAATCTACACATGAAAGATTTAATTATTTCATTTGTCCCTGGAACTCAGGCTTGGAGGTGAGCCCAGGTGATTTGGCTGGCTGGTGGATGGGTGCTGGTGGTCAGATGGTTTCAAATTGTTGTAAGCTGCCATGGGATCTTGGGGTGAAAAGCAGGCAATACAGTGGTACCTCGGGTTAAGTACTTAATTCATTCCGGAGGTCCGTTCTTAACCTGAAACTGTTCTTAACCTGAAGCACCACTTTAGCTAATGGGGCCTCCTGCTGCTGCCACGCCTCCGGAGTACGATTTCTGTTCTTACCCTGAAGCAAAGTTCTTAACCTGAGGTACATTTTCTGGGTTAGCGGAGTCTGTAACCTGAAGCGTATGTAAACCGAGGTACCACTGTAAACTGAAATTAAACAACAACAACAATTTATTTCCTTCTATTTATAGGACCTTAAAGACCACCTTCTCTCACATGAATCTGCTGGGACACTAAAATGATTCTCACAAGTCCTTCTTTGGGTCCCCACCACCACCGCCTATAAAACAGGGCTTTTCCAGTTGTGGTATCCCAATTCTGAAATGCCTTCCATGGAGACAGGGGATTATGGAGGGCTCCACTGGCTGAGGGAACCCTAGGCATAAATGCCTTTCAGCAGTCCCCGTCTTAAGTGGGTGAGTTTACTTGGCAGTGATGGTGAGAGCATCTGTTGGCCACTTGAGTTTCACACAATGCCCTGTTATCAGCAGTATTGTGGGGAATTAAAATGGCGGCCTACAGACCCAGATACCAGGGCAGGTGTTAGTACCAATGGGTCCTACCCAAGGGTGCTGGAGTCTTTTTCATACCAAGGTAAGGCCTTATTACTTGCCAAAGCTTTCTGAATGCTGACTTTTTATACAGTTTTAAACCTGGCATTGTTTTCTCCTGCTGCTTCTGTTTTATGTAGGGTTCATGTCCAGTTATTTATTTTTACCTGTTAGCCATTCTGCAGTATTTTAACCTGGGTGTGTATGAGTAAATAGAGGCTGTGTGCAAGTGGGTTTTACAGGCCCAATTTTCCTGTACAGATTTGTCCACACATAGAATCATAAAATTGTAGAGTTGGAAGGGACCCTGAGGATCATCTAGTCCAACCCTTTCAATGAAGGAATATGCAGCTGAGCCATGCGGGGATTGAACCTGCAACCTTGGCACTATCAGCCTCATGCTTTAACCAACTGAAAGTGCTTTCAGTTTAAAACTATCTCAATGTTTCCTGTCTATGCCAGCAAGCAGTGCTTGATGGAATGTATTTGCACTATGTGGCGTTGTCTCCTCCATTAATACTTCCCCATCCGTCTGACATTCCAGACACCTGAGATCCACGGTGGGCTTGTGCCCAGGTGTCTACCTATTCACATACACCATTTAAAAAAAAATCAATGCATTAGTGCAATAATGAAACTTTACCAAAGCCCAAGCTTCAGGCAGGTTTCTCAGTGGGCAAAATGGCCAGTTTTTACTTTTTGCAATAGATTATTATTTTTTTTTACCAAATTTGCGCAAAACAGCAGTTTCAAAACCGAAAACGTATTTGTGCGTTGTGCCTGGCCCCACCAGTTAAACAGCTAGCAGCCCACAAAGGCGTGCCTTGCCAGAGCAAAGAACAGCTGGGCAGGTGGAGACACAGGCTCCTCTGATCTCCACGCATCCGCCCAACACAGAAAGCCACCGTGTTTTTGGAGAAGGACCTAAACAGTACATTTCATATGCGCACACACAAGCACACATGGCCAAGGCAGGATGAGGAGAGCAATTTGGAGGAGAGGGGTGTGGAGACAGTTTGTCTTCTTTTGGTTCCCCCCACTACCCCCATACCTGCTTTGGCCTATTTAATATTTATTTTTAATACAGCCATTGTGTGCAACAGAAGTTCCGCACCAAACAGCTGTTTTAAAAAATTACAAAAACCATACAAATGTACCTTCAGCAACCACTGGTGGAAATAGGCAATCTGTATCTTTCCCTATGGGTTACCCTATGGGTAACAAAATTATTAGTATCTTTCCCTATCTGTATCTTTCCCTATGGGTTACCCTATGGGTAACAAAATTATTAGTATCTTTCCCTATCTGTATCTTTCCCTATGGGTTACCCTACGGGTAACAAAATTGTTAGTTTGCATTCAGGTGATGAGCAAATGGAAGTAGGGTGTGTTGCGATGGACAGCACCCAGCAAAGCGCCACCACCAAGCACATTGGGGGGAAATAGCCCCCCTACCCAATGCGCTCTAGTGCATCCACATCTAGGTAATGTGCAATTTTAAGTCACATCCCCCCCCCAATACCGTGTTAACTATGGATTGGGCGAATCAGAATTAAATGGGAATAAAATGTGGGCTGCCACTTGGACAATGTTGTGCGAACACAGTGAAAAAACATGCTCACACGAAGACGCATCAAATCCACCTTAAACTGGTGTTGTGTACACACCCAGAAGTCACTTAAATAAATAAATCCATGTTATGATTCTATAAAGAAACAAAAAATAACTTTTCTGTAGGTCAGAACAGGCCAGAAAAAAGTCCTCTCTCCGTTTTCTTGGTGGGGGGGGGGGAGTGTCAGGGTATCTGCTATCAGGGACAGTTCACTTTTCTTACAACAAAAATTGTTCCTCAGCTAGGAAAGTCACCACCACTAGCTTGAAACAACTCCCCCACTTTGATTCTGACGCCACCTTGCCTCCCCCATCTCCTCTGAGTAAGTTTTTCATCTAATTTTCGTAGCATGTTTAAAGAAATGCCGTGTGAGGCCTGGATTTTCTGGTCCACTCACTTCCTTATTTTCCTTGATCTCTGCAGGCCTTGTTTTATAATAAAATAAAATATCCAAACTCCCTCCCCCTGCAAGCTTTTTTGCTCAGCACCCGGCTAAGGCTTTCGGTCCCGGAGACAGCGCGTCCGTCGGTGGGTTTTTGATGTCTGCAGTTCAGAAGCCGCCCTTCCAGGTGGCTCAAAAGCATCTCTGTGGCTCAGACACATAGACTCGCGTCTGTATCTCCCACCCCTACCTCAAATCCCTTCTTCCTCCTCCTCCTCCGCTGCCTTAAGACTTTGCTTCCTTCCTCCCAGGGATCTGTAATTTGTTCTCTCTTCCCTCCCCCCCCCCCGCCCTCTTTTTTCCCTTCAGTAGGTAACAGTGCTGCAAAAGGCAAATCTGCCAAATCGTTAAATCACCAGTTTATAAATCCAGATCTACTTCTCTGTCACTCTTGGTTCCTACTTTCTATCATCTAGCTTTCTTCTGCTCCACTCTACTTTTCTAAAAAACTGAAATGGTTGCTGTGTTAACTGAGGTTTCCTAAACACAGGACCGGCTCTGCCATTAGGGAAGGTGAGGCAGCTGCCCAATAAGCAGGGTGCACCATGCAGCCTGCCCTGTGTCCCCAATCTAGCTTGCAGGGGACACAGTTTCATTGCTAGTATTCAGCTGCCTGACTGGTCGGCTTTAGGTGTGGAATGGGAGAGGCACCATCTTGTCCTTTGCCTCAGGCAGCAAAATGTCTTGGGCCAGCCCTGCCAAAACACTGCTACTGATGATTCATAAGAACATCAGAATCAGGCCAACGGCCCACCTAGTCAAGCATCCTGTTCTCGCTGAGGCCAACCAGATGAATCTGGCAAGCAGGATCTGAGCACAAAAGCAGTTTCCAGCAAGTGGCATTCTGAAGGATACTGCCTCTGACCTTGGAGGCAGACATTCAGATAGCCTTTGCAACAGCTGAGCTACAAAGCAGAGAGCTTCTTGCAAGGCTGTAGCTCAGGAACGGGGAACCTGTGGCCCTTTGAATGTTGTTGAACTACAGCTCCCACAATTCCTGTCCACTGATAATGCTGAATGGGGTTGATGGGAGCTGGAGTCCTACGGAGGGCCATAGGCTCCCAGCCACTGCTGTAGCTTGATTGCAGATTCCTTGAGATATGCATTGCGGGAACTGAGCTGCTAGATCTCAGCACAATTCTCTGAGCTTTTCTTAATACAAGCTAGGCAAGGTCCGGAGCTTCTGGCAATACTTCAACTTTTCTCCTAGCTAATTAACATTAGCTGAAGGATGGTGTCAGGAATCACAGGTGCTCTTTCAAAAACATTTCCCGCAACTCCACACATCTGATGAGGGAAATAGCAGGGCTTCATGAATCATGGGAAATTGTGAAACAATCACTGTAGATTAATATCTGGATTTTAAGTGTTTAAACCTGCATGTGGTTTTGATTAAAAAAATAATAAGCCCTGCCTCCATCTCTCTTCAGTTTCCAGCCCAGCAAACAGTAGTCCATTAAACCTGGCCGGTAAGGAGCTAGCAAGCCCAGGCCCACACTCTCACACAGGTGTCTGCCTGGCCAGAGGCAGGAAGGTCCAGATGGTTCCCTTTTATAGATTGACTGGGAGGGTGCAAGAATCTTTTCCACATTATATCCCCCATGCAGACTTGGCTGGTCTCTTTATCGTGAGTGGACCCAGGGCCAAAACTGAGCTGGCAAATCAGACATGAGGTGATTCACACAATTTGTAATTGCCTGAATGTTTCTTAAAAGTGAACAGCAGCTGCGCCAGCTCCTGACGGCATGGAGGGTTTAAACCAGGAGGGGGGAACTCTGCCCATACCCTGAGGCATAGGCGCCAACTCCATGGGGCCTGAGGGGGCCCGAGCCCCCTCAAAAATTCGTTTGGGGGGGCTCTGCCCCCCCAATAATCTCGGGCACCCCTCCAGCAGAGCGCCGCCGCCGCCCCCTGCCTCCTCCCCACCTGCTCCCTTGCCAGCCAGCCGCGCGCCCTAGCCGGAGAACCCCGGCCGTCCCCGTCGCGCAATCGGCTGGATCTCCCTTCAGCAGGCCGTGCTCACAACTTGGCCCAGGGACCCCCCCAGCAGCAGATCTCCGGCCCAGCTGAAGAATCCGGCAACAAGCCCCCTCCTCCCCAATCGCTCCGGCTCCGCCGAAATACTTTAAAACTCACTAATTTTCATCTAAAATTTAGAAAACTTCCCGGGGCAGGCCCCCCCAATATTTTTTATAAGTCGGCGCCCCTGCCCTGAGGTCCAGTGCCAAGGGCCTTCTGGCGGTTCCCTCACTGCGAGAAGCAAAGCTACAGGGAACTAGGCAGAGGGCCTTTTCGGTAGTGGTGCTCGCCCTGTGGAATGCCGTCTCATCAGATGCCAAAGAGATAAGCAACTACCTGACATTTAGAAAACATCTGAAGGCAGCCCTGTTCAGGGAAGTTTTTAATGTGTGACATTTTTATGTATTTTTAATCTTTGTTGGAAGCTGCCCAGATGGGAAACCCAGCCAGATGGACAGGGTACAAATAATAAATTATTATTATTATTATTTGAGCCAGGGGGTGAATGTGGCTGTTTGGTCCATGGGACTCTCCTGGGATCACACATCCTGCCCAGGCCACACCCCTTTTCTTAGGCCACACCCCTCACTAGCCCGGCTACACACCCTGTTCAAGAGCTTGTGCCAGACTGGAAAGTATTATTGAACTGTGATAATGCCTCTTACATGCCTGGAAGGAGAGTAGACTTCACAGTAGGCTGGAATGCAGCCTTCCGAACAAAGGGAGGAATCAGATCTGCTGCTCCACTTGTGGCATATGTTGTGGTTGGTCTGTGGCAGGGGTGGGTAACCTGTAACCCTCCAGATGTTGTTGACCACCTCTCCCATCATCCTAATCTCTGCTGCCTGGGGCTGATGGGAATCCAGCTCTGTCTTTAGGCCCACAGATACCTTTCCCTGGTCTGTGAGGAGTTGATGGGTGGATCATAGCTTTCCCTTTGGTGGTAGTGATAGGTGGATTAATCAGAGCTCTGTGTATGTCACAATTCTGAAGGTGTACAGACGAACTTGTGGCACTGAGTGCAGAATTCTGCTTTCTAGCCATCTCCGTTTCAATTTGAAAACAATTAAAAGCAAGTTTCTAGGCCTTATGGCTGCAGATAAATGATTGAAAGTGAGCTCAGAGGTGTGGTTGGGGGTGGAGCTTCAGTGTCCCACATAGCTCTTTGATCCTTGCCGCCATGACTATTAAATAGAGAATTACTTATGCAAAATAGTTTAAGTTGTTGAATAAAGTATGTAGATGGCCGACAGCATGTGAAAGTTCTGCCAAAACTTCAGCACCAGCTGCCTATAAGCTACCTGACCAGTTTCAAGGTTCTTGTATTAATATGCAAAGCTCCGAACAACTTTGGCTTACCCATATCAATGTTTAGGTTATCCAGAGGAGTGCTGTTAGTTGTCCCCTGTGTGACAGAGATCTGGCAGGCCTTAACTAGAATGTTAATGTTGCTGGTCAGATCCTGTGGAATTCTCTTCCAGCAGAGATTTGGCATATATCCTAGCGGCCAGTGCTTTTAAAAAAAAAAAAAAAGTTTAGGGGTACAGTGGTACCTCAGGTTACATACGCTTCAGGTTACATACGCTTCAGCTTACAGACTCCACTAACCCAGAAATAGTGCTTCAGGTTAAGAACTTTGCTTCAGGATGAGAACAGAAATCGTGCTCTGGCGGCGCGGCGGCAGCAGGAGGCCCCATTAGCTAAAGTGGTGCTTCAGGTTAAGAACAGTTTCAGGCTAAGTATGGACCTCCGGAACGAATTAAGTACTTAGCCTGAGGTACCACTGTACTCTCATTTTCCTACTCATATTGAAATACTGCCTCTCAATAAGCCAAACTGAGATTCACAAAATGCTTAGGGGTATGCGTACCCCTGTGTCCCTCCAGGGAAAAAAGCACTGCTTGCAGCTAACTTTCATTTGTCTCTTGAAGAGCTTTTTATGCCATGCCATGGGCCTATTCAGTTGTGTAATCCCCCTGCCCCTGCAAGAAAAGCTGGTCATTTTTATGATTATTTTGATGACATTTTCATGTCTCATTCTATTTGTATACATTGCTACACACTGCCTTGATATTTTGTTTGAGTTGGCGGTTTGTAAATATCTGCTATAAATTAGCAAATAAAATACAAGAAATTATTTCCATCTCAGAAAGATAGCTGAGCTTAGCTTTCCTTGGTATTAGACTTAGATCACAGGGACTCAGAATTTTAATTATTTTAGTGTGGAAAATGCACAGCTTGCTGACTGAAATTCAACGGTGAGGCTACCACTACTAGCTCAAATATGGGTGTCTAGCTGTTAGATACCAAGCAGGGCTCAATTAATTGCTTTTTGCTTGTATGTGTGTATATTTTAGTTAAGCCAAGCCCATCTATAAATCACTCAATTATGGAGTTCCTCACCCACAGAACAGGGTGGAGTGGTGTAAAAGAGATGGCTGCGGAGACGAGCTGGTTTGCTCATGCCTTGTTCCTTTTGGAGCAGGGCACGCTTGTGTGACAGAGCAAAAATGGCAATGAGTTCAGGTCAAGGTCAGAGGGAATCCAGAATGAGATGGTTCTGCAAAGGGTTTTGTTGCCATAGCAATTTCTCTCTCCAAAACAAAGGACCCGTTTCAGTGATCCTACATAGCCCTGTAGCAGAAAGGCTACGTCACAAAATACAGTGTAGAAACTGAGAGATGCTTCCATTTGGCCCTTCTGCACTGCCACACAGTGTGCAAAGGTGAAGTAGAGCCATTAACCCTTGACAAAGGGCATTAATAAACTTAATACACTTTATTAATAAACTTAATCAGCAAATAAATCAGCCAGTGCTTTAATTGATGGTTAAATTATCACTATCTGGACAGGGATAGCCTAACTTCTGTTGTCTAAGCTCTGATAACCTGTAGTTTAGATTACTGCACATCCGCTCACCCCTTTTGTTGCCCCGGTGTTGCAGGATGGCAAAGGCTTCACCCCGGCCCTGACAAGGGAACTGGAACAGTGGTGCCCTTCCTGATAGGAACTGGATCCTGGCCTGCACCCAGCTTTGGCTAATGGGGGTGCAGTCTGGGGACTTGGGCTGTGCCAGGGGGCAGAGCCGGCGGAGCAGGTAGGCTTCCCTTGGATCTGCCCCTTGCCCATTTAAGCAGCCCACACTTGGGGCACTACCTGTTTGTTCCTTCACCAGGTTTTTTCCCCTGCCCACCCACCCTCGGTTTAAACTTATAGTCAATGACTTTGCTGCGGCTACGGTGGTTGCCGTTCTTTAAGGGGCTGGGTAGGAATTTGCCCGCCAGGCTAAATTGGCACTGACCCAGTGGTTTTGCCTACATCATAGCAATTGTCACAACTGGTTAGGCATTGGGGCAATCCTCTTTTTTGGGATGGAGGCAAGGTTGTAGTCTCTGCCTGTCCCTCCAAACGCTGGGGTATCCCGTTAAAGGTATCCGGGGGGGGGAGTGGCCGTGTCCATGTGCCCAGGGGGGGGCAGGGCCGAAGGCACACTCCCCCAGATGGTGGTCCCTGTGGGGGTCACACTATTTTATGTAAGTCTTGGGAACCCCCATCTGGATTGACCATGCGTCACTTCCAGTGGGCTGGCTGGAAGTATTTTGATTGCCCCATGCCCAAGCCAAACCTCTTTCAATACCGTTGTGGCATGTTTTGACCCCAAAACCAGCCTCACTGGTCTCTTATTTGCATGGGGTGGGGTGGGGGAACCTGATGCCTGGTCTTGCAATGCTTTAGAAAAACAACTGCCTCTGAAGATGGTTCGGAAACTTCAGCTGGTGCAGAATTCAGCAGCCAGGTTGCTCCCCAGGGCAAGACAGTTTGAACGTATAACGCCAATGCTAGCCAGATTGCACTGGCTGCCAGTTAGTTTTCTAGTCCAATTCAAATTCCTGGTTTTGACCTAGAAAGCCTTAAACAGCTCAGGACCACAATACCTCAAGGTTTCACCATATGTATCAACCTGGACTCTGCAATCATCATCTGAGACCCTTGTTTGTGGGCCTCGTCCACAAGAGGTCTGGAGGGTGGCAACACAAGAACAGGGCCTTTTCTGCAGTGGCTCCCCACTTGTTCTCCCCAGCGAGGCTCACCTGGCGCCTTCATTACGTATCTTGAGACATCAGGCAAAAACATTTCTCCCAGACCTTTGGCTTATTAAACAACCTACATAGCTTTTTAAACTGTGTGTGTGCTGGTGGAGTTATTGTTTTTGTTATTGTTATCATATCATATATTTTTGTGTTTTTATATTGTAAACTGCCCTGTGAATTTCAGATGAAGGACAGTACAGTGGTACTTTGGGTTACATACGCTTCAGGTTACATACGCTTCAGGTTACACACTCCACTAAGCCAGAAATAGTGCTTCAGGTTAAGAACTTTGCTTCAGGATAAGAACAGAAATCGGGCTCCGGCAGCGAGGCAGCAGCAGGAGGCCCCATTAGCTAAAGTGGTGCTTCAGGTTAATAATAGTTTCAGGTTAAGTACGGACCGCCGGAACGAATTAAGTACTTAACCCGAGGTACCACTGTATAGAAATGTGAAGAAGAAGAAGAAGAAGAAGAAGAAGAAGAAGAAGAAGAAGAGAGTGAAGGGCACAATGCCAAGCAGGTTACAGAGATGTACCATCCATTCCTCTCTGTGTTGCATTTTCTGGGGAAGAAATGGGGAAATGGCTTTTGTGTCTACTACTTTGCATCCAAAATGGCAGACATTCTGCATTTTCCTGCAAATTTATCCTAAGAAACACATTTTTACATGAAGTTTTGACTGACATGTAAATTTTTGCAAGCAATTTCTCCTAATATAATGCATTTTTATACGCTATTTTAACTGCCCTTTGAACCACCCTGAGACCTTCAGGTATAGGGCGGTATATAAATGCAATCAATCAATCAATCAATCAATCAATCAGGCTATCTAGATTTTGATCTAGATAGTAAACTCTCCCGTAATATATGCATTTTTTGTAAACAGTGGTTGAAGAACTGCATTGCAATATTCTAATATGTGCGAATTTCAAAGGATAGCTGTGCTTGGTTTACACTATTGTTTTGGAAAGCATGAATTCCATAGATTCAGCTACTTTATAGCAAAAAAAAAAATGCTTACTAATGCTCACATATAGTTTTCCATGACATGTACGGCTTTTTCAAAGTGTAGCTGTGGAGACTGTAATATAGACAGGAAAACTCGATGAGGGAGGGGCTTCTCAGTGCTTCCCGTTCCAGTATTTCTCTGTTAAAAATCTCTCAGTTTCTCTCCCGAACCCCTTTTACATGTACCTTGAAAGGGATACAACTCTTAGCAGAAAATAATCTGTACTTTTGCTGCTACTGGTGGTGGTGCAGTGGTACAGTTAGATAATTTTACATTTTGGACTTAATGGTCTGAAGACCTCTCCCCTCTTTAAATGGCTAGGTAAAGGTAAAGGTAAAGGTAAAGGGACCCCTGACCATTAGGTCCAGTCGTAACCGACTCTGGGGTTGCGGTGCTCATCTCACTTTATTGGCCGAGGGAGCCGGTGTACAGCTTCCGGATCATGTGGCCAGCATGACTAAGCCGCTTCTGGCAAACCAGAGCAGTGCACGGAAACGCCGTTTAGAGCGGTACCTATTTATCTACTTGCACTTTTTGGTGTGCTTTCAAACTAGTAGGTTGGCAGGAGCAGGGACCGAGCAATGGGAGCTCACCCCGTCGCAGGGATTCGAACTACCAACCTTCTGATCAGCAAGTCCTAGGCTCTGTGGTTTAACCCACAGCGCCACCGGCTAGGTACTTACTTCCAAATGTGGCTAGACACCCCTGCTGCATTTTTAGGACCCTCCAGCTCATTCTGATAAGTGGCACCCTGGACATCTGCCCCCCAAACCATGTACCCACAGTAACACTACTGCTTCTCCAAAAGGAAGGAGAGGTAGCTTTTCCTCCGAAAGGAAATGAGTGTGTGCCAGCAGAAGAGTACATTAATGCATTGATTCCTTAAAAAAAAAAAAAATACTTTGTGGATGGTCTCTAAGTCCTCCCTCCGACTTAAACAGCTCTCCCACACCACACCAGCATCATACACTCTTCAACATCACCCTGTTCTCACCTGTCCCCTGCTACTACCATTGATGATGCATCAAAGAGAAACAGACCAAGCAGGAGAAAATCTGCAGGACAGCAGCAGCGGGCTGGCAAACCATTAGGCATCCCATCTCATGGGCTTGCGGCTGCTCCCCTGCAAACATCTTCTTTATGTTAGAAACCGTGCTATAGTGGAGCAGGAAGACTGGGAGAGCAAAGCTCTGGGGCTTTTTTCATGGTACGGAGATATTACAACATCCGCTGAAGCAGGTTTATGGCAGCATTGTAAGCTTGGGGTGGGGGTAGAGGACAGGTCTGGTCTGGCTCACGATCCCTTTGACAGATAGGTTAGGCTCGGGAAGTGACTGGCCTGAAGTCACCCTGTGAATTGCATGGCTGATCAGGAGATCTGAACCCAGGTTTCCCCAACCAGAGTCCAGCATGCTCGCTGTCGGCTTTTCCTAATAAAACAGGTACTCTGCTGTGTACTGTAGATGTGTATATCTGAATCTCCTTGGGGGCATGGCTATTGCGACTGTCATTATGATCTCCTGCACTTCAAATCTGACAGCAGCACCTCTGGTTACAAGGAGAAGACATGGCTGGGAACACCATGTTTCTTGTGTAACATGTAATTCCACCCTGAGATATAGGTCACAAGTAAATGTATTCAATCTAGTTCCTAATACCACCTACTGAAGAAGCAAGATTATCCAGCCACAAGACATAGACACACAGATTTCAGCCTCTGCCATCCAGCTCATGCCAATACACTGCAGAAATATACTTTCACAGTAAGTTGCTCCAGTAGAGCACAGAGGCTGTGTATATACTCCTATTTACACTCTGCAGCCAATGCACTCTCACTGCTAGTTTGGGAAGCAACATCAGCCACAGTCCATCCTGCTGTTTCTTATGAAATACTGGGTTTAGAAGCATTTCTCCTCAAACCAGCTTCAATCTGAATGGAGGAAAATAATATCCTGTGTTTTAAATCTGGTAATACAGTATGTATACAGCCAAGGACTAGTGGGTTTGAAAAGATTAAACTCTAGGCGTGTTGGTTTATTTAGATTCACCCTTTGCCCTGTTTCTTTGGAATTCAAAGTCTGGATATCCTTCTTTCCCTCATGTTTATCCTCCCCAAAATGCTATGAGTTAGACTTGGTTGAGCAGTACGGTAGGTTTCATGACTCAGTAGGGATTTAAACCAGGGTCTCATATATTTAAACCTGATACCTTTTCTATAGCACCACTCTGGTGCTAAGAGCAGTGGAAGACAATGGATTCTAGTGCCTAGAACAAAAGGCAATGTACCTTAACCACCCATCTATTCAAAGTAAATCTAAAACAGCCCGGAATGCATGTCGCTGTTGAGGCCTCCCATCCTATCACTGGCTGCAGTGGCTGTTTTGGAATGATCCTGAACAGTCAAACCACCCAGCGGGAAATGGTTAGCTATATTAACGGAACACTAACAAAGATTGCAGTTTCATCTAGGTGGCTGGAAGGCTTTAAGGTGGGTGCAGAGCAGGGGCAGGGGAACTTCATGGCCTAGAGACAAAAGCAGCTCTATGCTGTAGGGAGAAAAGGAGGACAGTCAGTGGCGTAGCGTGGGGGGTGCCAGGGGTGCCGGCCGCACCGGGCGCAACAACTGGGGGGGCGCGAGTCCAGAGGGAAGGGACAAGTTCCTTCCTCCACTGGGCTCCCCGCCGCCACCGCCAGCCTTGCGTCCTAGCGTGCGCGCGCCCCCCGCCGTCACTGCGGCTGCGCTCCACTCACTGCTCGTAGGAGGAGCAGCCACTGCAGCAGCGCCGACGCCGCCACCGACGCCTGGCCGGCACGGGCAGCCTCTGCACCCCGGCGCCGCCGCCATCCCCTCGGCCCAGTCACAGGCGGCGGCTGCTTCTGCCGACTGGGAGGGAGGAGAGCTCCGAGGGGCCTCGCCGCGCCCTGCCCTCCCCAAAACCCTCCGAGAGGAAGCCGGCGGGCGGGCAAGGGTCTCCCGGCAGAAGGGGGCGCCGCTGGCTCCAGCTCTCAGCACAAGTCTCAGCCGCGGGGGGGGGGGGGGCGAGGACGGAGCACGGCTGGAAGCCCCCGGACCCAGCCGGGAGGAGGAGAGGCGTTCGCCAAGCCCGGATCCGGAGCTCCACCTACAGCCCAAGGAGAGGAGGGGGCGGGGAGGTGCCCGAGGGGAGGGGGCTTCGGCTGCCTCGGCCTGCGGGGGCTCCACAAATAATAAATTTAATAAATTCCTGCTGAGCCTTTGGGGGAGGTCCTTGGCTCCTTTGCTCACCCCCAGCCCCAGTGGCATAGCGTGGGGGGGTGCAGGGGGGCCGGGCGCAACATCTGGGGGGGGCGCTCGCACTCGAGTGCTAAAATCCACGGGTTAGGGGGCGCAAATTACTTGCCTTGCCCCGGGTGCTGACAACCCACGCTACACCACTGAGGACAGTAAAAGTAGTTCTAAGCAAGCAAGATGAATGTAAAGTGGGTGGGTGGAAGGCTTCCTGTCATGACATCACAGGCGAAGGGAGAAACCGTGTTGGGTAATCGGCTGAAAAGCAGGTAGATGAGAAACGGGGTAAAGGAATCAAGAATCTGAGGGGAAGAAGCTTGGGGGAAACCCACAACGGGACCCAGGAACAGGAGAGGCCACATGTTATGACTTGCAGGACTTTGGACCAACGAGACACAGCAACAAACCAAAGAAGAAAAGATGGATGCCCAAATGCACATAATAATTTGAACTTATCAGCTCAGCTTGAGCATTTTAACAGCCAAATTGCCAGCATGTCCCCCACTTAAGAGTTCAGATGGCAATGCTGACAGCAGGATATTCCCTGGCAGTGTTTCTTGTGAACACTGACAAGAAAGGCCATCAGCAAACTGGTAAGCTTAAAATAGTTTAAGGTCTGTAAGTGAAACTTCTCAGCGAACATGGGTGCCAGTCTGGCTTGCTTCCCCTTCTTCAGCCACTGCTCCTCCTCTCCCAGGACTGCTTCCATGCAGCTGCTTCTCAAACAGTAATTAGAAAAAAAAGGGGGCAGAGAAGAAGGAAAGGGAGGGAAAGAGAGAGGGAGAGGGAGAGGGAGATCTCTTATTCCCGCAGGGCAGAGCACATCAAACAAACTCGAGCTGGCTCTTATGAAACTGACGGCAATTTCCTCTTCTGTCATAAAACAAATTGTTGTTTGTCAGGAAAGCAGGTCAGCCATGGAGCGCCATGTGTGTGTGTTTGCCCTGCAGCTTGGATGTATTGTGAAGGAGCTCCATGCAGGAGGGAGACATGGAGGTTGACCAGCAAAGGCTCAACAGAAGCTAAAAGGGTCTGTCTCTCGCCGTTTGGTTCAATTGTCCATTATGAGCACTTTGGGTTATGCTAAAACAGCCAGGTTGGTTTGGGGGCCTAGGGAACCCTGCTGAGGCTGTGTATACACTACACATTTAAGGTACCGGTACATTTGAAGCACATTATTTTTCTCAAATAATTCTGGGCACTGTAGTTTATCCCTCACAGAGTTACAATTCTCAGCAATCCTTAACAAACTACAGTGCCCAGAATTCTTTGAAGGAGCAGATGTGCTTTAAAGGTAGTCTAAGACTTAAGTCAAAGCAGTTTTTGTGCCTGAGGGGGAAAATATATTTCTAGCACTTGAGCATGTGGTTACACACACACACACACACACACACACACACACACACACACACCTTCTGCACAAGCTTCTTTTAAATAAATGGAAGCTGAGCAAGAGCATCACCATAGGAAGACAAACCATTGGGCAGGTGAACATTCTCTTTAGTTATATTCCATTTGTCTGTGCCCAACTCTCCCAGCCTTATCTTCATTCTCAAAAAAGCCAGAACACCCAGCCAGACTGCTGTGAAGACAAAGTGAGGCAACAGGTAAATGTAAGCTAAACTTCAATAATAACATCTGGTATTTATCTAACATTCATATCACTTCACACTTATTGTCTCAGTAATCCTTACAACTCTGTAAGGTATTATTATTATCATTATTATTAGACCCATGTTGCAGATTGGATTGGGGAGGGTGGTGTCTTGCCTAAGGTCACACAGTGAATTTGTGACACAGGTGGCATTTCAATCATCAAGGACATTAAAAATAAAAAAGGCTTATACCAGGGGTTTGCAATGTAGCAAACATCCCTCCTCATTTGCCCTTGTTAAGCTGCCATGGTCTTTAACTGAAGCCTACATATGATTTTGTATCCTATTCTTTAATAACTTCAGAGTTGTGTGTTTGTGTTTGTGTGCTTTCCCATTCCATCCTGCCCTGTTTTATTATGGCTTTTGCCAGTTCATCTCTGCTAAAATTGTATAGCATTTATAATCGCTGAGGCTCCAAAAAGGCTCTGGGATCTGACCTTTAAGAAAAACCCAGCCTCTCCTAACATTTTTTAAAGTAGTTGACAGCCTTGAATAATTCATGTCTGATTTTTAATTATACCCGCTTCCTTTCCCTCCCTATCTTAATCAGAAAGCATGTATTGTCATCTAGGGAGGGGAGAACCTGTTTGACCAAATTTAGAACCTATTGAGGGGAAATTTTCATGATTTTGAAGACAAATAAAAAAAAAATGTGATAGTTTAACAGAAACGTGAGTTTCTAGCTAGCACGTGCCCTAAGTTTCATCTTTTGTGGGACGTTATTTCAGTGCACTAACATGAAACAGTCACACAATATTTTGCCAACAAGGCCTTCATGTCCAAAAATGCGTCATGTAAGGCCACTCCTGAACGTGACTTTTGAGAGGGGCATGTTTAGTATGCCCAAGCCCTGCAGTCTGTTCTGCTCTGTCACTTATTTAGTTGGCTGGAAGAAAGTGGGATCAACAAGGACTGCTCTGTGCATACATGACTCAAGGTGCAAATGTGATTATATTTCATCAGGAAAGGTTAAGAGATATTTGGAAACCACTGAAGGTAGCAGAGTGAGAGATCTGACCTTTGGGACACAAGTCACCTGTAACTTCTACAGAGGCCCCACCGAAATCAACGGATGCCACACAATTTTACAGTCATACCTTTGTGTCGCTCTCTTTTATTTTAATGTTGCTTGTGCAGGAGAATTTCACAGTGGATTGTCCCACAGGTTAACTGGTGGGAGAGGGTGCCGTTTGTATTTTCCAAAAGGTCTTGGGCCAGGCTGGCAGATTTGGCACAGGTGACTGACTCTCCAGTGTAAATTGGTACTTTCCCCCCAGGTGACTCCTCCTAGCATCCTCCATTGCTATTTGATAACTGTCTTCTGTTGTGCCAGTAGCAGTGTGCGCAACCAGACCCACAATCTCTTCCATTAAACTCGCTAACGCACACACAGGAAGTGAGAAAGAGAGGGAAAGAGTATGGGGATGGCAGAAAGAGAGCAGGGAGAAGGGGGTGGCAAGAGAGAGAGAGAGAGAAAATGAAGATGTGGGGGGGGGAGAGAAGGCAGATAGAGAATGTTCCCACCCACTGTTGGCATGCAGCCCCCCCCCACCATTACTCCTTAAGGACCGTGCCCCTTGACAGAAAAGTTCCCCTTCCTGTATTAAAGCAACAGCTCTTTAACTGAGCTAGCCATTGGCCACAGGGATGTGGCTGGCTTTTTTTTCTGTCTGAACACACACACACAAATATGTAGTTCACTGAACACAAAAATTAATGTACCAGTGTTCTCCCATCTTAAGGGTTTGGAGGGTATGATACAGAGATATTTAAAACAAATCTTCTGCACATCCATCCTGGTTTGCCTGAGTGCATTGGCCTCTTACATATTTATGTATGTAAGATGCAAAGGGAAACATGGAGCCTTGCCCTCCTAAAAATAAATGGCAAAACAGGTTTGTTTCATGGGCAGGATCAAAGGGAGCAGAATTTGTGAATGAGCCAACTGAAGCAACGTCACAACCACCTGGGGCGAGAATGACACCACCAGAGTAGGATTAGCTCTCTGAAAATTACACCTCCAGTATGAGGCCTTAAAAATGAGGCTTGCAAGCCACTTTCTAATTCTTCGAAGAAACCATTAGCAGTGCCTGATGTGTTTTGTTTTTTTACACAACTCAGATAAGGAGATCAGCTTTCCCCTTAGAATGGCAGTGTAATGAGACCCATTAAAAGTGGGCTTTGAGCACATTTCTTTGCTCCTCCCACAGTTATATTTTTCAACTGGGTAGAGTTAATGTAAGGATGGCTAGCTCATTTCCACTTAGAAGCTCACCCCTGTGCTATATGATAGGCAGAAATTTAGCCAGAACATCTTCTTTCTTTCTTTTTACATCAGCTGCAGTGATGCTTACTGTTAGGTCCAAGTTTTGGCTCTGGGTAGCTGTGCCTGAATCTAGGCTGAGTGAATGAGTTGTCCAGCCCAAGGTCCTTGGAATCACTTGCTGAGAGCTAAAGTGACACACAAAGCATAGCCACCGATCCTACTTTACAGAAGATGGTCCTTGGGGAGGGGGCAATATTCACGTCCAGGTGCAGATTCCCAGTGTTTATACCAGAAATAGCTCACCAATCACAAGGGCTAATATTGCACAGGCCTATTCCTAAGGAGGCTTAAAGGCTTGAGTGCAGACACTTCACTATGCTAGGTCCCAATCTAATTCCACAAGGTTCTTAATTCAAGTCCTAGAGTCCCTGACATGCTCTCTTATCGATATCACACCTGTTCCATGGCCAGTTCCTAGCTTTGAGTGCTAAGCCTTTATAAGCTAAAATAGTATACAATGGTACCTTGGGTTAAGTACTTAATTCGTTCCAAAGGTCCGTTATTAACATGAAACTGTTCTTAACCTGAAGCACCACTTTAGCTAATGGGGCCTCCTGCTGCTGCTGCGTCGCCGTAGCACAATTTCTGTTCTCATCCTGAAGCAAAGTTCTTAACCTGAGGTAATATTTCTGGGTTAGCGGAGTCTGTAACCTGAAGCGTATGTAACCTGAGGTACTACTGTAATCCCCTCTGCAGGTGTGTGGCTTTGGTGTCTTGGTAGCCAGGCAAACACACACTGCACATGATCAAAGGGCTGCTGTTGTGGGCCTTAGAGGTCTAAGCTGGCTGGGGGGTGGTCTGTCAGGGGGCTGCCAGACTTAATGCTGTCATGCCAAGTACACTCTGTGGCTCCCAGCTGACTGGGGACTCCCGCCCTGAGCCTCAGACAAGCTCTGTATGGGCCTGCCTTGGACTCTCTGGCCAGGGCTAGGTCAATGAATCATTCTGATGACATACAGTGCTTGTAGTCTACCACCCCCCTCCACATTTCCCCTCCCAGTGGAGTCAGACAGTGAGAAACACGCACATACTCAGATCAGATTCACTCTACACAGTCTGTTCTATTCCCAACTCTCCTTTCTCCCCAAACCTGTCAGGCCTGCTGTCCTTCCTCCAGAACTTGCCAGGCTGCCTAACAGCTGCAACACTTGAAGTCATCATTTACTCAGAATGGAAGGAAGAGCTCTATAAACGAGACAGGAAGGTGTCCTCTTTGCTACTATGATGCTGATGGTGATTTTAAGTTGATTTACTCACAAAAGTGACACAAGGAGACTTACAACACGGTAGAAACACAAAAGCCAACAAACAAACCCATAAAACCTTTAGAATGCATTTATACCAGGGGTGGGCAACCTCTGGCCCGCAGGCCAGATACAGTCCAATTGCCTTCTCAATCCAGCCCGCGGACGGTCCAGGAATCAGCATGTTTTTACATGAGTAGAATGTGTCCTTTTATTTAAAATGCATCTCTGGGTTATTTGTGGGGCCTGCCTGGTGTTTTTACATGAGCAGAATGCGTGCTTTTATTTAAAATGCATCTCTGGGTTATTTATGGGGCATAGGAAAATTATAGTCCGGCTCACCACATGGTCTGAGGGACGGTGGACCAGCCCACAGCTGAAAAAGGTTGCTGACCCCTGATTTATACAATGAGAGCCAATAAACTGAAGTTTAGTTCGGACAAAGCTAACATCAGTTCCTGATGCAAGACATCAGTCTAGCACATCCGCAGCCACACCTGACAATGTAAAGTATTAGAGAGCACTGAGCTGGTTCCACGCTTTTGGAGACAGATAGCAGGAGACCTCCAGCATGCTATTCCAAGGGATCTAAAAAGGCATACTTTTCCATTTTGCCTCCTATCGCATGCAGCACCATTTCCATTCTGCTACAATTCAGGTTCTCCAAAAGCAATGTTATTTGGATTGCTGTTTGCTGTGGCCTAATTTAACAACATAGTTAATTACATTATTGTTGGGTGATTCCACACCATTCATTTCAATGGAGGGAGGCAGTCATCAATCATGTAATGAGAAAAAATAATGACAATGAATTGAGGCTTGGGATGTGGGGGAATGGCACCAGCAAATACTGATCATATTTGCCTGCCTGATTTCCGATGAGGCTTGTGAATGAACACACAAACTGATGCAGTTTCTGGGACTGTTTCCCATTTTGACAGAATTCTCTGCTATCCCTTGCATAGGGCAGCCAGCCACTTGGGTCTCTCCTACAAAAACTTGCACAGTTGCTCACTCAATCCATCTAGGGATTAATTTGCATCTGGACACCATAAAGGAGGAAGGGGAGGCATGTGCGGGGGAACTGAAGCAGAGAAGTGATGGGCAAGGAAAGGGTTAAGTACCAGCCTGTAGCCATTTTTCTGGTGAACATCATTCCCTCCATAAATGACTTTTCATCTTTTCTCACATGTAATTACATGCAATATGTACTTTGTCAAGAACTGGACAGTAAAATAGGCTGTAAAATAAGATGAGCAGAGAGCAAAGGCAAACTTCACTGAAAGGCATATCACTAAAATCCCCACCAATTACGTATTTTTGTTTGTTCTTTTGCCATTTTGCACTCGCCTTCTCCAGTGCTTGAATGTATGTGTCACCCACCAAAAAAAAGAAAGAAAGAAAGAGAGAGAGAGAGAGAGAGAGAGAGAGAGAGAGAGAGAAAATGAAATAAAACTCAAAGTCAGCCATCCCCTTCATTTTCAAAGCAAAGCCAACCCCAAACAAGATGGCTGTTGCACTGCCTTCCGTTTCACAGGAGTGGAGACACTCCTCCTTTCTAATGAAGATACAACTGATATTTCAAAGTCATATAAAAAAATGAATTGCACTGTGTCCCAGGTGGGAGCCTTTGTGTGCGCCAGAGTGGAGCCCCCAAATCTATTGTCTGTGCCAGAGTTCCTCCTTGGGACAAAAGAAGGAACAAAAAGTAAAAGAAAAGAAAATATGCAAACTTTTAGTCAACATTTAAGAATCTCAGTTCCTCTTTTTTAAAAAAAGCATAAGCTTCTAGCTCTCTTGGTGACAGAGGTAACCAGGGAATGTTATGGGAGGGTGAAAAAGAATGCTGGAAGCAAAGAAGCACATGAAGAGAACCCCAAATTCACAAAAGGGTTAGGGAGGACCAAAGAAAAAGCCTGGAAACCACATGATGTCCACTCATCCTTTAGGAATCCTACTTATCACACTCATTTATTATTACATTTATACCCCACTTTTCCCCCAAGGAACGGCATACATAGTTCTCCCAGTTCCCATCTTATCCTCACAACAAGCCTGTTTGGTAGAATAGGTGGAATGACTCGCCCAAGGTGGGGTTGCCATATGTCTGGAATTTCCTGGACACACATGGAATTCCGTGGTCGGAAGCAGCGGAAATTGGCAATATGTCCAGCAAAACCCGGACATATGGCAACCCATGTCGGCAGTGCCGTTTTTGACGATTTTACTTTGGTTCAACAGCTATTTCGTCCAGATTTTCACTTTTTGCAATATGGCATCCCTAGGTCACCCAGCGAACTTAATGTTAGAGTGGGGACTGAACCCTGGTTGCTAATCCTTCTCAAACGACTAGATGTATCTTGCCACTCCTCCAATGAGCTTAGGGGAGCATACATGAGACTTGTCTCTTTTAGATTTCCATCAGTGCTGTGGTAGGGGTTAGGCACCAGTGGGAGCTTTTCTCCTTTTTTGCCAGTAATTGCAGCAAGGAGGGGTACAAATTTTGTTACTCTTATGGCAGGGGAGGAACATTTACTGAGAAATACTGTTGCTTCCATCTGATTTGAAAACTTAAGCCACAGGAAAGCTGAGGTGTGTACATGCAAGATAACTGTTACACATGCATAGATTTCATCTTTTCCACCGTGCTAGTAAAGATAGGCAAGTTCAGCCTTTTGTTTATTTTTCTTTTGATCCCTTAGATTTGCAAAAACTGCAGAAGCTGTTTTGCACACTTTTGGGGAGGGTTTTTTTTTTTTAAAGGGTGCATGGGCAGCTATCTGCAAGCATGCCCTGTCAGTACTGCTATTGGCAGAATAGCAGGCGGGCATAAATGCAAAACATGGGAAAGACCAAAGTTGCTTCCCAGATATAAATTCGAATTCGTGAGGGTGTGAACTCCTCCAATCTAATTCAAATTGATTGTGGGTGGGGAAAATATGGATTAATTGCTAAATTATGCTCAAATGTGGACAAGTCCCTTGTTCAAGCCCTTCTGAGATTCTCTCAAGTCATTTTTGCCACATGTGGGTATTGTTTATTAAGAGTATGGATAAAGTTATATTTTAGGGTGAGTATACAGTCTAAGATAGGATTTCTATTAAGCTGTAGACCCATTTATGCAAAGATTGATTTATATCATTTATGCAAAGATTGATTTAAAACCCCATCACTTTGGGGTAGATGTTCAGGGTCCCACTCAGCAGAATGAGCAGGAGGGCTCCCAAATGAAACGGGTTTTACCACTTTTTGAAGTTTTTGTTGTTGTTGTTTAGTCATTTAGTCGTGTCCAACTCTTTGTGACCCCATGGACCAGAGGATGCCAGGCACTCCTGTCTTCCACTGCCTCCCTCAGTTTGGTCAAACTCATGTTCATAGCTTCGAGAACACTGTCCAACCATCTTGTCTTCTGTCGTCCCCTTCTCCTTGTGCCCTCCATCTTTCCCAACATCAGGGTCTTTTCCAGGGAGTCTTCTCTTCTCATGAGGTGGCCAAAGTATTGGAGCCTCAGCTTCAGGATCTGCTTTTTGAAGTAGGTGAGGTAAATAGCATTACCATCTGAAGAGGCTCCTGTTTGCATCAGTGGCAGACTTTACACTCTCAAATTTCAGCGGCACCCTGTGCAATGCTAACATCCAGCACCCCCTTGCCTCCTGAACTCCGTTCTACAACAACACTGTTGTGGTGCTCCCTGCATGTGGCACCCAGTGTGACCGAACCAGTTGCACAACCCTAAAACCACCTCATACTGTAAGACCACTCAATCCAGAGTCTAATTTTAGGATGCTTACAGATAGATGCTATGCCAGCTTGCTAATTTGGATACACATCCGAGATCAACTGTCAGGTAGACTTCTGGTACTATAGTACAACACACACACAGGAACTGACTTTCACACGCAAACACACCATGAGAAATGGTTCTCAAGCAGCTGCCTGTGTTTGTAGGACTAGTTGATACCGCAGAGAGCTTTCTTCACTTGTATTCTGTTTAGCTCCAAGGAAATGGGGCTTTAGGTGCCCAGCAGTGAAATTCCAGTCAGCAGAATCAATGCCATACCTGCCAATGTTAAAAATTCTAAGAGAGGTAGGGCTGGAGCTACTTTTGCTAACAGAGGAGATTCTAACCTATGAATCATGTTGTAAATCATGGGTAGGCAAACTCAGGCCCGGGGGCCAGATCCGGCCCAATCGCCTTCTCAATCCAGCCCGCATACGGCCCGAGAACCAGCTTTTTTTACATGAGTAGAATGTGTCCTTTTATTTAAAATTAATCTCTGGGTTATTTGCGGGGCATAGGAATTCATTCTTTCTTTCTTTTTCAAAATATAGTCTGCCCCACCCCCCCAAGGTCTAAGAGACAGTGGACCGGCCCCCTGCTGAAAAAGTTTGCTGATCCCAGTATTTGCATTTACTCAGATTTAATCCCTGAATCATGTAAAGGCAAAGTAAAAAAGACTTCCTTCATTATCACATTTTAAGGCTGAAAAATAGTTTGAGATGTATTTATGTCTGCTCAGTTTGTCAGTTCTAACATTTGCTGCTTACTTCCTGAGTGGTGGAAATATAGAAGTAGCAGAATGAACTGCTGTTAAATGCTGAGCAGCAATAAAAGCAGCTAATTTTCCCCAATAGGTTCTCAACAATTTTGAGCTTTTTTAAAGGAAACCACTGAAATTATTAAGCTGCTTTTTAAAAAAACAAAAATGCTAAAAAAACGTGACTTTTCAATTGATTTGCCTATGATCCAGGACAAAGTGCTGCCTTTCAGAAATTTCCCCTCAATGTGAATTCCGCCTTTGAAATCCCGATAATGTCTCTAAAAATCCAGATGTATGGCAGCCCTAACTTAGTAAAGAGTTTGATCCAGCAGCTCAGCTCTTGAAAACTTCCTGGTTACCTTTGATACTTAGCTTTTGCAAAACTTATGTTGGATTTAAGAGGAGTCAAGAGACGCTGCCATTTCCATTTTTAAAAGACAAAACATAAACCATCTTACAGTTTTTTGCATTATTCCATCTGTAAAACTCTCTTACAAAGAACCCTACGATACCAGTGTCACTGTTAGAACAATTCTTGCAAGCATATCTTGTGCATCTTAATTGTTAGGAGCATCCTTTAGAAAACCTTAGCAAGGGAATAAATAATTTGTAGTCCATTAGATGAAACCAGTGAAAAGAAATGTAAATTAGAGACGGAGGAGGTGGTGGCGAATGGAATTCAAAAGCTTCAGGGAGCAACCTCAGCTCTAATCTACAGTAGCTTACTGCCTGAAGGGATGAAAGATGGTAGGTAATGCAATGAAGACAAAGATTATTCATAAAGCATCAGAAGAAAGAAACTCATGTGTATCACATTGCCTCAGCAGCAGGTGGCTGAAAATGGCTTCTGTATATGGCTGAAATGCAACAGTGGTTCAAGGGAATTGGTAATGCTTCATATTGACATCACTGGACCCTTAACAGCAGTGCTTTAAAATATCCTTGGAGAAAAGGAAAAAACTTTTGAGACTGGAGTGCAGGGATACACTGTCTGGATTGGACCCCCTGCATCCACTTGCCCCTGCAATCTGTTGACAAGAACTGCAACTTGAGTACATATATTAACTCAGCCAAGTCAACCTCACAGGACTGTTACATATAAAAGGGGGAAGGTGGGTAAATGTACACAGATTTGGTGAAAAGGCAACATACAAATATATGCCACTCAGAACACTGTTAAACTATTAAATACACTCCCGCAGGAAGTAGGCAGAAACAGAAATACTGAGCTGGGAAGCTGGTCACCAGGTTTCCATTCCCACATCTGGGAGATTAAGTCTGACAGTGGCTGCATATCTACATGCGTATCTACTCAGAAGTTAGCTCTATGGGTAACGATGTTTAGGATTCCAGTTTAATTGTTGCAGCAGGGAAGACGAGGAGTCTTGAGACGGCTCTTTAGGCAACTCACTTACTGCCTCCCCCATAACACAGTTTCCTCATCTGTAAAGGCCCATTGTACTAAATTAAAATAGCTTGAGAGTTCTTTGAACTCCTCCCATGCCAGGTGGCATACAAAAAGCATTAATAGAAAGCACCGTCTTTAGTTCTTAGTATAACCACAGAGTAAGCAGAAGACCATCGTCTTTCCTGTTTCGTGTGCATATAAAAAATACATTTGGCTTCAATATATCTCATAGTTAGCTCTCAGTTGTGAAGAATGTTATGGAAGGCAGAGGAATCAGCAGCATGCCAAATGATAAACACTGCTTGCTGCCAGCATAGGGCTTGAGATGGTACTCTGCGCAGACCAGTGTCACCACTGGGCAGCAGGGGTAGTAGGGTGCCTAAATGTCTCAACCTGTATGCTAATGCCAAAAAACACCCTCTAAAGCAGGGGTAAGCAACCAAAGGCCCAGGGGCTGGATGCGGCCCAATCGCCTTCTAAATCCAGCCCACGGACGGTCCAGGAATCAGCGTGTTTTTACATGGGTAGAATGTGTCCTTTTATTTAAAATGCATCTCTGGGTTATTTGTGCGGCATAGGAATTCGTTCTTTCCCCCAAAAAAATATAGTTCGGCCCACCACACGGTGAAAAAGGTTGCTGACCCCTGCTCGAAAGTATGCTGAATGAAAGCCACAAATCCTCGGTGTGATTTAGCAACTTGACTTCTGTGCTATCTAGCATGCACTTTTGGAAAAAGATGGGGAACAGAGAGAGCACTAACTTACGTTTTGCCCAGAGGTCACAATTACGGGATGAGTGTTCTTAAAGTTGCCTAAAAAGGTAAAGGTAAAGGATCCCTGACAGTTGAGTCCAGTTGCAGACGACTCTGGGGTTGTGGCGCTCATCTCGCTTTAGAGGCCAAGGGAGAAGGTGTTTGTCCCCAGTCAGTTTTTGTGGGTCATGTGGCCAGCATGACTAAGCTGCTTCTGGCACAATGGAACACTGAAACCAGAGCAGCACATGGAAACACCGTTTAACCTCCCGCCAGAGTGGTACCTATTTATCTACTTGCATTTTTTGGTGTGCTTTTGAACTGCTAGGCTGGCAGGAGCTGGGACTGAGCAACGGGAGCAATGGGAGCTCACCCCGTCGTGGGGATTCAAACCACCGACCTTCTGATCGGCAAGCCCAAGAAGCTCAGTAGTTTAGACCACAGCACCACCCGTGTCTCTTAAAGTTGCCAAGCAAGCACCAAAAATGGGTTGGGGGATGGAGATGGACCAGACTACCACTATGGCCTGCTGCGCACATGCATGATTTCCTTACATTAGATAACTGTGCCAGCTGACTCCACTGAAAACCGTGCACCAGGTGAAAAGGTTGTTTTTGACACATTTGCACATGAAAGTTATCACCAAATGTGGCAGTTATCAAGTCCTGAACATGCATACCATTGTGTAAACTAGGCCTGTGGCTTCTGTATTACTTACAAGAAAAAGTACTAAATGAGAGAGAACTCCAATACTGTGTTGCCTGTGTTGCAACCACAAGTAAACATGGCACAGCATGCACATCAGAGCATCACTGTGGCCCAGTAATCACCACTGAGAACAAGTACTGGTGCAGAGAGCTTCTATGACTGCTTCCAGACTTTTACTGTTTTGTAGATATGCTTCAATACTATACCAGCACATTTAGACAGCATGATTAAAGCGGATTTAATGTTCTTGGCTGCCTCCCCAAAAGACAAGCCACAGAATGGCTAGAAGTGATAACATAAAATAACCTCCATGCAGATAAATCAGACAAATGTTCAGTACATGGTGATCTTCTCACTCTGCACACAATGTTTTTCAATGGAGTCAGCTGGCAGGTATAACCTGCGCCCAAATTGTATGCAAACAAATGAGGATGAATGCACAGTAAACAGGTCATCCAGAATCACCCTCTCTTGTCTGGCAAGCCTGCACTGCTAAATGAGAACTGCAAGACACTGTCACAAAGCATATTTGAAGCCTGTCCACTGCAGTGGGGAGTGTAGGGAGAAGACAGAATACTTATATCATTTGTGTTGCCTACATTGAAAAGAGGGATTGGATGCCACAAAATCTTGGTGTGGACTGGCAACCACCACCGGAAATCATATGATAGTCCTCATCTGTGTTTTAAAATGACACTAGATCTAATATCGGATCACTGAATAAGCAAACAAACTTCAATTTTGTGAATCATTCAAATCCTCAGTTATTATATGTTCTGTCCCTAGCTCTCTGTATCCTAAAGAAAGTATCTGCTTGGATCCCATGAGTAATTTTGGAGCTGCGGTTTTAGATTTTTTATTCACACTTTTGAAGTCAAACTTAATGCATCTTCCAATATTTTTATTGGCATTTCCGGTACCTGTTTGTGGGTTTTAATAACAGATCTCATAAGGGCTTTACCATCTCCCTGATGGAAGGGTATAATCTTTTAGCTGTTGGTCAAAGGCTAGGTGAAGCTGGAAATGGGATTTTGCCAAAGCAAAGCAAGAGTGTTTGGGAATCATTCATGGAACTCAGTGCAAGTTTTAGAAGCAATAAGAATTATCTGAGCTAGAAATGGATTAAAGGAATTAGGCAAATTTGTCTCAGGAATCACTAACAGAGGCTGGGAACCCAAGTCTGTTGACCAAGTACTTTAGAGCTAATCTCCCTTGGCTCAGCCATTCTGGACCCTGACAATCCGAGTGGAATATAACCAAAACCTAATTCATTTAACAAGGATAGCTGCTGATAAAAAATGTCCGTCCGTCCTTCCACCCCCCCAGCTCTTCAAGTGCACGTATATTAATATTTATGTATGTGTGAGCAAATCCAGAATATAAAGGCTTGGAAACGCTCCACAATGCAATGAATAAAACTTTAAAAGAAAAGAAATCAGCCTTCATGTGGCATTTCTTTTCCCCCCTAGTCCCAGCTCCTAAATCAGGTCATAACAACCATGCCCCTTTGGTCTTGTGGTGGTGGCGGCCCAAAGGGCCACAATAAATGTGGTAATGTGTACCCCTGTAAATCCTTAAGTGTGCTTCTAATGCAGAAGTTATGGTAACCTATTCCTTTATGAAACTGATGGTTTTGCAAGTTGCCGCCCCTACTGGGGCAGAAATACAGGTAATATGTGAATCACAAAGATACACCTCAAAGCTAGAACATAAGTTGCTACATGGTGCAAATGGCTACACGTAACACAGGCTCCCAACATGCACACTAACACAATGTAACAGAACACGGTGGGAATCAAAACTTAATCAGCAGAAATTGCCAGTGCTTATTGCACATGTGTATTAAAATGAAATGAGGTAATGATGTATATGTTTGGTGAAAATTGAAATGCTTTGTTTGAAACTTTATAAATACCACTGCCTGGACCACTGGGCGGGGTTGCAGTTTTGCAGAATGATCTGACTGTAACATGTTGCTTTGCAACAAACAACTTGGACTCACGTTTCTGAGTTTTTATTGGCTTAAACTCAGGAGATAAGCTATTTTTGACTTACAACTTTCTCACTGGGGTTCTATCTTAGATCTGGCAAGTCAAACCCAAGGGTGGGGTGACTGTACACGCAAGATTGTACCCTTGTATTCGGTGTTAATTTTTTCTAAAACATCCCAGCGCTCCTTGTTGAACATGAACCATAACTAACACAAATCATGTTCAAATTCATGTATATGCACACTCTGAAAAGCCACTGTTGTACTACCCTAATAGTGACTGTAAGAGGTTCGGTGGGAAAAAAGTTAAGAGGGTAACTCATATTTTATAACCTTGAAGGTATGTCCTATGATTTCAGAGACCTCTCCCCCATTCCCGTCTTAACCACTAGGCACTACCGCTTTAAACTGTTCATAAAGGATATGGATTCAGGGGATGAGCACTGAGGTAGCCAAGTTTGCAGGTGGTATCAAATTTAAAAATCTGAAACATTTCTGCAGATTTATGTTTCTTCCAATTCAGCCGTAAAACGGCAGGTTTTCTTGGGGAAAGTGGTGGAACAAAAGAAAAACCTATCAGACCTGTGCCTAGAAATCACAGGACAGATTAAATTGCAGTACAAATGGAAGTGTGGATGAGCTCCCAGTGAGGTTGTTTTCCCTCTGCTGTGCTTCAAGTTGCATTTTTATGTTGGTGTACACACCAAAGAAAGGGTGGGGATGTCTTCACCTGATGCACATTATCTGACTTGTTTGCCTACACTTGCTTGCAAACTCCTATTCAATGTGCTGCCCACTGTTGTTTGCTTTGTTTATATGCCACTGTGATTGCTATTATAGCGTTTGCAATGTTTCTTGTTTTTGTTTTTTTAAAAATGTTACTGTCATTTTTATGAGCCGCTTTGAGCTCAACATTCGTTGTTGGAAAAGCGGAATATAAATATTAATCAAATCAAATCAGTGTGAAAGACACAGAAAAGAACAACCAGAATAATCAAGGGGTCGTAACACCTCCCCTTTAAAGCTTAAGAAGAAACAGAAGGGGGAAAGTATATAAGGATGTAGAAATAGCAGGCACTTTATGGAATATGAGATCCCCTATCTTCTTGTAATGCTAAAAATTGGGCTCATGCAATGAAATTGAGACACAGTAGGGATGCCGTTAGACTGTCACTATTTTTCGGGAGGGATTCAAGCACATACCAGCACTTTGGGTTTTTGCAATTGAAGTGGATTAAAGGGTTCTGCCACTCTAGCACCACAAATCTAATTTAAAAAAAGAATATGAGGTTTTTTTGCAGTTTGGAAAATGCATTGGAAAAAAGTGGGGTGAAAGAAGTACTAACAGGAATTGATATAAACAACCTACAAGTAAATAGGGGTGAATGCAGGACAAGTGCTTTGCAAGCAAATCAATATGGATGCTTAATAAACAAGTTGCCTGGAGTGGTCCTAAATTTAGAACAGAGAAAAAGAATTTCTATGTTACACATAATAATAGATAGAAATTAGTGGCCACCACCGCATTCTCAGATAGTGAATTCTATCACTTTTTAAAGAGAGAGATGCATGAAAGATAGGTTTATCAGCAGCTATTAGTCATAGTAGGGATGCGGGTGGCACTGTGGGTTAAACCACAGACCCTAGGACTTGCCAATCAGAAGGTTGGCAGTTCGAATCCCCGCGACAGGGTGAGCTCCCGTTGCTCAGTCCCTGCTCCTGCCAACCTAGCAGTTCGAAAGCACATCAAAGTGCAAGTAGATAAATAGGTACCGCTCTGGCGGGAAGGTAAACAGCGCTGCTCTGGTTCACCAGAAGCGGCTTAGTCATGCTGGCCACATGACCCGGAAGCCGTACGCTGGCTCCCTCGGCTAATAAAGCGAGATGAGCGCCGCAACCCCAGAGTCGGCCACGACTAGACCTAATGGTTAGGGGTCACTTTACCTTTACCTATTAGTCATAGTAGCAAAATGGAGCCTTCATGTTCAAAGCTCATGTACCACTAAATAACAAAGGGCTCAAGAGATACAACAGTAATGGCTGTTGCCCTTTTCATAGGATTCTTTGAGGTTGGTCTCTGTTGATAACAGGATGCTGGACTGTCTCATCCCTGTTCTAATCCAGCAGAGCTCTGCTTATGTTGTTGCAAAGCCACAACTGAAACCTACTCGGAGGCTATAACTGCAAGGTTCTCGCACGCCACTTCTGTTAAGTGCTTTGATACAAAATCCTTGTGGCTGCTGTGGGGTGGATGGAGGGAGAGTATGCAGGGAAGGGAGGAGGGACAGCTGCCAAGGCCCAATTTAAAGGACCAACGTTTTTGGAGAGTCGCGCCCGGCTGCCGGGGAGTGAGTAAGCCAAGGGAGCGGGTGCATGAGCAGGAGGAGAAGGTAATTAAAGAGGGAGGCACTAGCCACAGCAAGTTCCCACAAATGAAGGCCCCGGGGCTGTAGACACCAAACAACAAAGGACCAAGCAATTATTTGGCTCCAGTGGAAGGTGCTGGTCCCAGCGAGGAGCTGGTTTTAGCTGGCCACCCTGGGGCAATGCTGAGGTTTGGCGGTGTGTGTGTGTGTGTGTGTGTGTGTGTGTGTGTGCTTGGCTACAAGTACCCTGTCTACTGTGGGTCCCTCTGCAGCAGCAACCCAATTAGAGGAAGGAGGTGCCCCAAACTCCACACCATATGAAGGGCATTCTGAAGGCCTCCAGGGTGTTTGCAAATCCACTGCAAGCTCCTGGTCAAATAGATTTGGCGTTTTTAATTGTACAAACTTGCGTGCGGCAGCGGTACCTCGGGGGGGGGATGGGTATGGGACAGCAACTTCGGCACCTGTTTTATACACGTTCTGTTTTTACCTTATATCTCACCCTATATTTTAAATTATCTGCATCACCACATACTTAAAACCCTTTTGCCAAATGCATGTAGCTTGGCCTAAGTGGCCTAATGGGCAAGATGCGGAGGCCTGGCAGGACTAATTAGCCCCCCACCTGCTGTAAATATATACAAGGAGCACCTTCTCCAATACCAGCCATTTTGATGGTGGGTGGGAATCTGCCCACAGTACTGGCGAGGAATCCTGATGAGGGGATATATAGAAGATTATTCTCCTCATAGGGCCCTGACTTTGGAATGATCTCCATCTGGATTTACATCTGCCTCACATGTTACTGGTTTTCAGATGTCAATTTAGGATGTTTTTTATTTACCCAGGCTTCTGTGGTTTGATGATGGAGAATTGTATTCATTTTCATATTGAGATGTTTAATCCTTAGCAGCAAAACGGGAGCCTGGGTTTTAATGGTTTCGTTCTTTAATTTTTAGCCTGCATGTGTTTTTATTGAGGTTTGGTGTATTTTGGTTTTGTTCTTCTTGTACATTGCTCTGGTTTCCTTTTTGAGGAAGGGCGATTTATGAATATCCTAAATGAGTAAAAAAAAATGTCAATGAAACCTCTGCCCCTCTGCAATTGTTTTGGATGATACATTCCAAAAATTAATTCTTAGAACCAAGTCTCATTATTCTGCAGGTTTTTTGGCCTCACACACACTCATATTTATATAGGCCTAGAAAAATATAACACGGAAGCAGTGATGTATTATAGTACAAATGGGCAGGTACATAAAATGAGAAATCTCAGTACATGTTGGAAAACCCTGTGTCATCCCCCACCCTTAATTGCTGGTGTGTGGGTAAACTCTCTCTAATAGCTACTGGCACAGAGGTTATGTAACGTCACAACTGCAACACTGCCTCAGTTCCCCACATGTACATAGCAAACTGTTTTTACCCCAAAAGCCTTCAGGCAGAGCAACCATTCCTAGGATCCATCTACACTATACATTTAAAGCAGAATGGTTTGACAAGCAATCCCTTTCCCCAGGAAACTCTGAGAATTGCAGCTCTGTGAGGGGAATAGGTGTCTCCTCTAACAACCCTTAACAAACTACAGTTCCCAGGATTCCTTGGGCAAAGAAATGACTGACTGAAATGATATGCTACTGTTTCAAATGTATAGTACAAATGAAGCCCTAAACACAGCTAGGCCATGATAACAGCATGCCTGTGATATTGTTATTCATAAAATTATTGTAGCTTTTCATATGCAATAGATTTGAACCTGACTTAATTATAATGGCTTCCTTAATGCTGGTCATTGAGCATAATAATAAAGATTTGATTTGATAACGGCTTCCTCCAAGGAACTCGTGGGTATCCGGTGACGGGAGATTCAGGATGGATGGAAGGAAATGTTTCTTTATGCAGCTCATCGTTGAACTGTGGAACTCCCTCCCACAAGAGACAGTGATGGCCACCAACTTGGACAGCATTCAAAGAGGACCGGACAGATTCATGGAGGAAGAGAGGGCTATTGATGGCTGCTAGCCAGTTGCCGGAAATCGCAGGAGGAGAGCATGTGTTTGTGGTTAAATCCCTCTGGAGCAGGCAGGTCTTCCTGTTATATACCTGCTGGGATTGACAAGGCATATGACCCTCACCTGAATCTCATAGCTCTCCTGACAGGTGATTTGGTCTGCATTCTATAATTCAAATTAGGCCCCAGTGTTTTTCTTACAATCCCTTTCTCAATGAATTAATCAATTTTAATGTAGCATGTAAATTCTCAAAACTTTATTATTTGTTAATTTGAGAAACTACTGCTCTCACTTCATTACAAACAGTATTTCTACCTGCAACACACTTGAGCAAACCTGCTCCTCTTCCTTTCACAGATATTTCGTTTCCATTTGCAACTGTCACTGCCTCTGATGAGTTATCATTTAACTCTTTGCGGGGAATTAGCATCAGACGTCATGTGCATGGAAGTTGCCAAATCAATTAACCAACTAGAAGGATTACTGTTTATAGCACCAATTTTCCTATAACTTGATATTGCTGGATAGTTCTGATGAACTGCAAAAGCATTTTTAGTTTGCTTTCTGTTGCCACCCTGGAACTTTTCTTTATTAGTGCCACTTTGTTTTGTACGATTCCTTGCAAATGAAGGAAAACAACTTTTCTGCTTGTATATGTTGATAATATACCGGTAATTTTGATTACTGAGAACAAACAAGATTGTACAAAAACAAGATTGGGTGCAGGCCTGGCCAGGACATAGGCATCCTGCAACAAAAGTGACCTGTGTGCTTGCTTGCTTGCTTGCTTAACAGCTGTTGGGAACTTCAAGGTCCCTTCTCTCCCTTCTTATGGTCTTTATATTGGACCTGGAGACTCCAATAGAGAGCATTCCATGTCAAGAAGGAGGGCAAGTGGGCATCCTATCAAATGGCAGAGCAGGAGCTACATGGAGCAGGGCTCTTCCCAGCCCTGCTCTCTTTTGGCCTGTATTTTGGAGCTTTATAACTTAGGAAGACTTTGGAAGAACTGGTTGACAAGTCTTATCAGCCACTGACATATGAGCAGATTTTATTTGCTGCTATTCTGGGCTCCTGGTGCACCAGGGTTTACACTAGTGTAATAGAGTTGGCCAGGACACCAGAAGGGATACAATCTACAAGCTTTCTCCATTATCTGCACAGCAGGGGATGTTTAGTCAACAGTGCAAAGGCTGAGCTGAAGTGTTTCCTGCTGGTTACCTGCTTTCAGCAATAGGGGTCGCTGTTTGGTAGTACCCAATTGGTTAGCTATCAGATTTTACAGCTCCCTATTGGTGGCTCTTAGGTAATTCCCAAAATACCAAGTCCATTAATAAAACACAGTGTTCATTTATAAAGCAGTAACATAAATCTCCATTGATACATATTGGGTGTGTATATCAGCTGTTGAATGTACAGGTTTATGGCCATGCTGTAGTGTAGTGCTTATGCAACTGTGAATAAAAGGTGGCTGGGCTCATCGTCCCAGGGTTTGTGGGGAGGAGGTGACAAAACTGATTTCTAATAAGTGCCCCTCCTTTATTTCCATAACAAGTCCTTGAGCCTGTACTCTGAATAGTGACAACAGGGACCTAGGAGGTGCAGGGCTTGTCAGTCCAAACCCTGCACAGTCTCATCAGGGTTGACCTTAAGGCAATTGGAGCAACTGGGCCAAACTGGGCCCTGCAGGCTGCTCCTAAAGGGCCCCCTGCACCAGAGCAATCTAGATGGATTTTATTCATACAGTGGTGCCTCGCAAGACGAAATTAATTTGTTCTGCGAGTTTTTTCATCTTGTGAATTTTTCGTCTTGCGAAGCACGGTTTCCCATAGGAATGCGGTTTTAAGAAAAAGGAAACAAACTTGCAAGACGTTTTCGTCTTGCGAAGGAAGCCCATTGGGAAATTCGTCTTGCGAAGCAACTCAAAAAACCAAAAACTCTTTCGTCTTGCGAGTTTTTCGTCTTGCGAGGCATTCATCTTGTGAGGTATCACTGTATCTCTAAGATTTTGCAGACTTTGGCTGTGAACTGGAGCCCTCCAAAAAAACAAACACCTAAGGCTGGGCCCCACTTCTTCAAATTGGGCCCCACTGGCTAGCCCTGAGTCTCATAGTTGCTGGGCCTGAGTTGCCCTCCCCTTGCATGAAGTCTTGGGTTTGCAATTTTGGGAGAGGGGAGGTTGCCTGCTGGGGAGCAGACAGGCTGGCGAGGCCCCCTAGATTTAGAGGCCCTAGGCTTCAGCCTACTTAGCCTATACATAAATCTGGCACTGGATACCCCTTCCCCATTCCATGTATGGATGCTGACTGGCCCGACAGTCAAATTTTACTTCCAACACTGGCAATGAGATAGTGTCCTACCATGCACCAGAGGGATGCAGCCGAGTTTATAGGGTGCCAGAGATGTGTGGCACACACAGCTTTGCTCCCCCAAAGTGAGGAATATTCCCTAAAAGAGAAGAAATGACTGCGGGTGGGGGGGACAGGGTTGCTGTCACCCCTAGCCTCTGGCATCTGTCTCCAGAGATGATTGCTTCATTTTGCCTAATGGTAGGGGTGGCCCTGTACTGTAGATATAACCCTAGATACCCTCACCACAGCTGAGCAACCTGGCTGAGGCCCGTGCTTGACTGCAAGAGAACCTCTTAAGGTTTTTACAAAAATATGAAACAAAGCATTAAAAAAAAAGTTTTTTTAAAAAAATCGAAAATTATTCAAATTAATAGTAGCTAAAATGAGATAAAACATGTAACTTCTACAGGCCTGGACAGGCTTGCCTAAACAAAAGTGGTTTAAGCAGGTCAACAGGCTGCGAGTTCCAAAGTGTAGACGATGCCACATAAAAAAGATTAATTTATTACAAATGTGGAATAAGTATCACACACCACCTGCACCAGTTCCGCAAATCAAAGCGGTCAAGTGAATATATATATGGGGTAAAGCGATCCTGCAAGTAAACGTATTGCAAATAAATTTCCCAATCTTTCCGATATCTGTCACGGCAAACATGCTATAGAAATTATCCCTATAGCCACCATAAAATTCAACTGCCCTCACAACAGCCTCAAGTGCTAATGGCCTAACCAAGATAGGCTACACTTGTTGCCATAGCAACTTGGCCTAGTCTTACCTCTGCTCCTTAAAAAGCTTCCTTCATTACTCCCATCAGCAGCCTTACGCTCATTCCATTGTTTGTTATAGCAAACCGTATGAAATGGTACCATGTTATTGTTTATACTGTCCTCCCCTCAACCCCCACCCCACTTGGATACTCCTTATTTCTCTGTCAGCTTGCCCCCCTGGTTCCCGTCCCCCCCCCCGCCGCCGCCCTGCACAAGTCTGCTCAAGCAATTGAATATATTCCCTTTCCTCCCTCCATACCCCCCCCTTCTCCCTCCCGGCTGAACGGAAGCCGAGACACAGACAGATAAACACAGGTGCGGGACAGAGTGAGCACTGGTTTATTTATGGTATGGAATCCACCCATGGCGACGGGATTCCTACATTACAGTCCCTAATCTGTCCAGTCGGAAGCCAAGTATCCCTTCATTCCATCTTAACTTTTGAGCCAAACAGGACAAAGAGGAGGGACGGCAGCATCCTCTGCCACCCCCAAAACAACTGATGGGTTTCTTCCTCTTCTAAATCTCTCCCCAGCAAACCTTTCCTTGTCTGTGTGGACTATTTATGTACAGACATTTGGAAACATGGACCTCTATTTGGAAAGAACTCTGTTTTGAAAGGCAGAATTGAAATTCCTAAATAGGTAAATGTGTCAAATGTTGATTAACGTCATTGACAACAAAGGTACTTGCAATAGGACACCATGAGGACCTCTCCACTCCCCCTTGTGTGGCTTTGTAGAAGTTAAGAATATAAAAAGCTACTTTGAACTGAGGCAGACCACTGGTCTGGCAACCGCTCTTCAGTGTTTCAGACAAAGGTGGGGACTGAACCTAGGAACTTCTATATTAAAAGCAGTTGCTCTATCACTTTGCTATAACCCTTCCTCCAATGTTATTCTGTTGAGTTGGAGAGAGTGGTTTAAAAGGCATCTAAACAAAGACTCTGCCCAAAGGTACTCATATGATAAAAACCATGTGTGGAAACAGTGCGCAGAAACACAGTGCTTCCACACAAGGAGGCTGAGGCCAAGCCAATAACTCTCTCTCTCATTCATTGGCTTATTTCTATACAGTGGTACCTCGGTTTTTGAACGTCTTGGAAGTTGAATGTTTTGGTTTTCGAATGCCCAAAACCCAGAAGTAAATGCTTCTGTTTTCAAACGCGCCTCAGAAGTTGAATGGCTTTTGCTGAGTCCCCCCCCCCCATTTTCTCTATTGAATTTGCAGACTGCCCTTTGCGCCTTGGTTTTCGAACGTTTTAGAAGTCAAACGGTATTCTGGAATGGATTACTTTCGAAAACTGAGGTACCACTGTACTGCTTTTGGGACCAAAGGCCCCCACTTCACTCCAGAAGTGGATAACATAAGACCCTGGGAGCCAAATGTGGCCCTTCAAGCCTCTCTGTCTGCTTCTCTGCTCTCTCCCAAGCCATGCTTCTTGCCCACCTAACTCCCTATTTTCATCAGATAAATGTTGGAGGGTATGTATGCCCCACCACCTTGAGCACTTTGGACAGGCTGGAATGTGCCCCAGAGATGGGACAATGCCTCTTGCTTACATGAATGGATGACGGAGAGATGTGTGGGTGTGAAGAAGCCTCTGATGTTTTTGTACCTGGTCGTACAGGTGCATCATTCCTTGGCCCTGTCCACTCTGGCCTCTGGCTCTGCCTACTAATGCTATGCATCTCTTGGAAAGTTGCCCACAAGGGAAGGTGGTCTGCAGGCTTTAAAAGTTTCCCCACCTGTACTTCACACATTGCTTGCCCTCCTATAGGCAAGCAACCCATGAAGGTATAGAACAGGTTGTACCTGAGGGGGAAAGGTGAAGCTCAGGTAGCCTTCCCATCAGCATGAAGGAGCAGCATCCTTTCTGCATTGCACACTGAAGAACTGTTGCCTTCAGCAGCGGCCCACCCCCAACCTGTCTCTACAGTGGCCTTTTGGCACATAGGAGGACCAACCATTGCCACCTGCTGGTAATTTTCAACCTTGAGTTACTTTTTCTAATCAAGGTAAACAGGAGGTACAGATTCTTAATTATAAATTCGCCACTGGCTTTTCATTATGGGGCATTATGGGGCTTCTCTAGTCCTTTGCAAAACCAAGCCAGACTTAAGGCATGCCTGGAGGAAAACACAGCAATATCCTTTGAAAGGACTCACGCCTAGCTTGATCTTATGGGTCAACTCCCCAACGTGCAAGATCAGAATTAGGGGGTAGTTGCTACTTTTCTTCTGACAGGGCCTCTGCATCTTTAAAAACTGCATGAAATGCTAGTTTAGAGTGCTGCAACCAAAGTAATGGCTAGTGCTGGGTACAGGGAGAATGTGAGGGAAACCCCCCCCCCAACAACAGTGCAATTCCAACCATGCATACTCAGACAAAAGCCCAACTGAATTCAGTGGGACTCACTCTCAGGGGTTAGCCAACTGCTTCACTAGCTACCAGTTCATTTCCAGGCTGGTTATGTTTTCACAGTTCAAAGTGCTGCTCATGTCCTACAACACCCTACAGGTGAGAATTGGTTTTAGCTAGCTACTTTTATTGTTTTACCTGTGTTGATTTTTGTTTGTTTGTTTTTTGCTTTATAGCATTTAATTAAATTGATTTGTATTATTGTTGTCATCTGCCTTGAACACCATGTGGTTAAAAAGTAGGATACAAGATTCCCAAATCAATCAAAACAAAAACAAAAACCAGAAGGTGTGTGGGGTTTGGCACACATATACAGGAAAGAGGGACAGAGAAAGGGTGTCCGATTTAGAATTTATTACCTGAAGCATAAAACAGAATAAATTCTGTTTTCACCTGGCCCCACTAGTCTATGGATTCTATGTGTTCTAGAAATGGTTGCAGCTGTGATGGAGCCATTCGTGGCAAAACCTGGTCTACTTCACTGAATCCTAGAAGCCTGGGCTGTGTACACGCTATACCTTCAAAGGGCATTCAAAGCACATTCTTTCCCTCAAAGAATTCTGGGCTCTGTAGTTTATCCCTCACAGAGATACTACTCCCAACAACCCTTAAGAAACTACAGTGCCCAGAATTCTTTGAGGGAAACAATGTGTTTTGAATGTGGTTTAAAGGTATGTCTCTATTTGATCAGCCTTAGCACTCCAGGGCCCCATCCACAGATAGGTTATAATATTATAGACCTACCTAACAGGACTGTTGTAAGGTTCACTGAGATAACTGGTGTGAAATGTTTTGAAAATGCCAGTCCTGCAACCACCTTGGCTCCGTCCAATCTCCTCCTTGTCTTCTGGCTTCTGCTTGCTTTGTCTCTTTCCAATGGTTACTGGGCTCAGGCATCAATCACAGTGTGCCTATGCAAGAAGAGATGACTCAATCGCTTTGTTTTACATGACAAAGGGGAGACAAGGCAGCGGAATACTAAAGGGAACTTGGGGTGTCTTAAAATTTAGACAAACACCAACAGACAACACTTACTGCTTATGCGTATGATTTATTGTTTCAATAAACACCAAGAGACAACACTTGTTGCTTATGCATATGATTAGTTGCTTTAATAAAAGTATAATCTTACTTGCTCTGTAAGATAAACACAGCTGCTAAGAACTAAGGCTCCGATCTACATGGAACCTAGTCAGGAGAAGTCTGAGAATTCCTTCCTGCTTTTCATTCTCTCTTCCTCTCTTTTCCTGAACAAGTTTCTAGCCCTTAGGGTGGGAGAGGAAACCCCAAAACCATGTGAGCAATTTGAACAGAAAGCCAAGAAACCACAAGCGTCCCCTGCCGGCAGTTGCTTGGTCTGGAAGGTTTAATCCACTGCCAAATCATCATTTCCCTGGAATATTAAGCGAATTATTCCAAGATTGCTCCTTACCCAATCCTTTTATTTTAGTGGTTAGCAAGGGAGCTAGCTCTAGGCCTTGGAAGATCCCGGTGAAGTTCCACATTCTGCCGCCCATTTCCAAATGCAGCTGTGTATGTGCTGTCTTTAGTTGTTTTTCCCAGAAGAGCAACCACCCTAGTTTCAAGGGTTAAACGCAACAAATACAATCTCTTGAATATGAAAATAGCAACCGGGATCTGCTGTACGAGGGTAGGGTGGGGTGGGATTTAAGCTAGGGGTGGGAAGACTTCAAACTTGCAATAAATAATTCCTCCACTCCCTAGAACTCCAATTCCAACTAGCTGGAGCCAATGTGAAATAGTTGCTTTGAAGGGCAGATACTGAAGGAGCAGGGCACTTCTGAGAATATAGCAGCCTAGAATTTTTTTGTTAGTGCCAGACCTGAGTTCACAGTCCTATCATACAAGAATCCACTCCTGATTTTCCTTCTAGCTTTCTTTCAGTAGCCAAAATTTGTTGGTTCTGTTGTTAAACAACTGAGTCCTGCATGGAGTATTTTCCCTAGGATGGCCAGATGCAAGAAAGGACAGAGCTACTGCATCTCTTAACATTTGAGAAGAAGATGAAGGATCCTTCCAGTTGTCCTTTTTATTGTGCATTCATGATGTGTTGTGCTTATGAAAGTATCAGGACGGCCACATGGTTTGTGACTGCAAAGTTTTCGAGGTGGTTGCACTGCTTATTTTCTAACCAGTGCATACCTTGTAACCTCCTACTGAAATCCCATAACTTTTTGCACCACAAATGTGCAGAGGAGGCCAACCAAGATGATCAAGGGTCTGGAAGCTAAGCCTTATGAGGAACGGTTGAAGGAGCTGGGTACATTTAGCCTGGAAAAGAGGAGATTGAGAGGAGATACAATAACCATCTTCAAATATCTCAAGGCTGTCACGTGGAGATTGGAGCAAGCTTGTTTTCTCTTGCTCTGGAGGGTAGGACTCAAGACAATGGCTTCAAGTCACAAGAAATTAGATTCCGACTGAACATCAGGAAAAACTTTCTGATAGTAAGAGCTGTTCGACAGTGGAACGGTCTCCCTCGGGAGGTTGTGGACTCTCCTTCCTTGGCCGTCTTAAAGCAGAATTTGGATGACTGTCTGCCGCTGATATTTTAGTTGAGATTCCTGCATTGCAGCGGCTTGAACTAGATGACCCTCGTGATCCCTTCCAACTCTATGATTCTGTCTTCTGGTTTGTTTTTGTTCTGCGATTTGTTGCGCCACAGCTCCTCCGGACAGCAAGAATGAGGTAGCATTGGGGGAGCACCACAGAGCGAACTAAAGCAAAACAAGTCTGCTGCTAATGCACTGTTATCGTGTCAAGAAGATGTTGCAGAATACACACAACAGTACAACGCCAGTCTGAAGGTGCCCAGAATTCCAGTTGGTTCAGCAAGATACACCTGCTGAAATTCTCTTTTCTACACACCAATAAAATGTTCAGGAGCCCCACCCTCTCTTGCATCCGACCACCTTAATTACATCCATTTATTCAAATTAAACAGCTCCCATCTTCCTATGCTATGATGGATGAGTGCGAAGGCACTGCAATAACTGACGAGCACTTGGGAAAGAACGACAAGTACATTTTCATTCATTAAAATAACTTGGGATAAGTTAACAACCCAGCCCTGTGCATAGCTACCCAGAAGTAAGTTCCCTTGTGTTATCTGAAGCCTTCTCTCATGTAACAGGACGGGAGCCTTAGGCTATAATAGGTGATGCCAACTGAGACTGGAATCCTGGAAGCCTACTACCTTTTTGAATGACCACCGCATATGATAAAATGTACCCACTTTATCTTTACACTTCCAGCACACATTAGATAAATTCTTACACATTTTTGCTGGCTTTCCTGGAGATAAATACCATTGGCTTCTGGGAAATGATTTATAATGAACTGAAGAAAATGTTTTAAAATGTTATAAAACCGGAGGCCTTTTTATTAGGAGTAACAGGTGAAGACTATTTATGTATGCAACTACTGTACAGCAGCAAGGATGCTACTTGCCCAGAAATGGAAAGAAGAGAAAGTTCCAACGAAGGAGGAATGGATAACTAAGATGATAAACTATGCCGAAATGGCAAAGATGACCGGGAAGATCCAGGATCAAGATGAAAAAAAGTTTATACAAGACTGGGCAAAATTTATAGAGTACCTTAAGGTTCACTGTAAAGATTTAAAAACAATAGCAGGATTGATATAACATCTATGAAGTAATGTGAATGATGGTTATAAATGGACTTGCATTTGAATGGAAAAGTTAAGATGTATAAGGAAACAAAGGGGAGAAATTGGAATCGGGGGGGGGGGGAGTCCAGAAGGGATAAATAACTAATTAGCTCTTAATTTGTGTTATGTTTAAAACTTTTTTAAAAAAAATCAAAAAAGAAAGAAAGAGAGACTGGAATCCTGGAGTAGCTACAGCCAAAACCAAAGACAGTTGGAGCTAACTAATTCTCGTTTTTGTCCCATCCGCCTCTCTGGTGAGTTCTCAAAAGGCAAAACTGAGGATAAGGAGCCAGAAGTTGACCGCCAGAATGACCTATAGGAAGGCAGGTGGGGTCTGGCTGAGGGCAGACTGAGGTTGATGGAGCAGTGTTCCATTTAATAGATCAGCCTCCGCTAGTTTGCTGCACTTACAATTTTCATGTTTTGCACTGGCGATACAATTCTCTCGCTGCAGTGAACACTGGGCTTCTCCCTCGCAACATTTCTGCCTAGGGTACACCTTGGATAGAGCAAAAAGATACCATTTCAGGTGTGTACGCAGCCACACAGTAAGCTACGTGTCCCACTCCCCTACGATTATTTCAGAGATGCAATGACTCTCGTCTGGCCTGAGAGCCAGCTGAGTCTCCCATGTAATTTGATAATTTACTGCAATTAAAGACTCGGAAAATATTTATAGCCAGCCCGAGATTTGCAGGGCCAGCCCTGTTCAGCCAAGCACACACCACACTGCCCGGCAAGGAGAGAGCTTATTAATAAGAGACGCCATGTACAAAACGCAAAGGGGCAGGGTGCATGAGGTTGCCTGGCTTTTTATGGAAAAGCCTGTGGAAAGCAGGGTGGGGAGAGATGACAGAACAGCAGCAGTTTAGTTCCAAAGATACTTAACTGATGGTATGGGACTGGGTTCATTATGGACTCAATGGGACAGCTTGAGTATAGTGAATCTCTCAAGCTTAGTTTCAATAACGTAACGTAGGCCTGCATGCACACCATACGTTCAAAGCACACACACCCAAATCCTGGGAACTGCAGTTTGCACCTCACTCAACTACAATTCTCCGTACCCTTAATAAATTATTTGGGGGTGGGGAACGTGCTTTAAATGTGTGGTGTCTGAAAAGCCTTAGTTTCAATGAAGCAAAGTAAGGCTTTAAAATTGTTCTCCTTGAGGCTGGAAAACTAATCTCTCAAGAGTTTTCAGTACAAAGAAAAGTGGGGGTGGGAATCCCAGGCTGCCCCTATTGGCTCTAAAGTGGTGAGATTTCAGTTTCCTGTGACAGCTCAGTAGTTAATCTGTGCTTAATCACGGGAAGAATGAGCTGGCAAGAGGGTTTGATTATGTCACACTGAAATTACTCTTAAACCTTATGTACAACTGGTGACCATCTAAGAGACCACCAGTACCCAGAAGGGCTAACAGCAGCCTCTGCTGGCTGTTCTCGTTTGCAGGCAAAATTAAGAGCCCCCAAATGACCAGGGATCTGTTCTTCCCAAGACTTTGTACGCAATCATAGTTCTTCTTTAAACTTTCTCGTTCTGTTTGTTTGAAGGAATACCCAGCTTTTAACAACAGCACTGTACTGAACAGTGTATTTTGTGTGTTGATTTCCCTTCCCCCTGCCCCCTTCAGAATTACATGTATCTGAAATGATGGCCATCTCTGGCTATTTGCTTGGGCGACTTGCGCCTTTCAGTGGAGCACCTTTAACCCTAGATGCCGTGGTAAGAGAAATGCAGTCTGTGCAGGGATGGTGACAGGATTTCGTGGGCTATGTACACTGCATGTGGATTGACACCCGCTGCCCTGCAATCTATTGGCAAGAACTGCTGCATATATTAATTTAGCCAAGCCTACCTTACAGGGCTGTTGCAAATATAAAAAGGGGGAGGGTAACATATACTGCCTTGATCTCTCTGGAGGAAAAACAGAATGCAAATCTATAATGCCGCCCATCTAAAGAATGCCAGAAAATCAGCTCCTCTTGGTTTAACTGCAACATTTTTTAGCCCCGATTCTTACAGCAAAATACCAACACCACCCAAAAACAGTTTGACAACCCTGATAAATGAAAACAAACAACAACAAAATATGTGCAGTTTTACGGATTTAGTATTTGCTCTATCATCTCTCAGCCGAGCATACTTCACTTCACTGGGCTGTCGTTGGGAGAAGGGAAACCCATTTGCACAGCCTTCGGGTCCTGGTGGGAGAGGCAAGATACAAATATATACTGCAGTGCCACTCATGTAAAGAAAAATAAATGTGCACAAGCTAGAAAAGTTGCTCCCTCTATTCTGATAATTTACAGAAAAATAGCAAAAGAAAACGAAAAGCTATCTAACACTGTGTATAATAATTCATTATCAAAACCAGTTGGTTAGTGCAGAACTATTTATTTAAAAATAAATATTAGTTTCCTTCCAAATAACAGCAGTAACATCTAAGTAAGCCCTACCTAATTGCTTTTAAAATCAGGATGGGGGGGGGGGAGAGGGAGAAGGAATTAACAATACAATTATATATCTACTTAAAACAGCATAATCCTAACCATGTTTACTCAGAAGTAAGTCCCATTGAATTCAGTGAGGTTTACTCCAAGGTAAATGGGATTAGGATTGTAGCCCTTCTGCCAGAAAAGTGAGCACTGGATGCTGGGAAGGACCAAATTCAATATGAATCCCTGTTCAGCAACCCAGGACAAATTAAACTTGCATAACTCTTTATGTTTAGAAAATGACCATCAACACTCCAGTCTGAAATCCTGGACACAATACTGAGCTAATATGTGTATGTTGGGAACTGTAGTTTGCTCCTCACAGAGCTAAAATTCCATTCACACATACCAAACTACAGTTCCCAGGGTTCTTGTGTGGGGGTGGGGAATATGCTTTAAATGTAGATTGACCAAATGATCTGATGGTATAAGCAGGCTTTGCTAATTACTTAAGGTCTTGAGACAAATTTGCACACAATTTGCAAACGCTGTTTCATATGCATTAGCCTCTTGGCTAATTAAATGATGGGTAGCTGGGGTTTCGCCAGCACTGCGTTTTGCAGTTCACCCATCTGTCCTGTAAGCGAACTAATTAAAAAAATAATAATTATATTTTTTTAGGAGAGGGAAAGGGGCAGGAGAGCCAGGGCCTGTTCCCAAAGATCTGAGGCTTGGGTCCCCTGGGCAAGCCTCTAATAATGCCCGCAGATATAAGACAGTTTCACATGTATATAAAACATGTACAGTACTGTATATAAAACAAGTTCTGGAGCTAAGCTCTGGTGAGCCTCCTGGCTCAGATCAAGGCAATGTGCGCATCATATATTTAGAGTACATTTAAAGTGCATGGCTTCTCCCCCCACCCCAAAAGAACCCTGGGAACTCTAGTTTATCCATCACAGTTACAATTTCCAGCAAACTACAGTTCCCATGATTCTTTGGGTGGAAGCCTTATTTTAATATGTTTTGTTGTTTCTGTTTTAAGTATTTATTTGTGCTTTTTTATATTGCGCTTTTATTCTCGTGTTGAAGGATGGTATATAAATTTTAATAAACAAACAATAAATTTAAGGTGCAAGACCTGAATTTAGGTCTACACACTTTCTATGCTGCTCATCTCAAGGCATATAATATATACACCACAAACTTATTGGGAATTGTATATTGTGAAAGTTCTGAACCTCGTTTCGGATATCTGTTGGGCCCCCCCTTGAAGGATATACAGCCCCCGAATTCCCCAGAAAGAAGGGGAGACAGTTAAACTGGCTTCAGCCTGTAGCATATTCTCTGCTCTGCGATTCCAACAAACCTCTGCCTTGCCTTCCAGAAGTGCTTCGGGGCACTGGAGAAGATTTATTGCCCATGCGACTTCCTCCCCCTCGGGAAGGAGAAAGGGAGAGGCAAAGGGTTGGCAGCTCTGTGGGTGGGGTCAAATTTATAGCCCCTTGTGCAACAAGCAGAGGAAGAGGAATGTATCCCTCCTGGACTTCTCCGAAAGTATTTGGGGGCCAAAAGGGTCTTTAGGAGATATTTCACTTTTGGCGCATGTCCAATCCCACCCTACAACAAACCGTCAGCAGTGGAACTCTCCTCTGTTTTCTAGGCCCATATATAATAGCCCTCCCATGTTGTTCTTAAATGCAGAAGAGGAAGGATGTGGGCAGGTGGTGGTGGGAGATGTAACTATTTCAAAGGCCCCTTTTGCTTAACCCTCCTCCAGGTGCTGCGGCTCAGGAGCCTTTGAATCCAGGTATTTCCCCAGCTTGGGGAGGGGGAGAAACCTTAATCTGCCCCTGTTCCGCCCACAATACTGCACCACATTTGAACTGTTTCCCTATTCAAGCACCTGTGTTTTTTTAAAAAAAACTGCAAGTTCACAAGTGTGGCATGAGTGTTAAAATTTCCACTGTGACACGTTTTCCTGACTCCTGTACACCTTGCAAAACAGACAACGCTCTTTTCGAAGCGATGTTCCTCTACTCAGGTGGCATCTACAGTATACAATTTAAAGCACTTTTACATCTCTTTAGTAGTCATTGGTGCTCCCAAGGAACCCTGGGGGCCAATGTGGTTTGTGAAGGGTGCTGAGAGTTGTGAGGGGAGGCACCTCACAGAACTACAAGGCCCAGCACCCTTAACAAGCTACAGCTCCATGAGGCAAGGTGAGGGGGCCACCTCTGGTTTCCTCCTACCCTCCCCCCAGATGTTGATCTTTATTACCCCCTTGTTCCTGACGCAGAACCTCACTCACCCCTTCTTCCCTGGCAGGGGTGGCATTTTGTGGTTTGCGTCAGGCACCAAAATGTCTTGGGCCGGCCCTGGCTCCCAGGATTTTGTGAGGGGAGCCATGATAATTAAAGTGAGAGAAGAGTGATTAAAGGTATAGGATGGATGCGACCTTATTTCTATGAAGAACATCCCCATATAGTGTGACGTGTTCTTGATGCTCTAGCACCCAGTAATTTCACGGGGACTTTGCAGAACTCTGTTGAGCCGAGGGGGGAATTTTTGTCAATGCCAGGGTCACATTCCCTTATGCCAGTGGTGGGTGGGGCCAGGGCAGCAATGAGTGTAAATTTTGCCTTTGTACAGTAGGCTAGTTTCTACACGTACTCACACACCCCTCTTCCACCCAAGCAAGCTAGAGCCATTGTCAGAGTTCAAGAATACATTCCAGCTGTGCTTTTTCCTCCAGGAAAAATAGGTGCTGGAACTCACCATGACGTTGTTAGAGTAAGCCACCCTCTTCAAATATCTCAAGGGCTGTCACATGGAAGAGGGAACAAGCTTGTTTTCTCCTGCTCTGGAGGGTAGGACTCAAATTAATGGCTTCAAGTGACAAGAAAGGAAATTCCCACTAAACACCAGGAAAAGTTTTCTGAAATCGCTGTTTAACAGTGGAATGGACTCCCTCGGGGAGTTTGTGGACTCTCCTTCCTTGGAGGTATTTAAGCAGAGGTTGGATGGCCATCTGTCATGGATGCTTTAGCTTAGATTCCTGCTTTGCAGGGGGGTTAGACTAGATTGCCCTTGGAGTCCCTTCCAACTTTACAATTCTATGATTCTATGACTTGGGGCAGCCCTGAACAAATGCCGGTTGCACAGCAGCCATGTTCACTGCCTGTGGAGGTACTAAACACTATGGCAAGCTGTCTGCCTAGCTGGTTGGGGGGTCACCCCTGGTTCTGGTGCAGGTCAAATCAATGTCCCCCCCCCCCATTCTCTGACATTCAGGCAGATGGCATGGGCAGCCTGGAAGGGCCCTTGTGCGAACGTGCATGTGTGCAATGGTAGAGGACTGGTAGGAAAGCTTAAATCCTGCCACCACTACACAGGAGATGGATGGAAGAAAAGGAAATATGAATTAGCTTAGCTTAGCTTAACCAATCGCGGCTAGGAGCAAAGTAGAGTCATTTTTATGTACTGAGTTGAATAGGATCCAAAATGCAGCAGTCTGATTGGTCCACAGGAGCCACCCAATCCAGCTCCAGGTGGAAGTGAATCCACAACCTGATTGGCCTACAGGAGAATCCCGGAATTAGCCAATCACGTGCAGCCCATTGTATAAATAATGTATATAAAGCAGATATTGTGGGGGAACCTCCATTCCTCCTCACCACTATGAGCTGAATAAAGAGCATGAAATCCACTCTCGACTCCGAGTATATTTCAGTCATTGATCTTAAAAAAGTGTAGACACACACACGCTGGCCAGCTTCCATTTTGACTTGAAATGTTCGTTTTAGGCTTCTCAGAAGTACGCAAAGGCAAGAAACGGGTGTGGGGAGTGTCAGCCTGCAATGGCGCCCATGTGAGAAGTGCCGGAACTGAGCTCCAGCTGAAAAAAACAACACTGCAAGGGACAGATACAGAAACTGGAGGGCACTCAAACTCAGCTCCCATTATCTACTGCAAGGGTGTAAATTGCCATAGACCCTCAAGGAAGAGCTGGAATTCAGCGGCAGGTCGCATGGTTTGCACACAAAAGGTAAAGACCCCTGTCTAAAAATAGAATCATAGAAATCATAGAATCATAGAATCATAGAGTTGGAAGAGACCACAAGGGCCATCGAGTCCAACCCCCTGCCAAGCTGCCAGTTGACATAGAGGCAATATAGATCTACAGTCTGACCTGATAAAAGGCAGCGTCCTATATTTCTCTCCACCTTTGCATCTCCCTTGGCGACATGTGGTAGAAGGAACATGTGGCAACAGGACATCATCATTCCCCTGCCTCCTGCAAACTGCAGCTAATAAAGTGAAGCTGGGCTGGTAAAAGAGGGAAGGCGATGCTGCTACCACATTTCCTCTTTCTTTTGCCAAATATTTCCAGGGAGAGAAATGCGGGAGTCGATGCATTCTGCCAGCCCCATACTGTGGAACTAGGCCTGAAGCCTCCGCTTTATTTTGCCTTGTCTCTTTGCAGTAGACTGTGTACCTGTAAATCACATTTGAATCATACACACATACACACCCCACAAACAAATTCTAGGCACTGTGGTTTGTCAAGGGTTGCTGGAAACTGTAACTCCGGGAAGTGTAAACGACAGTGCTCAGAATACTTTGAGGGAAAGAATGTGCTTTGAATATGCTTTAAAGGTGAAATGTACACGCAGCCTTATTAGTATATTTTCCAAATCTAGCAATTTCAGGTAAGTGCATGGAGAGTATTCTTTTGAAAACTCTTTAGCTTTCCAAAGAATACGTGTCTACCCTGACACAAAATATGTAAACAACTAAAGGGATGGGAAGAAATTCAGTCCTAAATTGCACAGCGTGCAACAAGATATGAACTGAAATCTAGCTATCCTTTGAAATGCACACTTAGAATTTTGCATGCAATGCAGGTTTTAAAAAAGGGTACAGAAGTGGATTAATTAAAGGAAATTGCTTGCAGAAATGTGTTCATTAGGCTGCAAAACTGCATATAAGGAGAAATATTAGGATGGATTTTAATGATGACTTTTTTAAAAAAAATAAAAAATTTAAGCCACCATGAAATGATGGTATATATAAAGGCAACATGTAAATAAATGTGGTGAACTGAATTTAAGATTGGAGAAATGAGGGACTGAGGGAAATGGAAACTGACAAACCTTTCCACCTGTACTTTAAACCCTTGTACCTGGCTGGCCCCACAACAGGGTCTTTGTCATCTCCGCAATGCAACCTATCTCTCAACCTCATAGCTTCAGAGCAAGCCAGAACTCGCTTAGTGTTCTCTAATACAGATTGTGAAGCGGGGAGGAGAGGGAGAGCGGTAGGTCTGTAAAAAAAGAAAAGGCACCCAACCATAGACTCCTCTTTTTGTTTAAAGGCAGATCAAAGATTCTTAGTAAACTCTCAGCAACGCTCTGTGGTCTACATGAAAGAGCAACTGAAGCATCTCAGAGACTATAAATGGGACAAAGATTCTCAGTGAAGCCACGCTTGTCAGTGCCCTTTCCGGGTTTGATGATGCCCTGGTTTCACATACACACCCCTAACGTAAAGGGGAAGCAAACGAGAGGAGGAAAATCCTCACCAATATTTGCACATAGACTCTCAAAATCCCAATGGTTCAAAGATTACATTTGGGTTTTGATGTTCAAATGAATTTACAGTCTCCCTTCAAATGTATAATCTGCCTGTGTGAGAACGCACAATTGCTTTTCTGAATCACAACTGCGACCTTCAACAAAATGCTGCAGTGAATCCTCACCTCACCTGCCACACACGTCTAGATTCCAGACTCACCCCCCCAAAAAAACCCCCACAAATCCATTATTTTTCAACGGACACTCAACATTTTGTGGCTTGCTTATATCTCCCTCTAATTTCCCATTCATTCCATTTGGTACTGGTGCTAATTGGCACTCATCATCTGAGTCTGGTATTAGAGGGAGTGATATCAAGGCCCATCTAATCTAGCCCTCTGTTTCCAACAGTCGCCAGCCAGGGGGCTCTGGAAGCTGGGCATAGAGATGATGGTGTGCTTTTGCAGTCTGTCTCCAGATAGTCAGAGATACACCTATAACTGCTGATAACTTTTAATCATTACAGTGGTACCTTGGTTCCCAAACGGCTTAGTTGTCAAACAAACTGGCTCCTGAATGCCGCAAACCTGGAAGTAAGTGTTCCGGGTTGTGAACGTTTTTCAGAAAACGAACATCCGATGCTGCTTCCGCTTGAGTACAGGAAACTCCTGCAGCCAATCGGAAGCCGTGCCTTGGTTTTCGAATGGTTTCGGGAGTCGTACAAACTCCCAGAACGGATTAAGTTTGAGAACCAAGGTACCACTCTATTTAAAATGGCATTTAAGGCTCTTCTACTCATACAACAGACTAAGAGGGGTTTGTGGAAGAATGAAACCTACCAACAGAAAACCAATTTGCCCAATCTTCTTTGCGACAGGCAGCCCATCATATATTTAAAGATGCCTATCGTATCGCTTCAAGAGTCTCTTTTAAAGACCAAACTGAATGCATAGGCTTAATACTCAGAGACCATAACTGCTGCTGTTCACGATGCATTGCAATAGCCTCGATTTTCAAACCCTCTTGAGAACTAGCTGTGTACATACCATGCATTTAAAACACATGGCTTCCTGCAAAGAAGCCTGGGAACTGAAGGCTGCTGGGAATCATAGCTCTGTGAGGGGTAAAGAATAGTTCTCAGGCTTCTTTGAGTGAAGTCATGTGCTTTAAATGAGGCGTGAACACTCACGAGGCACAGGGCTGGCTGTTGTCTACAAATGCTAAGTCATTTGTAGAATATTTTCCACAGGTTGAACGCCCTCTGGTTTACTCTAGCAGTGTTTCCCAAACTTGGGTCTCCAGCTGTTTTTGGACTACAAATTCCATCATCCCTAGCTAGCAAGACCAGTGGTCAGGGATGATGGGAATTGTAGTCTGGGGGAAGAAAATTAAAGACTCAGCACTACAGCCTTCTTTGACTTTCCAGATTCTCCTTTTTGAACTGTCCAGTGTTGATAAGCATTCCCTCCGTTTCTGATGCCAGTCGCTTATGTTGCCAAAACAGCACCACCCACACATAAGAGGGAAATATCAGCAGGCTGAGTGCCAGCATGGAGCAATGGTTAGAGTGTTAAGGCTACAACCTGGAAGACCAGGGTTTGAATCCTCACTCAGCCATGAAGCTCACTGGGTGCTCTTGGCCCAGTCACTGCCTCTCAGCCTAATCTACCTCACAGGGTTATTGTGAGGATAAAATGGAGAGGGGAGAACCATGTACACCATCTTGAGCTCCTTGGAGGAAAAGGTAGTATATTTGGAGCCAGGGACCCAACCCACAACAGACCAGCAAAGAATGGCCACAGTGCTAAGTGGCTACTGAGGAGGGAGCATAAAGCTGGAGGACGGGTGGAACAGAGCAGATGGAAGCCTGAACCATGCTACAATAGGTCCTGGTTGCAATCGCACTACTACCAAATGCTAAATCCAGAATATGTTGCAGGACATCTGAGCAGATGCTGGCCTGCATTGTTCTCAAAAGCATTTGGTGCCCCCTAGAGTTGTAAAGCATATTGAGGCCTAGAGGTTTCTGAATGCCTGAAGTGGCAAGGCAAATTGGTGCGAAATAAATGCTTGCATTTGCTGTGCCCAGGTTGTGTTTTTGATGTGGGGATATCAGGTGAGGCATACTCACTGTTGGATAAAACCATTCTGTAGATCTATTTCAAGTGGGCTTCAGGCCTGGCTTTGGAAACGAAACAGTCTTGCTGGTCCTGTATAATAATAATAATAATAAAAATTTATTTATACCCCGCCCTCCCCGGCCAGAGCCGGGCTCAGGGCGGCTAACACCAGTAAAATTACAGTAAAAATATAATGGCTGGGGGTGGGAACCAATTTAAAGTACAGGTTAAAATAAAATTTAAAATGCAGCCTCATTTTAAAAGTAGCCCATAGATAAAAACCATAAGGGGAGGGAAACATGATGATCCTTTGGTTTTCCTTGATCTCTCAGTAGCTTTCAGGTGGGGAGTGGGTAAGGGTGGGGCTTCAAAGGAACAAATAAGAGTTTAAAGTGGGCTTTGGAGGAAGGTCGGGAAATAAACTGAATGTATAAATGAATGTCACCACCTAAAAATACTGAGTAGAGTGGCCTAGTAGATTGAAATGCCCTCATCCAGGCAGTAGTGTGATCCATTACGGCAGTGGTGGCCAAACTCGGCCCTCCAGATGTTTTGGGACTACAATTCCCATCATCCCTGACCAGTGGTTCTGTTAGCTAGGGATGGTGGGAGTTGTAGTCCCAAAACATCTGGAGGGCCAAGTTTGGCTACCACTGCATTAGGGCAAGTGGGGGCACTACCCCACCAACTTCAGGCCGCTCCTGCCTGCCTTACATCTAGTCCAGGGTTGGTGTGTGGGGGAGACCCTGCCTGTCAGGTTCCTCCTCCTCAACTCTGTGTTGTCCTTGGAAAACTTAGCAGAATCTGTATTTGCATCAGCCACTAGCCATAGCAATAAAATAAAATGTGCTGAAGAGGTAAAAACTTAACTATAGAAAATACATCTGGGGGGTTCACATCAATAATCAAATAAGAGATCTTATTCTAATTGCCCCCGCTAAAAACCTTGCTGTTTTTGCTGTCACCTGATCATCTTGATCTTCTAAAACAAAGGAGATAGGAGTAGGAATGATTGAGCGACCCACATGGACAAAAGTAGAGGAGTGATAACATGAGCCACTGACTCAATACCTCGGGTTAAGTACTTAATTCGTTCCGGAGGTCCGTTCTCAACCTGAAACTGAGAGTCAGTGTGGTGTAGTGGTTAAGAGCGGTAGTCTCGTAATCTGGAGAACCGGGTTCGAGTCTCTGCTCCTCCACATGCAGCTGCTGGGTGACCTTGGGCCAGTCACACTTCTCTGAAGTCTCTCAGCCCCACTCACCTCACAGAGTGTTTGTTGTGGGGGAGGAAGGGAAAGGAGAATGTTAGCCGCTTTGAGACTCCTTAAAGGGAGTGAAAGGCGGGATATCAAATCCAAACTCTTCTTCTTCTTAACCTGAAGACCACTTTAGCTAATGGGGCCTCCTGTTGCCGCCAGAGCACGATTTCTGTTCTCATCCTGAAGCAAAGTTCGTAACCCGAGGTACTATTTCTGTGTTGGCGGAGTCTGTAACCTGAAGCGTATGTAACCCGAGGTACCACTGTACTGCTATCTCCACAGGGACATAACCGTTTTTCCAGTGGAAATTTTTGAAATCGACCCTCAACTTAGCAGGCAGGAGCGATGGGGACAAAACTGGACTTCAGCTATTTCTACGTGCCTTTGGTTCTGGCTCCACCTGCTGTCGGGCTCTCTGCCTGCCTGCCTGCCTAATCCATAAATGCTGGTGCCATTTACATGATTTGGAAGACAAGCCGCTGCTGTTGTGACGGACGCTGTGCGCTACCAAAGGCCGAGGAGTCCCCCGGCCTCCCATTTTCCTTAATCAAAACATAAATCAAAATGTCTCCAGCTTCCAAGATGGCAAAGATGAGCTTGGAAACAGTTTGGTTTGCAACTGCTTTAAGTAACAGAAAAAAACTGGGCCTCAGTCTTCAGTCGCCGCCTCTCTTCTAGGGCCGCCGCAGCTTCTGCAGGTGCCCCAAATGCAGCCGCCTCTGGTGAGGAGCCAGCTCAGGCATAGAACCCAAACGCTCGTAAAAAGATGTAGCGGAGGAATCACCCCAGTTTTCCTATTGGCCTCCTGTGAAGCCACTCTTCCATCCCTTGGCCAATCAGACTTCCCAAAAAATAAAGCCCACCCATCCTTGATTAAGGCCTCTGTGTGGATGTGTTTCTCTTCTCTCTTTTTCCTCGCGGGTCCTTTGCCTGTCAATCAATCAAGGATAGGCGCAACACTGCCCTCAGCCCCAATTGGCGATTGGGCTAGTCAATTCGTGATTTCACGCCTGCGATTGGGCTCTGAAATGACGTCCGTTCTTGTCAAAGCCGCTCTTTCCCATTGGGTGAGCCCGACGCAGCAGGGGAAGGGCGACGATTGGCCAGACGCCGTGCCGATCGGGACGGAGGCAGCTACGCAGGCGGACCACCCGCGCTCTGATTGGTCAAACGGTGTAGGGACCGCGCAGGGATTGGTCGCTCGACAGCGGAGTGGGCGGGCCTCATAGGGCGGTGCCCGGGTTGCTGAGGAGGAGGAAGATGGCGCCGTGAGGGGGGTCCCAGCCGCTGCCGCCTCTTTTTTCTATCCGGTGAGTGAGCCCAGCGGGGCGGGCCCGGGGTCGTGAAGAAGTGGGAGGAGAAACCAAGGGATGGGAACGCGGGGGCGTGCGGAGGAAGAGGAGGGGTCTGTGCAGTGGGAGGGGGGCCTTGGAGGGAGGGGGCCGAGCGCGCGAGCGGGACTGAAGCAACTGGGACCGGAAGGGGGCGGGGCTAAGACGAGAGCCCGCCTCCTCGGGGGACCCATAAGAGAGAGGGGGGAATGCAAGGAGTGGGAGAGGGAGATGGGGCTTGGGGTCGTCGACTGGTTCCTGGGGTCAGAGGGCATGTGGGGAGTGGGAGCAGAGGGGGTTTCTTTGCTTTCCCCCTGGGCTCGGACTTTTAATAGCAACCTGATATCAAGCAGGTGAAGCTGTCTGCAGGTCCTCTGCTTTCATTTTAGCAAAAAAGGTGCCTGTCTCTTGATAAGCTTCTGTATGTTAGGCTGCTCTTGAAGGTACATGAGTGGTAGTGGTGGTAGGTTTACTAGCCTTAACAATGGACAGTAAAGGGGGCCACAGCCAAGGGTATTTAGAAGGTGTGCAGGAGATGGGCAGGGACTGAGCAGGGGGCAGAAGAAGATAAGCACTGGATGCAAAGGTAGCTAGCAAGGGAAAGAGGAGCAGGGCAGGGATAAGTGGTTCAAAGGCAGGCATTGAACTGGGGGGACAAAGTGTACAGGGAGACACGTGGTTATTGGGTGTAAGTGATGGGGGGGATCCTCATACCAAAGGAAAAATAGGTGGGTGAATTGAGTTGAGAGGCATTGGATAGTCATGTAGTAGAAAACAGAATTTGAATGTGATGAAGGAAGTGCAGCAACCGGTGGAAAGGTGCAAAGATAATTTGGTCCATGGAGAAGGATGGGTCCCATATGTTTGGAAGGGCCTAGGTTGTGCATTTGAAAGAAGGAGGTTGATGGCTGTTAAGTCAAGTAGCACAAGTAAAAGGTAGGTATGAGAGGGTGCTTGAGGGTCGATGTGTTGGTGGCTGACTACTGGGTGCATGTATGGGTATGTGGTTATAGCATACAGGAGTATAGTGTACAGGAGAAAATATGGGTGGCCCAAGAGCAAGAGAGAACAAAAAGTCCATTGATGTTTTTGAATAAAAGATTGTATTTTTAATTTGTGGTGAGAATTATAATGTGTCTTTTTCAAAACAACAATGCAGCTTAAAATGAAACGAATTCTAACATAAGCAACCATTTTAAAGTCTACACTAACTTTTAATGCCATACATTACTTAGGACCGAGGTATTTGCTGGACCATCTTCTCCCATAGCAACCCACAAGTCGATTATGATTGTCACTGGAGACCTTTATTCTGGTGCTCCTCTCTATCTAAAGTGTGGTGGGTGATGACTGGAGAGAGCCTTTTCCATGGTGTTTCCTGACTTTTGGAGCAATCTCCCAAAGGAGGGCTCCTCCTGCCCTGGAGACTTGATTAGGCACCAGGCAAAGGTGTTTGTTTCCCCAGACTTTTAAGAACTGCTGATTTAAGCATTTTTAATTTAGAACCGTTAGATTTTGCTGTTTATTTGAATGAGCAATTGCTGCTATATGATTTATTTATTTATTTATTTATTTATTACTAGATGTGGTGTTTCTTACTGTTGGTCACCAGTCATCGCCATAAATGCAAGATGTACATTATATAGATAAAGTAATACATTATAAAATAGAATCCATGGATTGTATCCAGTGCTAGTCGGACTAAGGTAAAAGGTAAAGGGACCCCTGACCATTCGGTCCATTCGTGGCTGACTCTGGGGTTGTGGCGCTCATATTGCTTTATTGGCTGATGGAGCCGGCGTACAGCTTCCGGGTCATGTGGCCAGCATGACTAAGCCACTTCTGGCGAACCAGAGTAGCACACGAAATGCTGTTTACCTTCCCGCCAGAGCGGTGCCTATTTATCTACTTGCACTTTGACATGCTTTCGAACTGCTAGGTTGGCAGGAGCAGGGACCGAGCAACGGGAGCTCACCCCGTCACAGGGATTCGAACCGGCGACCTTCTAATCGGCAAGTCCTAGGCTCTGTGGTTTAACCCACAGTGCCACCCGCGGCTAGTCAGACTAGAGCCACTGAAATGAATGGACATGACTAATTATTATTTTCAATGGGTTTACTGTGTGCCCTATTTCAGTCCGTCAAACACTTTCTGTGTTTGTTCTCCACTAACTTCAGTGATTTCTTAGGCTCTGACTTGGGGTTGGTAGCTTTTGCTCATAGGTAAGCAGCAGACATGTTAATCCTGGCCATGTATCATTTAAATCAGAATTCAGGTTGAAAGCCTAACCTCACTTGCCTGGAAGTAATTCCCATTGAATTCAGTAGGACTTCTGAATAGGCATGGTTAAGGTTACACTTTCTTCACCACTGTCATGCTTTCCTATATAAAAAGCTGTTCACTTTCACTCAGTATGATGCAAACAAAATCCCACCTCCCCACCAGCAAGACTCGTGATATACTTTCCTACGCAGCTGCTAGCTACTCATTGCCCCACATGGTGCAAACTAAACAGCAGAAGTTTAAAGCAGGCAAGAGAGCAACCACCTCCTGCAGAAAAAGAGGGGTGTGTGGTTATTTTAACCATTCACTGGGAGTCTAGTCCATGTCAGCTTGCTCTGCTCTTGTTTATTTGTGTTTGAGACTAGGGTGGATGCTACTTTATCCATGGCTACCATGCCAGAGGTGCCAACTTGAATAAAATATTGTGGGGGCCCAGGTAAGCCCCACCCCACATAATCGATCACATGACACAGTGCACACACCCCATTTGAATGGAAATGCCCATCAACTTTGTGGGGGCATGGCCCCCTCAAATATATTATTGTGGGGGCTGAAGCCCCCACGGCCCTAGGGGTTGGCTCCTATGCCAGGTGGAATCCATTTCAAGACTTTCACCAAGTGTACCCTGTAAGAGATGTCTGGTCTCTTGGGCATTGGTCACTTTTTGAAATGCTAAACATGCATTCAGAGCAGGAGTCAGCAAACTTTTTCAGCAGGGGGCCGGTCCACTGCCCCTCAGACCTTGTGGGGGGCCGAACTATATTTTTGGGGGAAATAATGAACTAATTCCTATGCCCCACAAATAACCCAGAGATACATTTTAAATAAAAGCACACATTCTACTAATGTAAAAATACCAGGCAGGCCTCACAAATAACCCAGAGATGCATTTTAAATAAAAGGACACATTCTACTCATGTTAAAACATGCTGATTCCCAGACCATCCGTGGGCAGATTAAGAAGGCGATTGGGCCGGATCTGGCCCCCAGGCCTTAGTTTGCCTACCCATGATTTAGAGGAAGTCATTACACCAAGGGTATGGAACCTAAGCCCCTACAAATGTTGCTGGACTACCAACTCCCATCATCCTTCACTATCAATATATGGAGGACCACCAATTCCCCACCTGTGCTTTACATGGACTCTTTGACTGATGTGGTTCCCAGGAGGTCTCCCACCCAGACACAGACCAGAGGCAGACCCTGCTTAGCTACTGCAAGGTAGTGCATTCCTGTCCCTTCAGACCATACCTTAGCCCTGTGATCAAGAGATTTAAATATGCTTTAAAAAATGAAAATAATCCGAAGGCTCTGATTTTTTGTGGATATTGCCATTGTGGATGCAGGCCTCAGTAAACAGTTAGCCATCTTTCCTTCTTGCAGATACAGAGGACAGTATGGCTGCCACTGCTGCTGTCAGTCCCAGCGAATACTTGCAGCCGGCTGCTTCCACAGCTCAGGTAGGTCTTGAAGATGTTTGTGGCTTAGTGGTGTTGCTGCACGAGGAAACGATGAATGCTGGTTCCACTTACAGGACAGCAATGCTTGTGTGGTAGGGTCCTGGGCTGTAAGTAAAGAAAGGCATTGACTGACCGGCTTTTGTAGAACTGAAGCTCAAAGCAGATGATTCACGCTGCAAAGAAAGCCTAGCTGACAGTCAAGTCCTCCCAGGTTTCCTTGATCTTGCATGTTCAAAAAAGGATGTGGGATATTACTGCTTCAGAATTCAGGTGGCAAATGCTATGTTTTAATGCTCTCCCATGTGAAAGTGGTTTCTGTGTAGAAAACATGTCGGAGAAAAGGCTATGTCAGAATGCTCTCCTCTTTGTATAAGCAGGAATTCCCCCACCTGTCATTCTGAAGTGGTACAGTCCCAATTTGGCTATTCCATGTTGTCCATTCTAAATGTGTAATTGGTCCCAATACATGTTTAATGCATACCCACCCTTCAGATTGGGTTGGATGCCCTATATAAATATTCCTTGGGTCAAGTAAGCACCATTACTGAACATTTGGTTGATGAGATATTAACTAACGGATGTGCTTTTCCCAAAGCCTTTGCTCCTGGCAACCCTTTCCTTCCCAGATGATATCGTCTGCTTTAGCAAAAAAATCAGAGAAAGGGATTTACATTCTATACGTCCCCTGGCCCTGATCAAAGAAACGAGAGGGCAGGTACACCACAGGGATTCGGGATCCTATGTGAAAGAGATAATTATTTCATTGGTTTCCTGAACTCCCAGAGCACTGGGAGCCCAGAGCCACCCACTCAAAACACACAAAGGAGGTGGCCTGAAAAAAGCGTGCGCTGCTGTGATTTCCTGTAGAAGTTAGAAAGGCCTTTTAAACTTGGACCTTTTTTAGTGTTTTTTTGTTTTGTTTTGTTTTACAAATCTAAGTTTAAGAAGTCTTTCTAGCAGCTGTGGCAATGGCACAGGCATTCACCTGACCACCTCACCCAGATTGCCTGGCTCTGAGAGAGACAGCAAGCTTCTGGCAGCTGCCGTGATTACTCTTTGTGGGGTGCTACCGATCATACAGATCCATCATTGCCATGTGGCTTTTCTCCACTGTTAGCAGTGGCATGAAGGAGACCTCATGCCACTTTCTAACCCATGTGGCAAGCAGGGGTATAAACTTGAATAAAACATTGAGGGGGCAAGTAAGGCCTGCCCCATATAATTAATCACAAGACACAACACACACACCATTTGCATGGCAATGGCCATCAACTGGGGGGGCAGGCCCATCAAATATTTTGTGGGGGGCACCAAAGGGACCTTGACCCTTAGGAGTTGGCTCCTATGGTGGCAAGCTACTGCATAAGTACAACTGGGGGGGGGGGGATCTGCCATGTAATTTCAGTTTCGGGTGACCTTTCTTGCTTGATGTTTGTGTAAAGTTGGCCTGAGAGAAGCATTTTAGGTGCAGAATGAACAGGAGCATAGATACTCTCTTTGAAGCACAGTTAATGTTCTGATTCCAGCCCTCTTCCTTTGTGTGAATGTTTCAGGAATCTCTTTTGTTTCCTCGCCATCATCAAAGAGCATCTCTGTTTGCACTATAGGAAGCAGAGGTCTCTGAAAACTCCAGAATATCCCCTGACCCGTTTTCTCTTGGCGACGGAGAGAAATCAGCATTTATATGCTCTTGTTCTTCAAATGTGTGTGAGAGCAGTATTGAGGCCAATGCTCCTCAAAAACCCCACAAAAGCTTCTGGTGTTATTCATATACAACAGGAAATGAAAACTTTGTTCTTTTTTTGGAAACGTTATAATGAGGAGCAAGGCATGGCTATATCTTAGCTTCCATTTGGGCCTCATGGAGCCTTAATAGAAAGCAGAGGACAGGAAAATGTCTGCAGTCAATTTATCCACAATCAAGAGACAGGGGAAGTCTGCCTGCAATGTGGAGATGACACTGACTTAACTTTATAGGACTGTTGGATTTTGAGACTATGTAGGTGGAGCACCTTAGGCACTCAAGAGTGCAATATATTGTTATTCTTAGAAACTACACTAGATTGTTGAAGTCAAATTCAGTGGTGAGATCTGCTTATTTGAGAATGTGATACTGTGCACCCTTAGAACGAAAGCCCCATATCTTAGTCGTGGGAATTAAGATACTGCTCACACATTGGGCTTCCTTCCTTTCCAGCTACACTGTGCTGAATCTGAAACAACCTGTTTGTTGCCAGCCTACCTGTAACACAACTCTTCTGTTCCTGTAGGATTCTCAGCCATCTCCACTAGCCCTGCTTGCAGCCACATGTAGCAAAATCGGTCCTCCAGCTGTAGAAGCAGCAGTTGCCTCTCCTGCCCCTCCTCAGCCTGCTCCTCGGAAACTGGTGCCCATCAAGCCTGCTCCCCTCCCGCTGAGCTCCAGCAAGAACAGCATTGGGATTTTGTCATCCAAAGGGAACCTCTTCCAAATCCAGGGGTCTCAGCTCGGGACATCCTATCCCGGTGGGCAATTGGTGTTCACTATCCAGAACCCAACTGTGATCAACAAAGGGGCCCGCTCACCTGCCAACATCCAGTACCAGGCGGTTCCGCAGATCCAGACGACATCAGGGCAGACCATTCAAGTACAGCAGAACTTGGGCAACCAGATACAGATTATTCCCAGTACCATCACCCCTTCTTCCTCTTCCTCTTCAGCATCCTCCTCCTCCTCCTCAACTCATAAGCCTGTGCCAATCAAACCTGCGCCCGCTCATAAGACCCCACCAACAGCTGTCCATAACGCAAGCAACGTGGTCAAGTTAACTGGCACCAGCGGCAACGTCACTCTTACCCTGCCAGTGAGCAACCTGGTGAGTGCCGGGGACACCAGTGCTCAAACTCAGATCGTCCCAGACAGCCCCTCCAAACCGAGCAAAAAGGCCCGGAAGAAGGTGGTGTCCTCACCCCAGGCAGCTGCGATGGCTGTGACAGAGCAAGTGGAGACGGTCTTGATAGAAACGACGGCCGACAACATCATCCAAGCAGGGAACAACCTGTTGATTGTGCAGAGCCCGGGATCTGGGCAGCCAGCAATGGTCCAACAGGTGCAAGTGGTCCAACCCAAACAGGAGCAGCAGGTGGTGCAGATTCCACAGCAGGCTCTGCGCGTGGTCCAGGCAGCCTCGGCCACTCTTCCAACCGTTCCTCAGAAATCCCCGCAGAACTTCCAGATCCAGACAACTGAGCCAATTCCCACTCAGGTATTTGGGGGTTTCAGTTGCAGGTCAAGAATGCCTGGAATTATGGGGTGAAATTGGGGCTGGGGTGGGAGAAATTCCAATCTTCTAAGCGTAGTAAAGTACATACCCAATGGATTATTTGCTCATTTGAGTGTGTCTGTATGCATGTGCACACACACATAATGCATGCATATAAAATGTAGGGAGTCCATTTTCTCAACCAAAATATAAAAAATGCTAAGGTTATGTGCAAATTATTTAGCAAGCGGTCTGATCCAGTAATTTTCCGTCATTGTGAAAATCATATTTCTGTAGTGGGGCCTGCAGTGCTTGGAGGTATTTGCTGTCCCCCACCCCCCAACATCCCCAGACACGGGTACTAAGCTCTGGTTCCCCCACCTCACCTCAGTAGCTTTATTTGGATCTAGATCTGTTGGTTATTTTTTCATTTCTAAACTGCCCCATCTCTACAGATCCTGACAACATGAAAATAAAATGTCTACTATCACCAAACCTCTTAAATCACATTTAAATTGTTTTGATTTATTTTATTTTACTTATTTATAGAATTTCTTCTTCCTGTACTCAGTGTGGCTTACAAATAATTAATATATATATTTTATAAAGCATCCCAAACATTTTTTTTACTGCAACCAGGAGGCCAAGAAAATTAGTGAGGGTTGCATTTCTGTCGTGCCATTTAGCATGTTAAACCTTTTAGTAGTAGTAGTGGTAGCTTTGGAGCCAGACTTGTTGTTCAGGATTTTTAAAAAATTAAGTTATCTGGCGATATTAATGTCTATATTGCAATAAAGTGAAATAACTACATTTTTATTTAAATTGCCAAAAGTGGAATGGTGACAAGTGTATAAGAGAGTACGCTTGGCATAAGGAATTATCACAGTGATAGGGATAAGGTATAATATAGAGAGGTGGGGAGCCCACGTTCATTATGATCAAGGTATCTACATTAATGCAGGGATAGAAAATGTGTCTGTATTAAGAAAGTGTTATGTAATCTACAATAAAGCTATAAAAGGGTAATGGGAGACCACCAGAATGGGAAGCTGCAGACTGCACGCTTTTTCCTTTTTGTGTCATTTATTTAGGTCTATTTCAAGACGCCTTCCGGTGAGCTGCAGACAGTGCTTCTGCAGGAAGCCCCAGGTGTAACTGTGGCACCTTCTTCCACTGCCTCCTCCGCCACTTCCTGCAGCAGTCCTGCACCCCGCAGCTCCCAGACAGGAGGAAGTACCAAAAAGACAGGGGCTCGCAAGGAGCGCGCCCTGCCAAAGATCGCCCCTGCCGGAGGCATCATCAGTCTCAATGCCGCTCAGCTTGCTGCTGCTGCTCAGGCAATGCAGACCATCAGCATCAATGGGGTGCAAGTTCAAGGCGTTCCTGTCACCATCACCAACACAGGAGGTAGTGTATGTGATATGTAATGATCCTGCGATGAGCAGCATATCCAGATGGATATAGCTTTCCTGGAGGGATATGTGTTGTGTGTGTGTTTTTTAAAGGTTTGGGACAACACCTGGGAAACATGCAGAGAAACGGCATAGAGACAAGAGAGACTAGGACAGCCATAGAACAAAACCAAATTTAAGTGGAATTAATTTCTGAGTACACTTGCTTTAGGATTGGGCTGCTTAAAGGATGTCTCTCTTGTGCCATACAAATCTTGTTGCACATAGTTTACGGCACATTTAAAAGTTGATATGGTAGGCAATGAAACCCTTACTGCTTGAGGTCCCTGTTTCAAGCTTCTTTTCATAATTATCTTCCTGGGTAGGAGGTGCAAGCTTGGGATTGTATTGACCTACTTACCCGGAATGAGGACAAGTTGCCAAATGGATGCAGGAGAATGGCTACTTCTGATGGCCAAAGCAGCCCCAAAATGTAGTGGCAGTGCTGTTATGCTCAAGAGTGCCGGAGGATCTTCTGGCTTTTGTAAGGCATCCTTATGCTATCTCAACTGCATGCGTGGTGTGTCCTTGCACATACAGCTATAATAGCACCACAGCACCCTTTCTGCTTTTGTACACTTGCTGACTGGGGAAATAAGGAGTCAAGCAACACTTATTACTTCTGCTTCTCTGAGACTGAAAAGGTTACGAGAGGCTTGGTGTTCATAATACGGCAAGATGTCAGAGGAAGCAGTGGGATGTGGGGAGCAGGTAGGGCTGTGAAGGAGAACTCCAGTGAGAACTAAAACCAGGGACGATAGAGCTGATAAGGCTGGGGAGAACATTGGTGCCCAGTCCCAGACAGGAACGAAATCCTGGCATTCAGAACCCTGGATAGTTCTTCAAGCCCAGTGCAGTACTGACAAGGGAGAAAAGTTGCAATGAGGGGCCTGTGAAATCTTGGCCTAACTTTCTATGGAGCTTTAGTGGAGTAACTGTACCTCCCCCACTGAATCTGGGCATATTTTAGTATTGGACTAAGCTTCATCCATCCCTCTTCCTGCAGGCCAGCAACAGCTGACGGTGCAAAATGTCTCTGGCAACAACCTGACCATCAGTGGACTGAGCCCCACCCAGATTCAGCTGCAGATGGAGCAAGCACTCCTGGGGGACCTACAGCCCGGGGAGAAGAGACGGCGGATGGCTTGCACTTGCCCCAATTGCAAGGATGGGGAAAAGAGGTAAGGGAAGAAGCCCCTAGTCCTCTCAACAGATTGCTGCTCTGGCAACAAATATTTCTGCTCCTGAGTTAGGATTTGGGTGGCAGCAACAGGGTGGAGATTATTTCCAGAGGAGCAGCTGGGTTACTACTTGGTACCAGTTAGCAGTGTTGCTGCTACTTAAGTCATCCTTGGAGAGCTAGTAATCTGATCTGTGAGGTTTCACCAGGGCACTCTGCTTTGAAGTCAAGTGTTCCCAGGTCTTCACACACAAGTTAGACCACGCACGGTTTCTCACCCCTTTTATTTCCCTCCAGGCTGGGGGATCAGGGGAAGAAGAGGCACATCTGCCACGTGCCTGAATGTGGCAAGACCTTCCGCAAGACCTCCCTGCTCCGGGCCCACGTGCGCCTGCACACAGGCGAGCGCCCTTTCGTCTGCAACTGGGTCTTTTGCGGGAAGCGATTCACGCGAAGTGACGAGCTACAGCGGCATGCCCGGACGCATACAGGTGGGTTGTCTCCTCTCTGCTTCTCTCCCACCTGCACCCCTGCTCTTTGAGTCGTATAACACTAATGGATAGGAAAACACTAATGGATAGGAAAAGCATTTTATAAATCCTAATTACCCGGGGAACTTCTCTGAGTCATCTGTATGACAGCCATGGAAGGCAGGCATGGCCAAACTTGGCCCTCCAGCTGTTTGGGGACTACAGTTCCTATCACCCCTGACCACTGGTCCTGTTAGCTAGGGATGATGGGAGTTGTGGTCCCAAAACATCTGGAGGGCCAGATTTGGCCATGCCTGATGTAAGGCAAACCTATGAGGCTGCTGTCGTTTCACAGATGGAGAGCTAAGACTTGAGAGGCAGTGGCCTAGCTCCTGCTCTGACGGTGAGCCTGTCTTTGGGCTGTACTATTGCAGGGTGGGGGATTGCACACGTGATTAAAAGCTTCCTCATACAGAAATTAATTCCTCCGTATAGAAAATTAGATGTAATGGAGAAGTATTCTAGTCTAGCTTTCCGCAAACCCACTTGTTTTCTGTGGGCTGGAACTTTATATGGAAAAGTGTTGAGTTATATGTGTCCCCACCCGCAGGTTGGAGTGGTGTAGCTCAGAGATGAGAGTTTACTACCTTGGAAAGGACTAAGCTAGATTCTTGCTGGAAGAGAGACTCCTGGGCTCACAGGTTGTGGTTATAACTACGCTACGCCAATTCTTCCCTAAAGCAACTGCCTCTGCGCTCACCCAAGCCTTAAACATGTTGCTGTTCAAGCATAGCTGCTGGCACCATAACTATTGCACAGCTACAGTGGCCGTACGGTGGCTGCTACAAGTGCGGTGGAGATTTGGGGCTCAGTATGTTGTTGGATTAAAACTCCCGTCATCCCTGACTGTTAGCCATGCTGGTTGGAGCTGCGGGGAGATGGAGTCCAGGAAGGAGAACCACAGGCTCCCCACAACCCTAATGTAAATATCTGTTATAAGCTTTGCTTAAAGAAGGTACCCCAAACAGCAGGCTGAGACTCCTGTATGCTCCCTGTAGCATGCAGGACATGCTGAAGGTGATAAGCCATTCTTGTTATGAATGTCTGTATATGTGGTTTTCATTTACTTATAAAAGCTAATAGCTTCATTCATTTTTCTGAAACCTTTTAAAAAATCAGTCCATCCAAGCCAAGTTCCTATCGCCACATCTTGTGTCAGTAAATCCCACCAGTTAATTTACACGTTTGTGTGAACTTGTATCGCGCATGCCAACGTCGCTCTCGTTTCCTTCCTTTCGGCAGGCGACAAGCGTTTTGAGTGTGCCCAGTGCCAAAAGCGCTTCATTAGAAGCGACCACCTGACAAAGCACTATAAAACTCACCTGGTCACCAAGAACTTGTAGGGCTGGGCGCAATCGGAAAAGGAAAGGGAGCAGTGTGGGTGCCGGCGACCCTTTGCCACGAAGGAAGGTCTCTGCGAAAGGACAGCGACATGCCCAAGCAACCCTCCTGACTGGGGCAACATCTGCACAAAGAAGGGAGTAACAGCCGCTGTTCTTTCCATCGGATGACCTCCTTGCACACTCTGTCAGAACCTCTTGGAAGGTGCATCAGACACTGTGGTTTCAGTCTGGGATGAAGGAGAATCAATGTCGCTTCCAAGCGAATTGGCTAAATATCAGCACAAAGCCCAGTAGCGGGCAGGGAAGGGGTGGGGGAGGAGTTAGCAAGGCAAAGCGCATCCACCCAGTGGCCTGAGGAGCCCACCAAGTGAATGCCCTGCTCCGCCGCATCAAAGGGCCTCCTTGTGTGTTTGATAGTAGCACCAGTGAAACTATACCCTACTTGTAATCTTGATTCCCTCTTCCCGCCCACCTCTATGTGCTTGTGAAGCTTTTGAATGGTGGGCAGGGAAGCCGCCCAAAATGGGACACTCTCTGCACCCCCAGCACATTCCTACTTTATATTTAAAATTATAAATATCTATAAATATATATCTATATCTATATTAAAAAAAGAAACCTCCTTAGGAAGCCCCCTGTTTTTTCTACGGAGAAGGTTGCCTTATATTTTCCTCCAAATTATGTATTGTGAGTTGTTTTTTTAATTTAATGATTCCTCCTTTTTTAAAAGAAAGTCTCACTCCAGGGAAAGATTCAGGCACAGACCCAAGCCCCTGTGCTAAGGCAAGAGCTCTGCACCCAGGCCTGTGAACTAGGGGAGTGGGGTGCTCTTGTGTGTACACACGGAGCTTTCTATGGTGTGCAAGCAGCAGCACTTTGCTCAGGAGAGTGGAGAAAATCTTATGTGTGAATGGGATCCCTTGTTTGTTTGTAGCAGAACTGATGGGTCAGAGCCATGTGCCCTGATCCAGACAGCCACGAGGGCAGCAGAAATCTGCTCTTAACACATGCGAGGCATTTGGCAAACCCTGTGGTGTATAGCATGCAGTACAGCACTGAACGAATGATGCAGCTCCATGTGTGGAAACAGATTGTTTTTAATGCATTGGAGTGATGGGCTGCAACCCAGTGGGAGGTTGCAGACTGCCGAGCCCTATTGAAGTGAGCTAATTATTTGTGTGCCGAAATGCAAGCATTGTTTTTCCAGAACTGAAGGGTGTTCGCTCTCCTCTCTCCCTCCCACTCACCTTATGTTCCATCATATTTCTTTCCAGAAAACTAGTGTTTCCTCCCGCTTTTTTTTCTAAAACAGAAGTCCGATACAGCCCCTTTTGTGTATTATAGTGTATATTGTATCATAGACTATATATTGCGTTATGTGTTTCCTACATGTTTCAGAAGCATACGGCTTGTTATTTTTGAGCTTTTAAATTAAACAAAAAATCCACTTTATTTTTTAGTTGTAACGGCTTGAAGTATGTTTTTCTTTAAGTGGCAATTCCTTGCTGTTGTTTTTAATCAATGCTATGAAATTCGGCTGGCCAGTGTTACACCAGCCCAGAAGGGGAGCAGTTGGGGGGGGGAATCACATTTCTTGATAAATCCAATCGTTGGAAGCAAATCCAGCCACAGTTTGGGAACAAAGGATCGTTTTGCTTTGCTGCATTTTAAAGAATGAAAGAGCAAGCACATTTAGGTGGCTTGCTGAGGTATAAAGAGATTCTAGAGAGGTGTTTTGAGACTATATGCAGGTGGTCGCAAGGGCAGCTCCAGACTTTGTTGACAGTTTAGTTTACAATGCAAAAGCAAAGCTTAGTTGGCCAGGATGTACATTTTGAATTTAAGTTTTCTCTCTTTCTTACCATCCCTTTGTGTACAGCATTAACAACATTCACAGGTACGCTTTATTAATTTCATGTATTGATATGGCCTGTGGCTGGTGTATACGTTCCACAGGAACACACAGTGCTGATGTATTCAAAATGTTGAGCATGTTGTTGTTGGACTTTGCACACAGTAGCGGCAGGGTAAGTCATCATGGGACTCCCATTTCAGGCTATCCCCTGCCTATAAAACAAGCCTTAGACTGCAGGGCAGGCAAGGCAAACTTGCTTATACTTTGTGGATTTTTTCAGAGGCTCAAGCCAGCAGGAAATTCTATGGCATACGTCTCACTGAAATGAACAGAAAGTATATTTCAGTGGGGCTTGTACAGAACTTCCCAATGGATTGTACGCTCTAGTTAGCTGTCAGGAAGCCAACTAATCTTCCAGTGTGTGGGCTCAGAATATACATAATTCTTCCCACCAACCTGAATCTCCGTCCTGTTGCCCTCAAAGTCTTGCACATCAAGGCCTTTCCACCAACTTGGGAAAATAACCGTTTTGAGAGGTAGTCAGGAAAGAGAAATAAATGAACCCATGCTGTTACACTCCAGTTTGAAGCATGTTTTATTTACAAGAAACATAACATTTATTAGAAGCTTGTGTCTTGCCATGTTTTTGCTTCAGTAACAAGTGGCTTCCACGGTTGGCTGTCCAGACCAGTATGCAGGAGATGAGGGTTGCAGAGGAAATGGGTGAGAGCTCAAATTCCCCCAGCGGGTGACTTTTTAAATGGATATCTGACTTACCTTCCCACCTTCATAAAATAATGGTGATTGAGAGGACCGTGGGCGAGTTACAAAGGCAGTAGCACCAAACAGTTTGCAGCTGAAGGTAAAACTGAGTGTGAGATAGTAAACTTAAAAAACAAGTAGGAGTGAGGTGGTCCCATTTTGGGAAATGCTAGTGGATAATAAATTAAAATTACGGTTCTCAGGTAGCAGAATAGGGAAATCTGTTTTCAGACTGCTTTACTGTTCTAGGCAAACACGTAGCTCAGAAAATATTTGGGAGTCAAGTTCTCATTCCGTCCATTCAAGGCTTCCTGAAATGAAGAGTTCTGTGGTCGTCCCACTTGCTGAGATTTCCAAGAGAGACATTACGAATTCCATCCTCTCTTCCCTGTCCCCTGCACTGGCAAGTTAAGACTCAATCCATAGGAACCTGGTCTCCATGATCTCCATCTGCCACTATTGCTGCACAAGAAGGAACCCAAATCTGTGTCATCCTGGTCTCAAAATGGGTTACTGTGCTACCCTTTGAGGGGTTAGTGGAAAATAGTGGTTGTAACGCCATTCGGTCCACATTGACAGTCCGGGTCAATCATTTTCTTAACTGCTCTTCGGGAGGTCCCACATTTACTGTTGATCACCGCATTGAAATTGCAACCTCTGCCACACGTTTTGGTGACGTACTCTGTAGGTGGGGGTGCAAGCACAGTGAGAGAACAGAAGCAGAGGCTTAGTTCAGTGTTATTCCTGGTGATACACAGGAAACATCAGTTCAGCTTGTATGTTTCCAAACCAGTCCAAATTCTTTTCCAAGAAGAATGAATGCAAGTGAAGCACACAGATCTTAACGTGTTTGCATGATCCAAATTTTCAAAGAATTAGGAATTTTCTGCAAAAGCCAACAGTTAGGAGGGTTTTGTTTGTTTTAGTGCAGCCAGTTTATTTGTAAAGCCTTTTTTCTGTGACCTTTTTAAAAAAATCATGTATATTTAAAGAAAAAGTTGAGAGGTCATAGCATTGCACCAAATATTACGACAGAAGCTTACAGCCTTTTGTCACCCTATAAAAGCCTATAAACACCTGATGATGATTCAATAATAATATAAGCCAAGTTCACAAACGTCCCAACGGTTTCCGTGGCTGCACATTATCTTGGACCAAAACATGACAAAAATATCTTTTCTCAACATAGCTCCTATTTTCTTGACTTCCCTCATCCTAATAATAATTGCAGTTTCACAAACCCCTTGATCATACAGCGTAAGTTCAAAGCACAGTGTGTGCAGACTCCAGCTTTGTAGGAAACATTATTTTAAAATATAAACTAAACTACAAGTTGTATTCCACGCAAGTCACAAAGTAAACCCGCTGAAATTAATGGACACAACTTAGTTTGAGTCAGGCCTTTTCTGCAGTGGCTCCCCGTTTGTGGAATGCTCTCCCCAGGGAAGTTTGTTCATTTTACATCTTTAGGTGCCAGGTGAAAACGTATCTCTTCAACCAAGCCTTGGTCTATGGCCTTCTAAATGTGTTTATGGGGGAGGTGGGGGTTATTGTTTTATTTTTGTTTTAACTATTTTGTGCTTTGATTCCTGCATTTTTATCTTGTAGACCTCCCTGAGATCTTCAGGTGAAGGGCGGCATATAAATATAATAAATAATAATAAATAACAGTTGTATACAGCCAGAAGGCCTTATATTTGTTTTAAAAGCACACTGACTGTGCTTAAGAATACACAGTGGTTTTAGATAATCATTGAGGTTGAGAATGAGGAGGAAGTTTATAACAGAATTTCTAATATGAGAGTAAAGCAAATTAGGTTTAACAGCTAGGATAAAAAGGCACTGCCCCAGTCTTTGCCGAAGAGGAAATACTGTAAACCTGCTCACACTTTGCTTTTCCCTATCAGCACTATTTAAGTTCTCGCCACATCCCCTACCTTTGATAGCATTTACAACAGCAACCGGCAATGGGGTGGGCTTCTCCATGGTCAAGTTGTTGTGGGCAATGCGCTGTCCAGTGGCCGAAGACCGGGCAAGAGTTTCACGAGAGAAGAAGTAATCCAACAAGCGTCTGGTCATCAGCTCAGGCTTGTCGGTGGAGACTTGGGATAGGTCCTCCAGCTGGTGGTGGGAAACGTAGACTTGCGAGTTGGGGACCAGTTCCAGCTTCGTCCTCCCATTCTCCTGTCCAATGGGAGGAGGTTATGTTACTCTATAAAGCTGCGCTATGATGTTGAAGCCCCTCCCCCTTTCTCCCATTCTTGCATCTAAGGAGGCTAGACTGTGATGCAGCAGATCCATTCAGAACCAAGCTGAGGAGTACCGGCTCAAACATTCACTGACATGCAACAGCAGCAAAGCTACGCTCTACAAAACATTAGCTGTATTCAGTCCAGTTCACGCAAGCAAAGCCGCACTTGGGTTTACCTTTTTGGTATTCTGTGTGGATTTGATTGTGTTGAAACCTACCTGGCAGGAAATTGTAATGCTTAGTAGTTGTATAATCAGGGCTGAGAATACTAGGCTCTCAAATCTGCACCGATCTAACTGAAATTCAATAACAGCTCATACTCATTTTTAGAAGAGGAACAGGGAGAGGAAAATGCAAAATCTAGCACACCGCCAGTATCTCTCTTGATAACAGAGATGTAGGTTGGTGTGCATGTTCAGGACAACATTCTCTGTTTTAAGGACAAATCCCAGCTCAACTCCTGCATCCATTAAAGAAAAACAACATGGGTCACACTTTGAGAGACTGAAGTTGTGCACATATCTTGATTTATTTCTCTCTTCAGAGAGCAAACATGCTTGACATTACAGGTCCATTTTCAAAAGCAGCAGGGCAGTTAGGGGACAAAGAGGAAAATTTCAGAATATTATATGGTGTCTACCTTGGCGATTGAGATATTTGAATATTAGTTGGTATACACTACTGTCAATACAATTCTATATTCTGTATTTGAAAGCTCAGTCTGTACACCTGTTTCCCAAAGGTCCAGGAGGAAAGCTTCTCAAAACACAGGAGCTTTATTGTTTGATTCTGTTTACCAGAGTCATGAGGAGGTAAAAGGAGATGCAACTCAGCGGCAGCATCAACCATGGCCTGTGCATGTCTCTCCTGATGTGGAAAGGCAAGCAGCTGCCACTACCTGACTCAGACTAGTAAAGTCCAAGTGTTTGAACGGAATCCTTGACTCCTACCCTCTTGAAAACAGGTGCTGAATGCGGTTTTGAACTTGACATCCAGAATGACACCCTGAACATGTGCACCCATTTTCTTTCCGATACCTTCAGGGCTGATGCAACATTGCATTGCTTTGTATGTGTTTCCTGCCCGCTTTTTGAAAAAGGACAGGAGCATCAAGCTAAAGTTGATTCTACATTTCAGGGATGGTGTCCAGGGACTAGTTAAATGGTGGAATTCACAAGATGTAGTGACAGTCACTGATTCAGATGGCTTTACAAGGAGATTAAACAAATTTGTGGATGATAGGATGGGCTGCCAAGAATCATGATGTCCCCAGGACCAGAGGGAGAATGTCGCTGAATATTTGTTGCTGTGGAGCAACAGTGGGAGAGCGCTACTTCGCTCACATCCTCATTGTGTGCTTCTCAGTGGTGTCTGTTTCACCACTGTGGGAAATGGGATACTGGACTATATATGCTTTAGGTCTGAATCTGCAGGCGTCTTTTGCTTTCCTAATGAATAAGCACAGCGACTCTCATTCCACTTAATCTTCAAGGCTGGTACAACATTGCACTGTATTTTGCACTTCTTCGGTTTGAAAATGGGTTGAAGCTGCTATTAAAACATGGAATATAAAATGGTGCCCTGCATGGCTGTTTTATTCTGTTATCTTAATGTCCCATGGAGTTGTTTCCAGACAGGCACTGAGAATGTGGCAATACCGATCAGCCAAGTTAAACGAAAGGCCTCATTTAATGGCCAGACACAGGAAGCTAATTCATAAGACATCAGGTCCCCGGCTCTCTGGGGGCCTTACCTGGAAATGCAAGTAACTGGTTGCACTCTGCCACAAAGCAACAGCTCAGTGGCACAGTTCTGCCTGAGTTGTGATGCAGAGGTGTGAACCATTTTCCTCCTGAATCAAACAGGGACAGGTCTTGCTTCATGCCACCCAATGTTCCCTCTGAATGAATGCCTTACAATATGTTTAACATCATTGCAGCGTCCGGTCAGAGAGAGACTTCTTCCCCCATCACCTACCTCCACTGGCAATGCCCATACAGGTGACTCATCAGACAGTGTCTCTTGTACATGGTTGTCCCATGTGCTGGTGGCATCACTGAGCCCAATGGGACTTCCTGAACCATCTCCTGCATTTATCCAGGGTGACAAGCCACCTGGTTCTGTGTTTAGTATCCTCCAACCTGGTGAGATATGTGGCACAGTGGCTGGCGCATGCCTCTGATCTTCCAGAGAATGTGGTGGCTGCAGACTACTGACCTGAAAAAGATACAGATACCTGGGAGTAAAGAACAAGAGAAAGAGTGTGGTATGTAGACTTACACAGGAAGCTGCCTCATAACAAATCGGATCATTTGTCTACCAAGCCTGACATTATCTTTTTTTAGAAATAATGTTTTATTGATTTTATGTACAATCTTTACAACAGAGAACTTTACAACGAAAATAAACCTTTATAACAGAAGACTTTACAACCAAAATAAACCAAGGTAGAAGCAGTAACATGACTCTCATGTTTTCATTTGTACTAAATTCTTCTCAGATTTCCTTATTTTACTATTCTTTAACTTAAATCTTCTTTTAATTCCTTGTTCTTAACCTCCTAAATTGCACATCTGTCCTCTACAATTTTCCAATTACTGCCTTATACCTCCCACCCTCTTTAACCACTACTTCCCTTCACCCATGTGCAATCTTCTCTTCATACTGTTATTTCTTGTTGCCTTGACAGCTATTAAATTTGTTTTTCCATTTGTATTGTAATATTCTCTTGTATCCTTGCGTACTTCCAAGCCTGACATTATCTACTATAACCGGCAAGGGCTCTCCAGGGTCCTTCACACTACTTGCTACCCAATCCTTTTAAAATAAAAACTAGAGAAGTTGGAAAATGAACCTGTATTCACACAATCAATGTCAGCTGCTGACGTGGAAAGAAAACTTTCTATTCTTGGGTACTTCCTATTCTTGGATATAGAGGCAGTAATTTTGTCAACTACCTACAGGCTGGCCCTGAACTACAAGCCTGAGACTCTTGGCTTTATACCAGAGAATTGTCATAAAGATGACAATTGTAGTGGAATACTAAACCATAACAGCTCTCATTCACAATTCCACTTTACACTTCAAAGAAAAAAACAACCGAGTGATTGTTTTTTATATCCTTTACATGGCACCTTTACCTGTGAAGGTGTGACATTCTCCAGCACTGCCACCAGGCTTTTGAGGAACTGAATATTGTTTTCATTGACATCTGGGGAAAGAAAAGCACATACAGACAACAAGAACTGTACATCAGACAGGATTTCTGGGAAATCTCTCAGAAAAGGAGTATGTATAGTTATCTTCCCATGATGTGCTACCTGGATTTGAGAGCAGAGACCTGAGGCTGCTGTTTTTAAAAGCATAGTAAACCCGCAACTTATGTGGGAGTTACATTCCAGGGATCGTGTCTAAAGCCAAAATTGTGCATAGTCAAAACACATTGGGTTCAATGATAAATGAGATTGCCAAAGCCTTTTTTCCTGAACATCCAACCTCTTTCTCCTTCTCCTTCTCCTTCTCCTTCTCCTTCTCCTCCCTCCTCCTCCTCCTTTGCCAAGCTTATAAAACAGAATGTGTGCAAATTAAATGTACATAAGTTGCAGGCTTACTGTACTTCCTATTTGGAAGGGATCACATGGATCTTTTTTCCTACCCTTCCCTTTTCTTGCTGTCTGCTTCACATTTAGCTTCAACATATATGAAGAGACAACCAGCAGTGCTATAGGGACACCTCAGTGGTAAAGTTCAGCAAAGAAGAAAAATGCAACATGCCCGATGCTTGCAGTCATTAGATCGAAGCACAGCTATGGCAGACCTCTCTTGTCTGCATGCACTTAATAGACACAACAAGCAAGTGATTGGAAGCGGCAGAATTTTCAACCGTGTGGATTACATTGTAAATAATCAGGAAGTCATGTGGAAAACAATAAACAACTTCATTTTGCCCAGTGGGGAAGACAACAGACATATGGTACTTGTATGTTTCCTGCTGCAAGGCACATGGCAACTCAGAGCAAGAGGTGGCTATAAAGGTAAAGGGACCCCTGACCATTAGGTCCAGTCGTGACCGACTCTGGGGTTGCAGCGCTCATCTCGCTTTATTGGCCAAGGGAGCCAGCGTACAGCTTCCGGGTCATGTGGCCAGCATGACTCAGCCGCTTCTGGTGAACCAGAGCAGCGCATGGAAACGCTGTTTACCTTCCCGCCAGAGCGGTACCTATTTATCTACTTGCACTTTGATGTGCTTTCAAACTGCTAGGTTGGCAGGAGCAGGGACCGAGCAACGGGAGCTCACCCCGTCACAGGGATTCAAACCGCTGACCTTCTGATTGGCAAGTCCTAGGCTCTGTGGTTTAACCCACAGCACCACCTCAGAGCAAGAGGTGGCTATATGAAGTGACAAAAAGGCCCAGGGAGAAGGCTGTGGGCTTGACACTACCTCCTGGGTTGCAGTTTACACTTTATATAACTTGTGGAGGCCCTGTTCCCCATAGCCATATTGGACACTACCCCTAGTATGTTCCTCTCACACCACATCCCTTGTTGAGACGTCCTCATGGACTGCCTCCATTTGAAACTTCCAGTACAGACTGGAGAGAGCACTGGTGTAGAACTCTAATCCCCCCACTACAAGCAGCATTTAGGTGTTACTGGTTGTTTTTTTACCAAAGAGAGGGTGTCCCGTTCCCAGCACCACCTTGGCTGGTGCTCCTCCACCTGCACCGTTCCTGATGGACAGGAAGTCGTTCTGCTCCTCTAAGTTCTGGGTGAGAGCTTTCAGCTCACGGTTCTCCAGCTCCAGCTCCTGGATCCTCTTCTCCTGCCGCACAGCAGCCTCCTCCCGAGACGCCAGCGCTCTCCTCAACTCTGCCACCTGCCGCTCCAGTTCTCTGATCAGTTCAGTGTACAGACTCGTCACTCTGCTGTTGTCTGTGACAGGCGTGCATTCGTGTGTGTTTTGATGACAGCAACCCATCAGCTGGCGACTCAGTGACGGGGGTTGTGACAAATCCACTCCTGGTCTGGCAGGGGCAGAGATGGACATGTAAGGGGCTGCATGGGCAGCCTCAGGATTTTCTGGAGTCCTCCTGCACTGTGGCATACTGAAAGGACACTGGTTATGGAGATCCAAATTCTGGAAGACTTGTCCATAAGACATCCCCTGTAGTTCCAGCACTGGAGGGACTGGAGGGGCAAGGCTTGGACTCATGTGTCTTCTACCAGCAAGCTTGGCTTTTTTCCGGTTTATGCCGTCTTCTAATGAGCATGTTAGGGGAGGGCAGGCTTTTCCAGCGCTCCTTAGTGGTTGGGTGCTGGAAGCAGACAAAAAGAAGGAGGAAGTTTCAAGAGAAAAGGATCTTGCAAAGCCTGGAAGCAACTACCACAGAATGACTGTTATGAATCGGCTGTGCTGCTTTTAGGTTCCCCAGAATCTTCCCTGTCCGTTCTTGCAGGGGGGAAAAAAAGAACTTTCTTTTCATTAAAAACAGTTACATGAAAATGACTAGCACTCATTGCAAAGGAAATCTCGACACAGGAGAAAATAGTGCCCTTTCTAGAACAAAGACTTGAGTCCGAGTATTCCTTAATTGCAGACGGCCCATTCGAACTCATTAGTAACCTGCATGGTCCCAATTTACTTCCTAAAGTGTAAATGCTGGCATTAAAAAAAAAACCAACGCAACACTTGCTAGTGAGGACACTATCCCTCCAAACTGCTCAAAGTCTTGTTATCTCGCCTAAATTGTACCCCACCTTCTATGCTGCATGGCTCTCCTACAACTGCCCCCCATCCTGTCATTTTTGCAATATGAATTCCTACTGCAACTCAACATTACCACTGGAATGTCATTTTTCATTCTTCCGATGGCCCTTTACAAGCACATCCCACTAGAAAATACCTGGTGACAGTATTGTGCCTGGACTTTCTCCATACCTGACACATTCTTCAGCCACTCGTCGCTGAGAGGTCAGCTTGTGAGGCTGATGAAAAGTGGAACTCTCCGGAGTGTTGCCTTTCATTCTTGCTTCCTCCTGAAGATTATCATCCATACGTTGCTGCACAGCCTAGGATTTGGAGCTTGTTGGGTCTGTGATACCTTCAGCTATTGGTCCCCATCTTTAAAAAGGCCAACACCTGCATCAGAAACTGTCCAAGACCAACCCTCAGTTTGAGCCAGAGTTTGACAGAATTTGTTGTCAGTGAAGACATGGGAGCATGTAAATAAATCCAGAATGAAATGTTTCAAAGCTTCTGCAAGGGTGCCCACCCTGGTCACCAAAAGCCTTCTCCCACGAGTCTGAGTTTAAGGTTACATATACACCATTAATTTAAAACATGTTATTTCAACCAAAGAATCCTGGGAACTGTAGTTTACCCCCTCACAGAGCTACAGTTCCCAGCACCCATAACACACCAAAGTTTCCACATTTTTTATTTATTTATTTTAGTTTATTTATTTCTTTATTACGTTCCACCTTTCCTCCAAGGTGGTGCATATGCTCCCCCCCCCCATTTTTATCCTCTTAACAACCCTGTGAGGTAGGTTGAGAGCCACTGACTGATCCAAATGAGCTTCATGGCTGAGTGGGGCTTTGAACTCTGATTTCCCTGGTTCTTGCCCAACACCCTAATCCTATGGTTCCCAATATGGGGCACACACCTCATAAGGGGGCAATTCGATAATGAGTTATTAACAGTTAATTGGCTTTTAGGCTTCCTCCACATGAATAGGAGTTCACTTTTTGAATAATAAGAATTATATGTCACGTGGGGGGGCTGGTATCGGGATTTTAGAGATGCTTAGGTGAGGCATGGAGAAAAAAAGGTTGGGAACCACTGCTCTAAACACTAGAATTTTTTTTTATTTCATTTTGTATGCAATTATATATAATATATATGTCTAAAATTGTACCCAAGATGGTGCATACACACACACACACACACACACATTTTTTTTTTTAGAATTCAATCAATCAATCGCAAGAACTGAAGTATTATTATTATTATTAATTATTATTTATTGACTTTATATGCCGCCCTATACCCGAAGGTATTATTCCGTTTCTTTCAAAATCACAGCTCTGGAACCTGTTTTCAAACGCAGGGTTGACACCTGGAACATATTGAGTAGACCGTGCAAAAAAAAAGAGTGCCACTGGGCATGTGCAGACTACACCTCTCATTTCTAGAAGCAGCACTACGTCGAGGCCTCACGAGCTTCCCTGAGCAGCCCCTTCTCACCCCAACTGCCGGGTTCTGCTTTCCCACCCCAAAGACAGAAGAGACCCTGTACCTTTAACAGAACCTCCATAGGGTCTGTTTACAAGCTTGGCGCAGCGTCCCCCGGACGTCACGCTCAACTCTCCGCGCCTCCTCCTGCCCTTCTCCTACTGGCCGCGGAGCTCTTTCCTTCTGCCTCCTCATTGGGCCGTCTTCCGCCGCCTTCCCATTGGCTGCCGAGGGGAGGCGCCTTCTCGCCTTCCCTATAGACTTTTCAGCATGTAGACTAGTGACGCGCCGCTCAGCTTCCGGGCCGAGTTGGAAAGTTCATTACCTGTATCGGGGACAGTCTATGGAATATCTAACAATCCGAGATAGCAGCGGGAAACAGCGCTGGAATAAGGGAATTTCCCGCCAAAAAAGGGAAGGTTGATAGCTATGCTAGGGACCCACAGGTTGAGAAAAGCTCATCCCTTCTGGACTAGACCAAGAGGCAGGTTCTGTCTCTCAGGGAATCCTAGAATTGTACAGTGGTACCTCGGGTTTAGTACTTAATTCGTTCCAGAGGTCTGTTCTTAACCTGAAACTGTTCTTAACCTGAAGCACCACTTTAGCTAATGGGGCCTCCCGCCACCGCTGCGCCGCCGCCATCCAATTTCTGTTCTCATCCTGAAGCAAAGTTCTTAACCCGAGGTACTATTTCTGAGTTAGTGGAGTCTGTAATCTGAAGCGTCTGTAACCTGCAGTGTCTGTAACCCGAGGTACCACTGGAGTGTTGGAAGGGATCCTGAAGGTCATCTAGTCGAAAGCAGGAATCCTGCCCACAGCCATCGCTGGGTGGGCTCAAACCACCCAACTTTTAGTCAACAGCCAGACACACTGACCCACTGCAGCCGTAGCTCAGGAGTAGAGCATGTGCTCTGCATGCAGAAAGTCGCAGGTTCAATCTCCAGTGCAGGCATAGGCAAACTCCGGCCCTCCAGATGTTTGGGACTACAATTCCCATCATCTCTAACAGGACCAGTGGTCAGGGATGATGGGTATTGTAGTCCCAAACATCTGGAGGGCTGGAGTTTGCCTATGCCGGGTCTAGTGTCTTCTCCAGGTAGGGCTGGGAGAGAGCTCCCCTGCCTGAAATCCTGCATAGCCACTGTCTGTCACTGTGGGGAGACAATATTGAGCTTGATGGACCTATGGTCCGACTCACTGTAAGGCAGCTCCTCAGTGAACAAGTAGCATGCCTGGCGAAGAAGAGAAGCACATCCAGAGAGATCAGGTCAGTCAGCCCCTGCTAGGGTGTGGGTCCTCCACAGATGCCCACCCATGGGGACAAGCCTTGAATTAAAACAAGGTTACCGTCCTAAATGTTTTCCTTTACCTGTGTGGTTTGAAGTCAAACCATGTGGGCAAAGGTACAGACCAATGATAGCCCATAGCAGGGTGGTGTTTTACTTATTATTATTACCAATGATCAGGGTGGATTTGATTTAAATCAAATTGATTTAAATCACTAATCAGTACAACTTGATTTAAATCTTTTTTTATATACAGAAAGACTCATTCTTGCTGGTATAATCTTAATATTTACAACGAGATGAAGGTTTCATTTTTGGAATAATAAATTTTCAGAGTAGCTTTCACAGTTATATCAAAAATTACTGATTTGGTTATACTATTAGAAATACATAGACAGATAATTTTGAAATTATTGTGAGGTTTCATAAGTTAACTGTTTGTATTTGGACAACTGTTCTGCTGTACTTTATTGGAAGGAGAAAAATAATAATTTCCTTAATAATAATTTAAACAATTTATTTAACTGAAAAATAGAATTATAGCATATCTACCCATGTTTGTTAACTGATGTGATTAAACAATTTTTAAAAAAAACAACAACTTAGAATGAGTTTTAGCACACATGAAAAACTTAAAACAAATCCTTATTTCCTGATGAATAGCCTTTGGACTATAATGTAACTTCAATACAAAAATATCTTTAGAATTTTTTTTCCTCCAAAAGCATTTTATTTTAAAAATCCAATTTATTTTTTTAAAAAAAAACCTGATTTAAATTTTTAAAAAATCTGATTTATTTTATTTTTAAAAAAATCATTGATTTTTATCCACCCTGCCAATGGTAGTCCATAATGGTCAACTTTTTATTATGATCAAGTCTAAATTTTGAAAAATATGTCTTAATTAGCCATGTCTTGATTAGAAGATTAAACAACTTATTGATTCCCAAATAAATATTTTTTATTGCATGGGGGAAGGATGTCGATTTGCAAATCTACAAAACCAATAAAATCAGGACGGGAAAAAAATATTAATCCTGTTCATCGTCATATTCCAGACCCTCTAGATGGCAAGTTCTGTGGTGGATCCACGCATTCCTCATTTTCAAAACGATCTGCTCCAAGCGGGAAAGGCGCTGCTCAAAGTCTCTCACTGCAATGAAACAGCATGATTTTTGACTCGGGCAAAACAACTATTGCTTCAACACACACTCTGTGACAACTGGTTTCGAATACAGGTAACACATCTTATGGGAAGGTTAGGTTACAGGGGTCCATGTGTATACACAAATATGTGTAAAAGCCACAAACTCCTGAATCTACACCCCTGGGTTTCCTCCACTCTCCATCTATTTATCTCCCCCACAAATTGCAAATCTGCTGTTGTAAACAAAATCTGCCCTTACTCCCTTATGGGGGACACAAGAGCCCTTATAGAGTCCTTTGTACGTTCTCCATCAGTGGAGAAAATAACAGAGGCCAACCAGAGAATATTGAGAAGCAAAGCAGCTAGTAAGCCTGATCTTTATTAAACTGTTGCAACAGGGTGCTTCCCTCACATGCAGGAGAAAGGAGGAGGACCCAGAACAAAGGTGTGCCTGCCCTTATATAGACATTTTAAATTGCCTTCTCTGGAGCTCAAGACCACCCCACCATACATCATACCTACATCACAGAAAAGGCGGTCTACAACAGAAATTTGAATGTTGTTGCTTTTCCTGTCTGCCAGGTTATTGATAATGCCTTATCTGATTGCCTTTCCTGGTAGTCTGGCCATTGCTTTGAAATGGTGATTACCCAGTTCCTGAGACAATGGGAAGGTTCCATCACCCCCTCACTCCTTGCAGAGAAAACATTTGGTCAGTTTGGGAGACAGAATGATTTCAGGTCGGTCTTCCTGTGCTGATCTATGTATGTGCTTGGTTGGTACACTTATGAACATTTATTATATATACAGTGGTACCTCGGGTTAAGTACTTAATTTGTTCCGGAGGTCCGTTCTTAACCTGAAACTGTTCTTAACCTGAAGCACCACTTTAGCTAATGGGGCCTCCTGCTGCCGCCGGAGCACGATTTCTGTTCTTATCCTGAAACAAAGTTCTTAACCCAAGGTACTATTTCTGGGTTAACGGAGTCTGTAACCTGAAGCGTATGTAACCTGAAGTGTATGTAACCCGAGGTACCACTGTTTAAGACCTTAAATTTTTTATTACATGCAATCACGTAAGTAAAAAAAGTGTCAAATGCGAGTTACCTGTAGTGGCAAGAATGATACAGAAGTAAAAAAACAGGGAGTCTAGAAGGGTGCAAAGAAGCGAGGAAGCTTTTTTTCTGTTGAGTGTTGCATTCCCCTGGGGGTAACCTTGGGAGCACACCAGCAGTGGGGAAGGGCATAGACAGCAGTGGGTGTAGTCAAAGCCCACCCCAATCTCCCTTTGCAACTTCAATATCAATATGCTCTTGACAGTCACACACCCTCTACTGCTTGATCAAATTCAATTCCATAAAAATGAAAGGTCCTCCTGACTTACTTGTGTTACTGATGGTGTACTCGATCTTCTGCATTCCAAGCAGGATCTCATCCAATGTGATCTTTTTTGGTGATTTCGGGAAATAGCGTGGATTGGTTTGTGTCTCTGCCTCCGTCCCATCAGCTGCATCTTTGGAGGTGCAGGGCCTTTCAATATCATCATCTTCGGGGGGGGGGAGGAAAGGGGGGTGTTAGTAACATGATAGTCTCCTTGCTTTGTTGAAATCTCTTGATATGTATCAACAGAGAGCTTGGAATCTATTTGATCATTGTGGATAATATTTAAGTGGGGTACAAGACTAGCTGAGTAGCAGTTGTTTATTGCAGTGTTTCCCAACCGGTGTTCCGCGGCACACTACTGTGCCATGAGACATTGGCTGGTGTGCCGTGGGAGGGAGGCGGGCGGTGAGAGGCGGCGGCGGCGAGGATCCACGGTGGTGGTGCCGAGCGGCGGGGCAGCGCGTGCAAAAGGGAGGAGCGCGAGACAGCGGAGGAGGAGGAGGCCGGCATGTCCGGGCAGCAGCAGCAACAACAGCAGCAGCAACTCCCGGCGACGGCTCCTCAAGCCCCGCCGCCGCCCCCTCCTCCGCCCGCTATCGCCGCCACCACCACAACAGCCGCCGCCGCCTCAGTTGCCGCCGTCCCTCAGTCCCTCGCTCTGCTGCCTCCTCCCACCCCCAAAGCTTGGAGGTTCCCCGGCAAGGGGGAGGGAAAAAACTTTCACTTTCGTGCGTCCCTCCCGGCGTGACGCTGCGCGCTGACGTCACGGGGCTGTGCCGCGGTGGTGTGCCACGAGATTTTTTTCATTAAACAGGTGTGCCGTTGCCCAAAAAAGTTTGGGAAACACTGGTTTATTGCAAGAGGAGGTGTGTGCTGTGGCCCAGAGAAAAGCTCTAATGCATAAAGGACACACCAATTAGAACATATTCACTGACTCACTGGATAATATGTACTGGGAGAAAGACAAGACTAGCTGGGTTGCCCTTTTTGTTGGAAGCTGGGAGTGGCTTACTATATACAGTGTACCCTGTATAGTTCTAAGGGAATCTTTAATGTACATATTGACACAAGACACTGTGCATTCTACACTTGGAACAAGTATTGGGCGGGCAGAAGTTGGAAGGTTATAATATACTTTTCCTAAACAGATAAATATTTTCCTGGATTTATGCACCAACCTTGACCTTTTGATGGCCGCCGTGTTTTGTCTTGTTCTTGTATTTTTTGTGCTTCTTGTACTTTTTTTGCTTCTTGTTCTTGTACTCTTTTTGCTTCTTGTTCTTGTACTCTTTTTGCTTCTTGTTCTTGTACTCTTTTTGCTTCTAGTTCTTGTACCCTTCGTTGTTCTTGTTCTTGTTCTTGTACTTTTCTTTGTTCTTGTTCTGGCTCTTTTACTGATTCTTTCCTTTGCTTTTGCTTTTGCTCTTCCTCTTCATCGTCGTCATCCTCCTCATGCTCCAGTATATAAGCAACTACCAAAACAGCAAATAATAAATTGAATAAATTGCCTACCTGGCCAGGTACGACTGTAAGAAGCTGCCCTCGGTTAAACCACCCCACGTGCATAGAAGGATTTGGAGGAAAATTGCTGCTCCATTATTCATCCCAACATATTACCACAGAGCCATGGGTGGCAGAGGGAGAGCAGCTGTATTCTCAAAGAAGTTTGCAATGTGCAAAAGTGCTATGCTGGCTAAGCAGCTATCTAAGGCAAGAGCTTTATTTTGCATCTTGTTCCACATGACACATCTGATCCAGCCAACTGGGCTTCTCAGCCACTTCCCACAAGTAAACCATGTGGACACAGTAAAATGGCTACTCCCAGACAGAGTCTGGATGCACACTATATATTTCAAGTACCCTTCAAGTGCATTCTCCCTCCTTCAAAGAATTATGGGCACTGTAGTTTGTAAATTATGGTGCCCATAATTATCTGATTGCTCTTTAAAGGTATAGCGTGTGCACAGCCAGAGAAAGGAACCCTGCTACTACTGTTCCACAATATCAAAAAATATCAGCCTTGATTCTTCCAAATTTAGAGCAAGCTTCAGTTGCCACCAGCCTGAAGCCTGCCTGCTACAGACAGGCCTCTTCGCACACCTACGAGAACAGATGAGGATGCGAGAAGGTTGTTCCACGTTACTGTCTCCACCGTGTTCTATTATGTTTTATTACATTTTTATATGTGCTGGAAGCTGCCCAGAGTGGCTGGGGAAACCCAGCCAGATAGGCGGGGTATCATCAGCATCAGCATCCCAAGAATAAACTCCTGCACAGATTGCCTGGAGCAAACTGCTGTTCCAGGCTAGGACTTGCAGGGGGGAAATAGGACCACGGTCAGCTCACAGTAGAGCCGGATTGAGTCAGGCTGTATGCAAGACAGTGGTAGCAAGCTAACTGAGGCTGTGGACACATTTCCAGTTTACAGTGCAAATGGGTGGTTCTTTTTCTAAATTTGGAGAAAAGCTGGTTTGAGGGGAAAACACTTCAAAAAACCGTGTTTCATAAGAAACGATAGGAAAGGTTGCGGCTAATGTGACGTGTGCACGCTGCTTCGCAAACCAGCAGCACACTGGATGCAGGGTAAATGGGCTGGAGGCTTTAAAGCAGCAGTTCTCAACTTGTGTGTCCCCAGATGTTGTTGGACTACAACTCCCATCATCCCTGAGCTCTGGCCTTGCTTGCTAGGGGTGATGGGAGTTGTAGTCCAACAACATCTAGGGACCCACAGGTTGAGAAAGGCTGCTAAAGACTTCAATGCTTCCCAACTCCACGGGAAACTGTCGGTGCTTAAGGGAGCCATGGTTTGTTCCTCAGGTCCTGGCTCTGACAGAGCTGAGCAACTTTCTGCTTTCCCTAGGCCACAGAGAGGTGTCTTTCTGTACTGCTAAGGGTTCTGAGGACATATCCTGAGGCTTGGAGGACAGGTCAGGGCTATCTCCTCAGGCTGTGAAGGTGAAGGCTTCATTAACTCCTGGGGAACCCCTCTGCTGAAAATCTCCAGTGGGGTAGTGGCTTCTGAAGGTCTTTCAGAGGATGAGCCCTGCGTCCAAGTCTTCCCCAGCCCCCAGGGTTCTGACTTCTGAGCCATGTCACCTGGACAGCCCTGTGTTGCGTATGCTTCACAAGCAGCCACTGCAGCTTACTGGGAGGGAGAGAGGTGACTTACTGGGAGGGGGAGAGCACAACATAAGCACATTGGTGGAGCCAATCCAGTGCTCCTGCCAGTACGTTTGCAGCTGACTGACCTCACAACCCTTTTCCCCTCTCAGTAAGCAGCAGTGATATCAGTGATGGGAGGTCAGCTAAATGCTGTCACCCCACTAACTGCTACTGCCAGAGTCCCATGGGGCAAACAACTGACATGTGAATTGTGCTGGGCTATCAGAGCATTCTGGGTTGAGTGTGCTGGAAACGCAGGGGTTTCACTTCTACAGCAGTGAGGAAGGGGATAGTTGTTTGTACTTAGGACTTCTCGGTTCTTGTTTTGGGGGACTGCCGTTGGTACTTCCAGCCGCATAGGCGTGGAGGTAGGTTTGGGGGCCGAGACATCATTTTTGCAGCAGCTCCAGGCCATTTTTAGCTGTTCCCCATCCTCCGTAGAAACATCCTCCTTTTTCTCTTGGCAGAAAGGAATCTCCCAGGCCCTCTGGTTCAGAGGCTATTGCCTGGTATCCCTCTTCTGCTGCGTCAGTGTTGGCATTCCTCTTTTGAATGGGATCTGCAGCTTTTCCAGCCTAGAGAACAGAGTGGGAGAAGAAAGTGAGAAATGAGGGTTTGCAGTCTTCCTTTCCTACCTGCCCACATGGAGCTTTTGTAGTATGTTGTGCTTCTAGATATTTACTTCTCTATTTATTTAGGTCTGTCTCCAGCCCTAGTCCTAATCATCTTAGACCCATTGAAGTTAATAAAGGTGAATAATGTTGGTTTGTGTCAGTGGGTCTAGTCTAGTCCAGTCTAATCTAGTCTGAGTACAGCTTAGTTGAATGCAACCCTTAAGAGTTTTTCTATGCTGCTTTGCATCAGGCCATGAGCTCAAAGCAGTTTACGTAAAGCAAACATAATAAGATTTACAGAAACCCTTCTAAAAAAAGAAAACCCACAGTAAAACAAAGATAATTGGTGAAAAATGTTAAAAAAAGACTAGAGGATGAAAACAAGGGAGCCTTCAGCATGTGCTGGAAACCCATCAGTGTCTTAACCATTTTTGCCTCCAAGGGAGGGAAGATCATAACTGCAGAGCCACCACAGAGAAGGCCCTGCCCTGGGTGCCCATTTGACAGGCCACATCCTTTGATGGGACCACAAACAGGGGACCCCTACTGATCTCAGGGCTTGGAGTGATTCATGTATTAGGGCACCACCCTAACTCCTGCTGGGCAGCATCAGAGTTTGACAAATCAACAGGATTCCAATCATTCCACTCCATTCCCCTTCCCCATAGTTTTTTCCCACCCGCCCATTTCTAGTCAGCATTTCATGGCCTCTGGGCATGATCAGTCCTCATTACCCCTCTCCCCAAGTTTTCCTACATGATGGGTGTTTTCCTAAATATTTTTTTATATTTTGGCAAACCTTGGAGTTGTCCCAAGCCTGCTGATACATTTCTCTTGTGCGCAGATGGTGCACTCACAGCCTGAACATTGGAAATAGAGGGGATTATATTTATTTCTTTTCCTTTGGAATTATATTTCTAAGCACAGGTGGGACCAGTTTATGGAATTGTATAATATGCAATCAAAATCATTTTTCCTCAATATCGCCTGCTGGAGCTTTGAAGGTCCCCACAAAGGAAAAGGCAAGCCATTTTAGTTGAAGCATTTAAACTGGTTCCAGTGATAATCTTTTGAAATTAATCCTTTCAGTGCTGAGGAAGGTCCCCCCTAGAATAGCTTTGAACAAGCCATAAAGAGCAATAGAACCAGAAATCACTAACAAATCCTAGCTACACCTCAAATGTGTGTGTGTGTGTGTTTTTCTGTCTGTCTGTCCCTTCCTCCCTCGCTTTCTCCAGGAAGAGTTTACAGAATGCTTCATTGTCACAAGAGCGAAGTCTAGAAAAGAAAAGTATTTTAAGATTTAACAAATTTACTGTCCAGCATCTTACCAAATTGGGAGCACACACCTAACATTGATATGTTAGGTATTCATGTACATTGCTTCTTACTGAACTGTGCAGATGATTCTAAGCACACCCAAATAACCTATCATTTCACATTGCCTGCAATTTCTAGAGGATTCTGTTTTTTCTATATTTCACCCTCCCTCTCCCAGCAGTTCCACTCATGTCCGGCACTTGGTTAAGAACAGAAATAGGAGTTCAATCTTTGGAGAGTTTAGTAACAGCAGTTGGTGACAAGTCCTTCTATGCAATTAGGAAGTCTCGTCTCATCTAGGTCTCATACACCAAAAGCAGGTTTCCAGTCCTATTGGTTTATAATCAAGTCAGACTAAAAATATAACAATTATGGAAATGTTAACAAAATGAAAGAGAAAAGCATCAAACACTTACTCTCATAGAGGACCTCTGGTCATCTAATAGGTGGGCCAGCAGAGGGAGGTGTCACAATGAAGGTCATGTCACTGTTACCTTAGCAACCTGGGTCAGACAGGGGCATTGTTACTCTTAATATGAACACAGGTGCTATGGTTTCTAATTCATTCAGTTATGCATATTTTTGCTTTTCATTCAGGCAAAATTTGCCCATGTGCCTGCTACACATAGCAGAGTTTGTTTGTGTATATGGGGCTTATGCAGGATGTCACCACCACACATCCTGCAAATGCCATTTTAAGTGTAACTTCTGGCAATGCACATAGGGATTTAGAACAGTCCAAAAGCAGCTGCTGTGCTGTGTTGGCTGGCATCCGTCTGTCTCAGGAGAAAATGGAAGAGTGCAGCTTCAGGACTGAAGTCAAACCATTGCAGAGTTACAGTGCCTGCTATGTCTGTAGAGAGACATGTTTTGTTGCAGCTGGGGCAGATAAAGGTGTCTGGTTGTGCTATTGCAGAAGCACCATGGCATTTCTTCTCTCTGTGCTCCTCCCAGCTGTCATTCCTCCTCTGGCCAATGTGGATACAGGACCTGACTGTCTGTCTCCAGGCACTGTGATTGCCTGCAAACGATTCCCACACGGCAGAGTTAATGTTGCCAGCATTCATATCACATCTGCAGACTGAAGCCAGCTCCCCATGCAACACACCCCTGGAGATCCTGCAATCTTCCATCCTGTGCACATGACCAAGCATAGACCTTGCTGAGACACAAATGCCAACATACAGGGAATGGGGCTTGGGATTCTGCCCTGCCATGTGATGCCCAAAATCTTCCTGCTGCATCGCATGTGGAAGACGTTGAGGCATTGCTCCTGGCAGCTGTTAGTTGCCCACAAATCTATATATGTTATTGAAAAATATAGAAAATGATCTTTCAGTTATACAACTTGGGGTGAGCTCATTACACTCTTTGCGCAAAAACCCATGTATTTGTGGATTGTGGGTGCATGTATGAATCTACTACCCTTGATGTGACATTTCTGCTGTCATTGGACTTTACTGGCATCTAAGTTTTTTGATGATCAATCAAACACTTGGCCACGAAGCCCATTGTCTCTTAGCCCATTGTCTCTTAGCCTAGCCTAAGAGGTTAATTAATGTGCTAAAAGTGGAGGTGAGGGATCTACGGCGGAGCTGCTTGAAGAAAAATTGGGAAATAAATAAGATCTCAGGAAGAGCAAGAAGCCCTTGTCTTTGTTGCCACCATTTGTGAATAGTCGGGGGAGAACACACTGCTCAGTAGGGGCTTGAAACTGCGTACACTGTGCACTGTGCCTTTTAAGCACATTCGAAGCAGATTTTCCCCCCTCAAAGAATTATGGGAACTGTAGTTTAAGGGTTGCTGGGAACTGTAATTCTGTGAAGTGTAAACTACAGGGTCCAGAATACTTTGAGAGACAAAATGCATTTGGAATGTGCTTTCAAAGCATAGGCCAGTCATTTATTTCTCAGCCGAAACAACTTCATAAGCAGAAGGTGGGAGCGAAGAACTGTGTACACTCGCGAGCTTACGGGCGCGTTTCCACTGTACACAAACCCTTCGCGATGCTAGAGGCAAGTCGCTTTCTATTAGTTTACGAGGGACCGCCTTCTACCTTCTGATTGGTGGTGACTGTCGCTTCGTGCTCTTGATTTGCTGTGGTCGAAGGAGGGCGGGGGTAGAGGAAAAGGTGGGCTCTTGCTTCGTTTCTGATTGGGCGCTTGAAGACCTCTTTCCTCCCGGCCTCTGAGGTTAGGGGAGAAGATACGAGCTGCTTCCGCCCGCGTTGCTCTTTTCCGCGCGTGCGCACTGCAAAGGGGGCAAAAGGGTTCCTTTGATGTTGAGCTGCGCGGTTCGCCTGGGGTCGCGTCCTTTGGGGTTTCGTGGTTCAAGCCAAGCGGGGAAATCGTCTCGTGCCATGGATCTGACGCACCTTCGGAAAGACTACAGGGGAGATGATGAGGTGAGGGAGCAGCATTAAACCCCAGAACTTGTTTTTGCACTGCAGCGTTTCGGGGCCGGGGAATGCTGAAGGACAGAGTGCCTCTGAGTTTGTGCAGAGTGCGCGGCGTTTCTGCGCTTAGCCTCGCAGTTTGACTTTCGCTCCGAAAAGAATCGTGGCGTAGTAATAAAGGTGTTGTTTCTGAGCATATACAGAGTGGCTGAGCATATATAGAGACGCTCACTTGTCTTAACACAAACAGATGCTGGAGGTATAAGAGAGTTGTGGAAAAATAAATGCCCACTATCTGTTACATAATGGTCTGAGGGCCTCACTACCCAGTTTGTATTTGATCTAACCTATTTCATATGGATCTAACATATTTCATATAGGCATCAATTTCAGGTGGCTGTCCATGTGGACATCTAAAGGGCTTATGTTAAAATTTGTATACTGATGGACTGATGGTTACTGTACCTACCTGCATTGTAGTCTATCATTATTGGCATATTATTATTTGCCGTTTCTATTTTTTCCCTCTTCTCTTTATTTTTTCAATTTTCTTTCATCTTTTCTTTTCCTTCTCACTAAATTTGCAAGTAAACTAATAATAGGATCTCCTTGATGTTTGAAGCTGTGAACAAGGGATTAGATCAAATTGAAATTGCATTTAGAATTCCTTTGAAATCACCAGGGCTTACATTAGTCATGGCTTCACATCTAATTTAGGCTGGACCTCACCCAAGGCATCCAAAGCAAATATTAAGAGACAAGGTAGAGAGCTTTTGCTTCAAATTAAGCACTATGAGACTGGGTCCAGAAGGTTGGGTGGGTGTGTCAATTGATAGATGCAGGCAGGTTTGGAGGAAAGGGTCAGGTGATGATTATGGAAGGTTGGGAGGATGATGAAACAATTGGGGAATATCAAAAGGAGGGAAGGAGAAATGGAAAGGGTTGGTGAGTTTACAAGAACACAATAGGTGATGGAGAAGCAGTAGGATATGACACACTGACCACATTTTGGAAATGAGAAGTGATAGATGTGTGACTGAAAGGGGAAAAGAACTGGCGTCAAACAGTGAAAGGTAAAAGGACCCCTGACCATTAGGTGCAGTCGTGACCGACTCTGGGGTTGTGGCGCTCATCTCGCTTTATTGGCCAAGGGAGCCACTGTACAGCTTCTGGGTCATGTGGCCAGCATGACTAAGCCGCTTCTGGCGAATCAGAGCAGCACATGGAAACGCCGTTTACCTTCCCGCTGGAGTGGTACCTATTTATCTACTTGCACTTTGACGTATTTTCGAACTGATAGGTTGGCAGGAGCAGGGACCGAGCAATGGGAGCTCACCCCATCACAGGGATTCGAACCGCCAACCTTCTGATCGGCAAGCCCCAGGCTCTGTGGTCTAACCCACAGCACCACCCGTGTCCCACCCGTGATGGAGAAGCAGTAGGATATGACACACTGACCACATTTTGGAAATGAGAAGTGATAGATGTGTGACTGAAAGGGGGGGAAGAACTGGTGTCAAACGGTGTAGCCATCTGCTAAAAGTATGGGTGTTTTTTGTTCCCATCCCAGGCCTTTGAGGAGAAACATCTGACCTCCCTTAACCCTATTAAGCAGTTCTCTGTATGGTTTGAAGAAGCTATGAAGTGCCCATCTATTGGGGAAGTCAATGCCATGTGCTTAGCCACCTGTACTAGGTAGGAATCGTTGCCTGATGGCTTGTATTCTTATGTGCTTTATGGGTTTGGAGGACCCAGGGCCAAAGTAAAGAGGAAATAATTGCCTATCTACAAGCTGTGTTTATCCCTTCCCAGAGATGGACGGCCTTCTGCTCGGATGCTGCTTTTGAAGGGGTTTAGCCAGGAAGGCTTTCGCTTCTTCACTAACCATGAGAGCCGGAAAGGGAGAGAGCTGGTGAGTGCTACTTGTACAGAAAGATTATCGGAGAAAAATTGAACCTTTGCAAACTGGCACCTCAGATTTACTTCTATGGAGCTGACACTTTGAATCCAGGCTTCTTATTTTTTAAGTGAAACAGCAACAATCCTTTAGGATATCTACATTTTGTGACCAATATCAATTACGCAAAGTTAGGAAAGTTGCAAATATTTGCCTATTCTGCTTCCATTTTGCTGTGGGAACATACATAAGCACCTATGCAAGCTACTGAGGGGGAACTGGAAGTCTCATAGAAGCTATCTATGGAGTCTTAGTTTTTGCTGGCTCAGCAACAAGTGACCCTGAGCTAAATTGGGCCAGCCAAAGGGTTATGAGTATAAATTCCTCTTCCTTCTGCAAATAGACAATTCAAGGAGCAGAGAGAGAGAGAGAGGCTGACTGAAAAGTACAACAAAAACCTCTTCAGTCTAAGAACCTCCTTCCAGATCATCCTTGCCTTTTAGCTTAGGGAAGCCAGGTGTCTCTGTGTAGACACCCAAGTTTAAAGCACTTTCCCCCACCCCCAAAGAATGCAGGGAACACTACCTCTCACACAGCTACAATTCCCCACAAACTACAGTTCCTGTGATTCTTTGTGGGAAGTCACATGCTTTGAATATATGATATATACACAGCCTTAGTCAGCAGACACGGCAACTTTCTTTTCACTGTTGCTTTTCTCACCGTCTGCAGGATTCAAACCCATTTGCTTCGATGGTCTTCTACTGGGAGCCCCTCAATCGCCAGGTAAACTGTCTTCTCTGCACCTACTGAAAAGAAGTCCTGTAGTCAAACTGGAAACCTCTGTAATACATGGGGTGGGTGACATGGTAAGAGGAGCTTTGGTGAACTTTTGTCCTGGTTGCTCCTTTTCATTTTCCCAGTTGCTGCTTATATGCTCTTGAGTCTGACTATATGTAGCCAGGGCTTGGGCAGATGGACAAGGGCATGATCTTGCTGTAGCTGGAGGCTCTTCCTCTCTTGCCTGTTCTGTGGAAGATGCTGAACTCTGATCTCAAATATGGAAGGGATTGAAGTGTCGGTACTTGAGTTTGCTTCAGCTCTTCTTGTATCTACTGAAAATGAAATAATGCCTTTGGAACAGCTCGGAGGGAGTACTGTGGTTATCCTCTCTGGTTTGTAGCGAGTCTGAATTTTGGAACCAGAAACTACTATTCATTGCCGTGTGTCTTGTTCTTTCAGTCATCTCCTCCCTACTGTCTTTCAGCTCCCTTTCAGCTCAGAGAGCCACCAACACGAACAGGGCGCCTTAAAATGTGGCCATGGGAAAGACCCCCATAGCGACTAGAAGTCGTGTGCTTTCCCTCTCTGTGGCCATCTCTCTGTGCCATAGAGAGGCCATAGAGTCTGTGGGGTGTGAGTTTGCTATTCCTCCTCCCTCAAGATCTAATGATAGACAGCTGTTCCCGCCACTGCAAGGCAAGAAGCAACATGCTAGATGGAACAAGGCCATGGGCCACATCTGGGCCACAGGCATCCGGAGGTGTAGGGTGGGAGAAAAGAACTTTTAATTCATCATATTTGGTTTCATGGACAATAGACCAAAAAAAATGACGTGGAATAGGAAAGTTTGGAATGAGCCTGTTTTTAACTTGGCAATTTGATGGGTTTAAGAAGTAAGAGGGAATGTTTGCCTATGCAAGATTAAGTAGGTTGGAGAGACTTTTTTTGAGCAGTGCTTCACACAGAAAACAAGCAAATCAGTAGAGTTGGAATTGTCCAATTAAGTTTTAAAAATTAAGTTTTCCATCTCCACCCACCTTCTCTTTTCTCAGTTAATTCCACCATATTGGAGAGGAGCTTGGGGTAACTATGATTTGAACTGCACAGCAAAGCCCCCTTACTAGCACATCCTCACTCTGGTCTTGTGCTTCACATGCTTTGAACTGAATTGCTTGCAGGTGCGGATTGAGGGCCCTGTAGAGAAGCTTTCTGAGGAGGAATCGGACAAGTACTTCTATACGCGTCCAAAGAGCAGCCAGATCGGGGCTGTAGTGAGTCGTCAAAGCACGGTGATTGCGGACAGAGAGGTGAGGAGCTGCAGTGTTGGGCTGCCCTTTCTTGAACCAGCGTTGGGGGTGGGGAAACAGTGTTGAAATATGCCTTTTCATGATAAGCTGGAGAGCCTGGGTGTACATTGTCAGACGTGGTGACAAAAATATTAATCTGTAAACGGGTATCAAAACTTCCTTAACATAGAGGGTTCTCAAGGTGGACTGCTTGTCATCAGGGATATTGAAGAACAATTGCAAACATGGTTCTGCACAAAAGTTGAAAGCTCCTCCACAACATAGGCATCCTGTAGTACAGGGGTGGGGAATGTCTGGCCCCTGGGCTTCATCATTTGACTTGCCGGGCCATTTCAGCTGATATGATTTCATATGATGTTGGATAATGGTAGTGCTCGGCCAGAAGGCTCTCTGATGGCAGTGCCTCTATGCCCCCTGTGCAAAGGGCTGTGCAAGCCATGCTTTAAGAGCAGCTTCCAAAGACCCCTGCAGTCAAAAAAGCTCAGGCAATTCACAAATGGGCAGCTCAAATTTGGTGCGGGAGATGGGCTAGAAAGGTTCCCCAACTCTGCTACAGTAGATATCCAGTGTGTTACGACTTATTGTAGTTGAGCTTGAGTTCTTAACAGCCATTTTTAACACAAATAACTTTTAGTAAAGGTAAAGGTACCCCTGCCCGAACGGGCCAGTCTTGACAGACTGTGGGGTTTGTGCGCCCATCTCACATTTATTGGCCGGGGGCCAGCGCTGTCCGGGGACACTTCCGGGTCACGTGGCCAGCGTGACATCGCTGCTCTGGCGAGCCAGAGCCGCACACGGAACGCCGTTTACCTTCCCGCTGGTAAGCGGTACCTATTTATCTACTTGCACCCGGGGGTGCTTTCGAACTGCTAGGTGGGCAGGCGCTGGGACCGAACAGCGGGAGCGCACCCCGCCGCGGGGATTCGAACCGCCGACCTTTCGATCGGCAAGCCCTAGGCGTTGAGGCTTTAGCCCACAGCGCCACCCGCGTCCCTAACTTTTAGATTTGTCTATAATAGGTGTGGGGGTATAGCTGTTTGGGTTTCTTTTTTGGGGGGGTGTTTGAGCATCACCAGCCTTTCTTCTGTGAAATGGGTTTTTTTTTGGTGGCCGTGGCAGTTCCTTAGATTTCCATCTGTGTCCCTGGGCTCCAAAATGTTGTGGATTCCTGGCATGTATTATTACAGTTTACCTTGCAGATCATTTGGCTGGAAGGTGGGATATAAAACTTTTAAATAAATTTGTAATAAATACACCTTTATTGGTTTAAAATACAGTCTTACAATAAAGGTAAGTACAACAAAGTTAAGCACAGAAAAGAAAAAAGGAAAAGAAAGAAAAAGAATTATCCACATCAAAAAGTACAAAAAGTTTAAAAGTAACAAGAAAAGAAAAAGAAAATAACAATTAAAAGTATCAGATATTTATGCAACATCATTTCTTATCCAATAATGTCTTCTGTGAAAAGCTTCCAATCGTTCTCATTATACTTTTTCTATTAAAACTTTTAAATAAATTAATAGTCTAGTCCTAACACCACCCATTATCCACTGAGCTTGTCCCTTGGCATCCCCTCCAGTTCTTAGCAAACGACATGCTCGTTAGCCATCCTTACAAAGTGCAGATTATCCGCAAGCATCTCTATATCCCCAAATCACCTAGTAGATTGGAGTTATTACCAAGCTCCCAGATAGTTTCCTTTTGACGAAAAGCTTCACAGCCCTTTTCCTCTTTTTGTTAGTATTTAAGGAAGAAAAATGCAGAGCTGGAAGAGGTGTACCGAGAGGCTAAGGTGCCTAAGCCAGCATATTGGTGAGTCAGGCCTCGGTGTGCATTCTGGCCGTTTGGTTTTCTGTATGTTGTTCCCCCTCTCTCAGCCCTCTTAACAGCCATAGATCCAGGACGTTGTTTTCAGAAACTTGTGATCTTTTTTACAGTGGTGGATTGGGCTGGTTGGAATAAACTCAAGCCAAAGGAAATTGAGGAGTGTGGTGTTGTGGCAAACACCACAGCAGGGATTAGTAAAGGTAAAGGGACCCCTGACCATTAGGTCCAGTCGTGGCCGAATCTGGGGTTGTGGCGCTCATCTCGCTTTATTGGCCAAGGGAGCCGGCATACAGCTTCCGGGTCATGTGGCCAGCATGACTAAGCCACTTCTGGCAAACCAGAGCAGCGCACAGAAACGCCGTTTACCTTCCCCTTCCCGCCAGAGCGGTACCTATTTATCTACTTGCACTTTGACATGCTTTTGAACTGCTAGGTGGGCAGGAGCAGGGACCGAGCAACAGGAGCTCACCCCGTCGCGGGGATTCGAACCGCCGACCTTCTGATCAGCAAGTCCTAGGCTCTGTGGTTTTAACCCACAGCGCCACCCACATCCCTCTACATACAGCAGGGATTATAGAGTAGCTAAACCTCTTGATTTATTTCCGCACCCCCTGAGGTTTGTTTATATAGCTCACACAGCCCTATTACCAATTGGCGAGTTGGTGCTTTGTTGTTTTAGGGTTCTTTCTTTCAGTCTCTTTATCTCTCTCTCTCTCTCTCTCTCTCTCTCTCTCTTTTATCCCCTCCAGGGGAGGCTACATCTTGATACCAAAAGTCATAGAGTTCTGGCAGGGCCAGACAAACCGTTTGCATGACCGCATTGTTTTCCGGTACCTCCAAGACAGCAGTGCACCCTTGAAACCTATGACCCACAGAGGAGAGGACAACTGGATCTACGAGAGGCTGTCTCCTTGAGAAGCTTGTCGAGTTCACCCTCTCTCTTTTTTTAAGTGCCAAATTCTTTGTTCCCCCACTTGCCTCTCAGACAGAGCACCCAGAGAACCACTGGACAAAGTCATAGACTGGGGAGACCTGGAATTGAAATCCTTGCAGTGCTGCTCAGTCAGCTGCTAACTCTCAGCGTAGCCTACCTTTTCAAGGTACTGGTGAGGATAAAGTGGTGGTAATCTCTGTGTTGAACCATTGGAAGAAAGGCAGGTTGAAGGCAGGTTGAAACATTATTGCGGAGAAGGGCAGTGCAAACTTGTAGCATGGGCTTCCTCCTACACACAAAGCACAATCCCGACCGTTCTGTTTTAATTTTGAAATTGTTCTTTTTTTATTTTGGGGCCCGCTAGCAGCACTGGTTCCTACAATCCCTGAGATCAGCGTCCTTGATTATTTTGTGTGTTTGTCCATTCCACCAGCAATCTCGCTCTTGCATATGCACTAAGCATTCTAGGACTGGTCATTCTTGAGAGTATGTCACATTAAGGAAGCACAAATCTCTCTTTCTCTCAAACTGCATGTTCTACTTGAACTGCGCAAGCATTCATTCTGATCTAGAGAAGGACCTGAGCCAGCAAGTCACTGTTTCAGGATGTTGCTTGTTTGACTAGCAATCTCACGAGATCTGGACAACAGATGCATAGGAAACAGGGAAATAAGTTGGCATACATATATCCTCAAGCATGGTCTGCACTTTATTTAGCCTCAGTAATTTTCCTTGTAATTGGGTTGCAACCTGGGCGAGGCCCTCATAGATCTCTGAGCCCTGTTAAAAGATACCTGCCAAATAATAATAATAATAATAATAATAATTTTTATTATTTACACCCCGCCCATCTGGCTGGGTTGCCACAGCCATTCTGGGCTACTTCCAACACACATAAAAACATAATAAAACATCAAACATTAAAAACTTCCCAGTACAGGGCTGCCTTCAGATGTCTTCTAAAAGTTTAATCTCCTTTTGCCCATCTCATATATTTGGGCCCTGGAGGTAACAATATGTCAGGGTATGACTGCACTACAGATTTTTAAACTATTCACACATTTAGCTAACATTTCTCACAAAGCATAAAACCTTGGGGATTTTCAATCCCCTAAAGCTATACTTTCCAGAGTTAGAGGTACTGGTGGGAGATCATTAATTATCTGCCCTTCAGCCTAAGGTCACAGGACAAGTTACAACATTAGAACACGATATTAAAAGCAGTTTAAAACAACTTCTTGACTTTTCAGACTGGCTTAATGCTGTGGCTAGCAGATATATCTGTGTGGTTCTGCATTAGAATGGAGCAGATAGGCTTAGTTCAGTTTCTATAAATTCACTATATCAGGCATGATTAGAAGAGGCTTGTGCTCTGTGTTGAAGAGGACCCAGATTCTGAAACCAACAAAAATGAAAATTGGGAGGTCTGTTAAATGGGCAACCAAGATGGAGTTGGAAGAGACCTCCCAAATCGTCCAGTGTGCCCAGTGCAGAAAATGCAGTAAAACAACATAGGCACACATATGTGGATTCTGGTGCAAGGACTGGGAGTGGTGGAGGGGGGATAGACCAGCACTTATTACAACCAAGGGTGTGCAAGGACTATAGGTTCAGGAGCTTAAAGGTGTGGGGCTGTGGTAGCACATATACTTTGCATGCAGATTCTAGATTCAGTCCGGCTGAAATTGCAGAGAGCTGCTTTCAGTCAGCGTGGACAGTACTGAGCAAGATGGGCTAATGATCTGACTTTGTATAAGGCAGTTTCCTATGTCCCCATGAACTAGAAAGGCTTAATGGGGCGGAAGACAGGTGGATGTTCTGCTCTGTCTTCCCTTCCTTTTTGCTTCTGTTTTCACTGCCCCCCCCCCACATTTTCCGACCTTCAATCTATAAAAGCTAGGAACTCTTTAAAGTAAAAAAGGCCTGAGATACTTGGGATGTGGAATTCTGACCTGGATATCAGATTCCATGCTTACCTGACAGTCCCTGGGACAATCAAAGAGTTTGAGTCCAAAGTTGATCTTCCATTTATTTAAAGAGGGAGGTGATTTCTGCCAAGCTTTTGCAACTGCAGTCCTTCCACATCACTTGCCAGGCCTCCCTAATCCATAGCAGATGGGTGTACGGTAGGAAAGAGGCAGGAAATCCCCATTTCAGTAACATTCATTTTAAGGAACTCCTGTTCCTGCCTTGAGGTGTTATCTCCCAGTGTGACAACTTACATGCGCTTTGTGGTTCTTCCATAGACAAAACTGGAAGTGCAACAGTAAATACATTAGTCACTGATCCTAATGGGTCAGAGACGTGCTTTGGTGTGTGTGTGTGTGTGTGTGTGTGTGTGTGTGTGGTGCTCTGTTAATGTTCTTTGTGAAGGTCTTAAAAGTACTGGATATTGTCCTGATAATTCCTGTTGTTGCTCTGTCTGGGCAGTCTGGCGTCTATAAGTGCTGCTGTGTACCAACCTTTGAGTCTGTGCCTATGTACATTTGGACAGTAAAAGTTCAACCTGGTGAATGATAGTTGAAGGTGAATGTGGATTAATATTAACTTCTGTCCTGTTCCCCCCCCCCCCCAAAAAAAAGTGTGTGTGTCGTCTTTCCTGCCTCCAGAAGTGCTCTGGTGGGGGACATGTCATGCTCCATCTGGGGTAGCTTCCCCATCCTTGGTCCCCACCCTGCCCTCATCTCTCACCTGTGGCTCCTAGAACTGTCAGCGTGCGGCAGTGGCCACACCCTGGGAAATTGTGTTGACTGGCTGGCTGACTAAACCAGGTGTGGGTAGCCATTGGGTCTCAAGCTCTTGCTGAGTTAGCGAGGGGCAGAAGTGGCTCATCAACCTTGAAAGATAGCCCATCTACTGTAGGAGAAGGAAAACTGATCCTAAACTGATGCCTAGTCATGAGAAAGACTTCAGGTGTAAACGCAGAGGGAAAATCTGTACCCTTTGCCTTGCAGTACATCTTTAGGAGAAGAAAAAGCGCTAAGGAGTAAAGGCTTGACAACTCTGAAGTGATGACTGCCTACGGTTGGTGAAAATCATATGCTGAAACTAACCCCAGGCTAAAAGCAAGCAATTTAATCTTGGCAACTTTAAAAACTTCTCCAAAGAAACTCTTAAGAGCACTGGTAAAAGAGGTTTGGATTCAGCTGACGAATGCTTGAAAGGAGGGAATTCCAAAGGGAAACCCCTGTGAGTGTTTGTGGCCTTATTACATAAGGCACAACCGGTGAAAAGTGGAAATACTGGATTTCTCTTCTGGTTTTACATTGTCATCTACCCCCCTCCCCAAAGCATGCTGTTCTTCTACATTCCACCAGGTGGAGTTAGCATGGGCTTTTCTCTGGTGTGCAGCCCAAGTCAAGTATCGGTTTGCTCTCTGTTCATTCTTGGGTTGCCTCCCAGTGAAACTGCATCCCTGATAACCTTTTGCCCTCTCTCAGCTCCCGGCACATATTTGCCTTTTCAGTCATTGCTCCTTCGCTTGCTAATCGAGGGCTAAGATCTGCCAGAGCAGTTCACGTTTGATGATGGGATTCCCTAAAGCCTGGGAGAGCCCCCTCCTGCCTTGCCTCTAGAAACACCCCTTTCTGGAATGCTCCTGAACTTTCGCTTTCCTTGTTTGAGCCTGAGGCTTCACGTTGTCACTGCGGTGCCTGGAGATCAGAAGCATATCCTGAACCATGCAAAGCAATAAACAAGAGAACAGCGTCCCTGATCATGTGTGAAACCACTCACACAGACACACACAGATCGCTTGGGCATTTGTGAATTAGGGAAGAGGTCCCAAGTTGGAAGGTGTGGGTTCCAGTAAATCTGAGCCTTAGTGCATCAATTTTTAGAAACGTAGGATATTTTATTACTAAAAAGTGATGTGACATCTTAAAAAGAATTGATGTACAGTGGTACCTCAGGTTACATACGCTTCAGGTTACATACGCATCAGGTTACAGACTCCGCTAACCCAGAAATAGTGCTTCAGGTTAAGAACTTTGCTTCAGGATGAGAACAGAAATCGTGCTCCGGCGGTAGCAGGAGGCCCCATTAGCTTAAGTGGTGCTTCAGGTTAAGAACAGTTTCAGGTTAAGAACGGACCTCTGGAACGAATTAAGTACTTAACCCGAGGTACCACTGTACTGTTGTGCTTAACTTTGTTAACTATGGCCTGGAGAACTAGACTTCAAATCCCCACCCAGCCTTGAAGCTCACTGGATGGCCTTCAGCCAGTCACCATTTCATGGGCTAACCTACCTTACAAAGTTGTTAGAAAGATAAAATCTTTGCAGGAAAGGTGGGATATAGATATAATAACTCGTCTCTTAAGAGACCAATCAGGCCATTCTGCATATTTCTGACAGAGGGTTGTGTTGCATCTATTGGCACATTTATTTAGGTGTAAATCCCATTGAACTACATGAAGTTTGCTCTTTAGTAAACCTACAAGGGACACTGGTATGTATGTCTTGCTTTCTCCTTTTCTCCTTCCTGAAAAAATGAGTGCCTGGATCCCCCCAGATAAATATATTATAAATATGTGCCCACTTTGTGAGCAGAGATGTAGCCAAAGTCAGTGGTCTCTGAAGTAATGAGATACTTGAGCTCTATAGAATCCAATTAAATTGCAAAGGGGTAGTGATGTGATGCTCAAATCTGTGCTGGGTTTGATTGTAGGAGACTCCACATCACATTACTGCTGAGCCAGACAACCTTGGGTCCTAACCTCTACATCCCAGGGTTGAGCTAAGGTCATAATGAGGCGAACACTGTAAAAGTTCCTGGTACACTGTAAAAATGTGCCACAAAGATGATTATCCTTTGCCCATGGGCATTCAAGGAGGCCTCTTAATTTTGCTTCCTGCTTAGCTGGGACCCTGGAGCAGAACTGCAGGACTCTTGGCCTCTCCTTCAACCTACACAGTGAGATATTTGCAAAGAGGAAATGCTGGGCCTCTTAATATCAGAGGAGAGGGTATTTTAATTCTCCACCAGGATTTGCATCTCATGCCTGCATTCAAACAGAGCTGTTAAGCTTTGTGACTATACCTTGGTTTTGGTTTGGGAATATCTGCTAGTGGTTTAGAGCCAAGAAGAAAGCTTTCTCTGCTGCTTCTGGAAGACAAGCAGTAGCAATGGGCCCTGTCTCTCCCCATACACTGAATACAAACTGCATAAGAAACAAATGGAGTAACAAACATATTGGTTCTGTACTGAGTGAGCAACCAAGTAGACCCATTTGCCAGGCAAGACAGTGTCTGCTGAGGGCACAGGAGTACACACTCATTTTCAATGTTTCCCTGATCCTCAGATTCTTGTTACGATAGCATGATGCACACCACAACACACACAAATGCCTGGTTATTAAGCCCTAGTCTGTACATGCAAACGGTGGTGCAGAAGAGAGAGAATGGTCTGAAAACACTTTGGCTTGTAGGTAGGTGATCGTCCCTCTGTTAAAACTTCCTTCAAACAGAAATCCACCACAGCAGGCAAAGGGCTGGATCTGTCTTCCTGCTTTGCTGACTTTCTGTTTGCAGGGTTGTATTTTTAATGTTTTTGAGGGCTTCAGGATGCTTCTGAGGTCTAAAAAGTTTAAAGAAATCCTTCTGTAAAGAATTTTCAGTTTGCACCAATGTGTAGGCACAGTCCTGCCTTGCCCAAACTGGTAACCTCCAGATAGTTTGGCCTACAACTCCCATCAGCCCCAGCCAACATGGCCAATGTGAAGGGATGATGGGAGTTTTTAGCTGCATACATTTTTTTATAGCACATTCCCACCTCGAAAGAGTCCTGGGAATGGGAGTTTACCCCTCCAAGGGCTATGATCCCCAGCATCTTTAATTACAGTTCCCAGGATCCTTTGGGAGGAAAATGTATGGTGTATACACAGTTGCAGTCCTAAAGGTCCAGGCAGGAGGCCATGCCAGGTTACGGAAGACTGGCCTAGGAGTTGTTTCTTATTTTGTAGTTGTTACCAGGTGCTCAGCTATGAAGCATTATGTAACATCCCAGTGAAGATCTTGCACTCCAAGCTAAACTGACTGAAGTATTCATTTGAATCCAAGACCTTGTCCTGGCACTTATTTTCACTTGTTAGGATTTCTCCCTGAGATATGTACAGTTCTAAAAAGGATGGATGTGTGTATGTCTCAGCACAAGGTGAGTGCCTTTCACTTCCAGATGGTCACTTAAAGAGCTATGGGGCTAGAAGAGTTTATCAGTCAGAGTTGTGCCTTCTATCGCTGATGCTGCCATTCCTGTTGTTGGGAGAGCAGTACCCATGCACAACTCTTTTTGGAAGTGCATCAGGGATCATTCATCTAGTAACCGAATGGTTAATTCTGTTTACAGTTAGCCAGCCAACCAAGAGGGTGTTGGTTGGGGAGGTGTTGCCTAGCAACCAGTCTGAGTAGCATGATATTGGCTGAGGTAACTCCTACTCTGATTGGCTGTGGAGGTCTGAGGGAGTTTTCCTTATATGTTAGTTGAATGTCTTTCTGCTATAAACAAAAGCTGTAAATAAGACAAAACCTCTCTGTTCATTTCTCCTCGTATTTTTTGTGCCCTTAATACAAAGAGGAAATAAAGGTAAATGGAGGGGGTTGAAGATGCATCTGGACGCAACTGAATAGACCTTTTTGTAGCCTCTAAAGCAGAAATAGCTTCATAAAGAACCTGTTTGAAGCACACACACACACAGAGCTGGGTGGGGTCATATTTGAAACTAAACAGAAATAAAACAGGGACATTTCAGTGTAAAGAAAGGCTATATTGTATGGACGTGCTCTGTATTGAATTCTTGGATGTACAACCCTGCCCCAATCTGCCCAAAGGGGATTGTATTTCCTGCAGCTGACACTGTCCTTAGAATCTATTATCAAAACAGAACACAGTAAGTTCTTTTGTCCCAGGATGAGCTGACCTACTACGCTCTTTTGATAGCACTGGGAGATCAAGGTATAAGGATGAGCTGACCATGGAAACAACTCATCTCTCACCCCTGCCATGGGGTGTGCTGCTGTGATGTCACAGAATAATCACAAATTAATTGAAGAGAAGGCTATATCAGAATGGTGGAAAACAGTCCGGCCACTTTAAATAATATGAAAGATCAGTGGGAGAAAGAAGACACAGAGGAACTCGGGGGCAGCGGGGATTCCTAAGGATAGATAGGTCTGGCAGCTGATGATATGAAAGGTGGTCGGGGAGAGAAGGCAGCTAACATATTGGCTCAAAACAGGTAGTCAAAACCTAGCTGTAGATCTTAATCATGTAAAATCAGCCCTTCCCTTAAATCACACAGCATTGTTTCACAACCCTGTCTTGGCCTGTGTTTGCATGCAACTACTTACTAGGGAGACACTCTGTGTATGCTCAGAGACAATCTCATCACTATAATTAATTACAATACCCAGTGTGGTTTAACAGCCAATCCCTCTTCACAGGGAACTCTGGGAATTGTAGATCTGGAAGGGAATTAAGGGTTTCCTAACAACTCTCAAAACCTTTAACGAATGATAGCCCCCGGAATTCTTTTGGGCGAAGCCATGACTATTTAAAGTGGTTTCAGAGTGCTTTAAATGTATGTTGCAAATGTGGCCTAATGCTTTCTATTGAGATGGGTGAGGGTGGGGGAAGTTTGTCCTTTTGAAACCCAATATATATGGGGCAACGGCGGGGACAAGTTTTTTGCAGCAAGTAATTCTTGCCCGTTAGGAAGGCAAACTGTGATGAAGTTCAATGAAACTGGTGTGCAAAGTTCAGCAGAACAGTAGGTTTTTATGAGTATCAACTGAGGTTGATAGGTGAGTTATTAATACAGTTCTTCACAGCAAGTGTTCACCTGACTTACCAGACAGCCTTGGCAGGGACTGACTGGAGGCAACTGAACTGAATGTGGGAAAAGGACAACCTTGAATTCAGTGTGTGTTGCCATCATTTTCAGAAGTCCTTTCCTCCACTGTAATGGATATGAGTTAATATGGTTTGGATTGAATTGGATGTTTGCTGGCATTTAGGTGACACTTTGAGCAAGGACCCTTGAACTTGGATTTCAGGCTATGAAGTAAATATGAACCAAACAGTCTCTCCCTGTGTATCCCCCAAACAAGTCCTGCACATACATGCACAGAGAAGTGGCTGGTACCAGAGGCAGGATCTTTTTGTCATAGGCTTTGCTCTTCTGGAACTCTCTCCCTTAGAGCCCCATCTTTGGAAACGTTTAAGAAACAAACCCATTTTTATTCCAATCTAATTTTTATTAATCACTTCATTTTTTAAATTGATCGCCGTTGACGTTTTCACCTCCTATTGTTCAATTTTAAGGAGTGTGTCGTTTTAATTGGACATTTTTTAAAAAAAAAATTTTTTATCATTAATGCACTTTTTGAAATTTTGTACCCTGCCTTGAAGAAGCAGTTGTGCCCCAAAAAGTGGTATATAAAGCAGGTGGACAAATAAGAAAAACAGCTTCTGACAACTCAAGCTAGTGAGGCATTCCACACTGTTAGAAGGAAGGTCTCAAGGGCAGGGATAAGGAATTTACTGCACCCTGAGGGACACATTCCCTCTTACAGCCTTTCTTAACCTGTGGGTCCCCTGATGTTGTTGAACTACAACTCCCATCACCCCTAGCTAGCAAGGCCAGAGCTCAGGGATGATGAGAGTTGTAGTCCAACAACATCTGGGGACCCACAGGTTGTGAACCGCTGCTAGGAGAACCTTGTGGGTGGCCACACATCAGTGATGGGTGGGGCCATAGGCAAAAGTGGGTGGTTACATTCCAGCAACACAAAAATCAGAGGTTTTCACTCACATATACACAAACATTTCCTCTTCCTTCATCAAGGCAAGCAAGAGGTGTTATTAGTTTGGAGATACGTTCCAGTCAGGCAAAGGCACTCAGAGAGGGTGTGGAGCAGGGCTGGTGTGCTGGGTGTCACCAGGGCAGAGAGGGGTGTGACTTGGGGAGAGTTCAAAATGTGAGATAAAGAGGCCCGGAGGGCGACATTTTGCACCCAAGCCTGAGGGATCCCCACCCCTGCCATGAGGTTTACTGTTCAGTTTGAGCTGGAGAGAAATGGCCTTTTGATCCCCGCATAGATCAGTTATAAAACAAAATGCATGTTACTAGGGTTGCAGCTCCATGCTAAAGCAGGCTTTTCTTTATAAACATCCCTAATGCTGCACAGTGGAGGGAGGAAAAACATAAAGTCACAGATGATGGTGAGAGAAATGCCCGTTTTGCAGTCCGAGTAGATGGAAAAGGGAAAGGTTTCATGTAGGGCTTATGTGACGCATTGTAGCTGGATATTTCATCCCTTGGAGGAATGTTAAGGCTTCTGAGCAAGGGCATGTCACAGTTTCTATTATTATTATTATTATTATTATTATTATTATTATGGATTGCTGACTCCAGAATATCCATTGGATCAAACCTGCACAAACTGTGGCCCATCACTGAATACACAGCCCTCCAGCCTTATCTGGTGGTCCTCGATAAACCTGTTTTTGCAGCATTCCCCTGACTGCAAAATAGGCGTAGTGGGATATTAATCACATGCCCAAGACGCCAGAATGCATGCCTGTGGGTCTGTTGAGCTCGGTGGGTCACAACTGTGGGGGCTGGCACCATACAAGGACAGATTAGAATCTACAGCTTTAGCAGGGCACACCGCACTCAAGAGATGACAACAAGGCTGGTTTCATTGCTGAGCAGCCCCTGAGCAAGATACCTCCCCACCCCTCAGCAATGAAATTACATTGTACCAGTAGCTTAACCTGGGAACCCACCTACCATTTAAATTTCCCACAATGCTTGGAGGTTCTAGGTGTGGCCACCAGTACCTTCCATGGTGCCGGTGAAAGGTCTTAGTAATTTTTGATCCCACCCCCCATATCCACAATGCAAAAAAGACTGCTCTTGCAACTCAATTCCTGTTTGCGCTTGCTTGTTCTCTCCTGCATTAATTGCACATTCCTTTTCCCTCTTTGATTTGGAAGGGGGAGTTGATGTGGTGGCACACCAACACTATTTTGTGTTCCTGTCTCTTCCGTTTAGATGTGGTAGCCATTTTGTTATGCCATGCCCCCACAGCAGCCATTTTGTGTTATGCCATGCTAGGCCCTCCAAGTGTCCCTATTTTCCAGGGACGTCCCTGATTTAGAGAAGCCGTCCTGGTTTCCGATTTGATTCTGGAATGTCCCACTTTTCCTTAGAATGTCCCTATTTTCACTGGAGAAATGTTGGAGGGTATGGAGTTATTTGGTGCTTTAAAAAAAAAAGTTTAGGGGTACTCTCATTTTCCTACTGCCCCTTGAAATACTGCCCCTAAATGAGGCAAAACTTAGATTTACAAAATGTTTAGGGGTATGCGTACCCCCAGAAAAAAAGCAGTGGAGTTATCCAATCCCTGAGCCGTCCAAAGGCAATCCTGTAAAGGGAAGTTTCTTTAATGTTTTATTATGCTTTTTATATATAGTGGTACTTTGGTTTAAGAACAGTCCTTTTACGAAGTATTCAGTTTACGAACTCCGCAAAACAGGAAGTAGTGTTCTGGTTTGTAAACTTTACCTCGGTCTACAAACGGAAGCCGAAGAGTGGAAGGGCGCTGGCTGCGGGAGGCATCATTAGGGAAAGCGCACCTCAGTTTAAGAACAGATTTGGTTTAAGAACGGACTTCAGGAAGGGATTAACTTTGTAAACCGAGGTACCACTGTATGTTGGAAGCTGCCCATAGTGGCTGGGTCAGCCCAGTAAGATGTGTGGGGTATAAACAGCAAAATTATCATTATGGAATGGGACGTCCGTATTTTCATCGGAGAAATGTTGGAGGGCATGCCATGCTCTCATAGCTCATAGCACCAGTTTTGTGACTTGTGTCTATGGCACTTCCTCAAAATTCCAAATGTGTCTACTGGCCAAAAAAGATTGGTGATCACCCCAAAAAAGTTCTGCTACACTGAGTGTTCTGGGGCATTGTGGGAAATTTTCAGTGGTGGGCAGCTTCTCAGACTGAGCCACTGCAACCAGATAAACTTACCTCCAAGGAAACAGTGGCTGAGGCAGCCATCAGCGCTGATTGGCGCAGCTGGAGTGCTGGAGTCCCAGCTGTTGCCTGAGGATGCCATGTGCTGATGCTAATCTTGGGTGGCAAACATGTTGCCTTGACTTGCACCCCAATTATGAGGGTCACATGGTGGTACACTATGGTAATTTTTGAAACTAGACTTTATGGTTTAATGGTACTTCTCCTCCATAGGTAGTAAATATGTATTCTCTTAACTTCAAAATATAGTAAGCTAGCCCTACTGAGTGTGTGTGAGTGTGTGTGTGTGTGTGTAATTTTGCTGACTGAAGCCCTGAACCTTAGCCCTAGTCCTGCCCTGATAGCACCACTGGGATGATAGGGTTCCTCATGGTATCCAGGGGTAACTGGTTAAGCAATTCTGAATATGTTCCTTGCGCCATACATTCTCTGCTGTGCCTCTGGCTTCTCCTGTCTTGCATTTTAAATACAATTAGCTTTATTCCTTAAATTAAAAAAAAAAAGACTAGTAACATTAATAAAGTTCATCTTCTTCTGAAACTTTTCTTTTCAAGTGAAAATCAGGACCCAATCTCGAAAGCCCAGCTGGTCCCTCGTTAAACTTCATTTGCAAATGGGTTGAAATGCATGTGTCGTATGCTTCTCTCAGACCAGAGAAACACCCTCAAATGAGGGCATGTGAAGAGAACATTTCTCTTTCATCCACCTCCTTATTTCTCGTCCCGTTCGCTGTCAGCAAAAAAATTGGGGTTTTCTGACAACGTGGCCCTTACTTTCTTCTTTTCCTTGAAGCGCCCTGAATGAGAGACTTTGACGTGTTTCCCTTTGGTGCTCTTGTCTACAATCTTCTCTAGCCGGGCGTTGAATTCGCGCTCACTGCTCCCGCTGTTTCCCCCGTCGGCAAGCATACCCTCCTGTTGGTTCTCATTGTTGGTGACATCGTAGATATCTGGGCTTTCATACAATACTTTGGGGGTGGATTTTTTTTTCCGGAGAAAAGTCAGCTTCCACCAGCTATAATTGTTTTCCGCCATGGTGGCCAGGAATCAACACCCTTGAATGTGGGGGGAAAACAGATCTATTATTATCAGGAGGTGCCTCCAGACTGCCAGCCATTTTGCCTGCAAGATTCAAGCGTGTACTGAAAAAAATGTAGGTTTGCACAACTAGTGCAACAAACCCACATAAAAAAAAGAAACACACTTCTAGGAAAGTGACAGAAATGCAATGAATGAGCAATTGACAGGAATATGTATAAACACCCCGCAGGCAAATAGGATGAATGTGAATTGTTCTTTGTTTTATAACCACCCCATAAACAAATCAGAACAAATGCTCAGTAAAGGCTGGTTGTAGCCTAACCTCCAGGCAAGCTTTATGCAGAGAAATCAGGATGAATGTTCAAAAAACAGGTCATCTGCAGGAGCCTCAGGTTTTTGTGGCTTGGGCTAGTTCTTTCCCCTGAGGCAGGCCAGGGATTAATTCCTTAGAATTCCAAATCTTGTTTTGTTCCCCCCACCCCAGAAAAAAAATCCCAATTTCTAGTAACAGATTACACAAGGCAAATAGTTATCCTGAAGCCTCGAGGCCTTAGGCACTAACAGCAAGAGCCATGGTCTGTGAGCTAAGCAGAATGCGCACTTAAAGGTAAAGGTAAAGGTACCCCTGACCGTTAGGTCCAGCCGTGGACAACTGGGGTTGCGCACTCATCTTGCTCTATAGGCCGAGGGAGCAGGCGGTTGTCCGCAGACAGCTTCCGGGTCATGTGGCCAGCATGACTAAGCCGCTTCTGGCAGCGCACAGAAATGCTGTTTACCTTTCCGCCGGAGTGCTACCTATTTATCTACTTGCACTTTGACGTGCTTCCAAACTGCTAGGTGGGCAGGAGCAGGGACCGAGCAACGGGAGCTCACCCCGTCGCGGGGATTCAAACCACAGACCTTCTGATCGGCAAGCCCTAGGCTCAGTGGTTTAGACCACATTGCCACCCGCATCTCAGCAGAATGGGCACCTACACATTGCTAAAACCCATTACTTAAAAAAAAAAAAAAGGCACACAGCTGCATGCAATTTACATTGTGCTAATTTATATCCATAGGTGCAAGTTTAGAAAGAATAACGGTAGTTTGACTGGAAATACATCTTGCCATGGTGAAGACTAAGGGACACCTGTGTGCCTGCTCAGTCTCATACCCTCCAAGTGTTCCGATTTTCCAGGGAAAGTCCCAAAATAATGAAAGCCATCCTGGCTTCTGAATTGATCCCAGAATGTCCTTATTTCTTCCGCCAGTTCTGCCGTTGCCGAACTAGGGGAGGGGGATGAACTGGCGCTTATCCCGAGCAATGGTGGTTGTGGCTTCAGGAGCTGCGAGGGGAGTTGCCTATCCATGGCCTATCCATGGCTGCCACAGCCAGCCTCCTCCATTGGCCAGCTCATAGCAGCTGCTGGAGAGTGGGCAAAGAGGAGGATAGGCTGTAGCCGCTGAGGCCCAGCCCCATGTGACACACACTGGCTCTGAGGGGCAGGGCCTCCCTGGGCAGGAACAAAGGATGAGCAGTGCCAGGGGTGGGGAACATGTAGCTTTCCAGATGTTATTGGCTGGGTCTGATGAGTTGAAGTTCAACAACATCTGGAAGACTGCAGGTCCCACACTCTTGTGCAAGGACTGCAACTACTATGTGACTTAAGCTGTACAACCACACAACGCTTAATTGCCATAGGTAGATAAGAAGCTACCTTTTACCAGGTTTGTCCATCTATCCCAATATTAGCTACAGTCACAAGCTTGCCTGGGCCTCAGGTAGAGGTCTTCCTCATCACCTGTTAACCTGTTCCTTTAAAAGAGAGAGAGAGAGGTGTTGTGCATTGGACCTAGGACACAAGGCATGTGCTCTAACTAGTAGTCTTCTGCCTGTCCAAATTGAGGTTTGACCTTTACTTTAATATCTTAATCCTTGTGACCCACTTCCTCATCTTCTCTCACTCTGGTTTTCTCTTGCCATCTATTTTCTTATAAAGAAAGAAAAAAGAAAGAAAGAAAGAAAGAAAGAAAGAGAAAATGGTTTAACACAGTGGTAACCCACTCTAGAAGGGACACGGGTGGTGCTGTGGTCTAAACCACAGAGTCTAGGACTTGCCGATCAGAAGGTCAGCGGTTCGAATCCCCGCGACAGGGTGAGCTCCCGTTGCTCGGTCCCAGCTCCTGCCAAACTAGCAGTTCGAAAGCACACCCAAAAGTGCAAGTAGATAAATAGGTACCACTCCGGCGGGAAGGTAAACGGTGTTTCCGTGTGATGCTCTGGTTCGCCACATGCTGGCCACATGACCCGGAAGCTGTACGCTGGCTCTCTCGGCCAATAAAGCGAGATGAGCGCCGCAACCCCAGAGTCGGCCACGACTGGACCTAATGGTCAGGGGTCCCTTTACCTTTACCTTAACCCACTCTAGATTCTGTTATGGTCTAGTTGTGAGTTATGAACCACAAACACTATGCTACACAGCTGCCTGGGTTGCCCCAAGAAGACACAGTACATGGTCATATCCACACAATGTATATAAAACGTTTAAAGTATATGGCTTCCCACAAAGTATCCTGGGAACTGTCGTTTACCCCTCACAGAGTTGCAGTTCCCAGTACACTTAACAAATTACAGCTCCCAGGAGTCTTTCAGGGAAGCCACGTGCTTTAAATATATGGTGTGGATGTGACCTCTGTTGTCTGGCGCAGAGTTACAAAAGGTGCCTCTGCTTCTCTCCCCATCTACATAAATGTCTTGGTAAATAAATAAAAAGAAGGTGCTGCTTCTCATATGCTGATAAAAGTGCTGTGGGTGCCAGCACAAAATGGCTGCAAAAAAGAGAGAGAGGTGATGGTACTCCATGCTGGTGACTAGATCAGGCAGAAAAATACGCAGGTGCCTCTCCCCCTTACTGGCAGTATAATAATAAATGAAATAGCTAACATTTTCCTGTCTTTTCAATACATCTGAAACCAGCTGCCTGAGGTAGCCACCTCACTTTGCCTAATAATAGGCCCAGCCTTGAGTCAGCCCCCGAACCTAACTTTGTTGCTATGAGAACAAAATGAGCTCAAGGGTAGAATGTAACCTGTTCTGAGCACTTCAGAGAGGGTTGGGTAATATATGAGGGCTTAGATACACACACACACACACACACACACACACACACACACACACAATGTCTGTGTGTGTAGGGATGGGGGAGAAATTCTATTTGGCTCACATTTTAAGGCAATTTTACCTAATTTGCACCTTCCAAACCAATACATAAATCAAAACACAGCCATCTTTCAAAAATCGTACCTCTCAGAATTTTGCAGTGCAGTTCTCTAGACAAGTTACATATACAAAAATGTACACACTAGAGCAAAGCGTGCATATAAATGCACATATTCATGAAAATAATACACAAAATGCTTTTCACAAATGGGTATACTGTAATAGACAAAAATGCAAATAAAAATGCGTGAGCAGTGTATTAAGAGATATTTGCATTGAAGTACTGATGAATTATTATTACTAAGTTTGCAAACTGATGTGAAAATTGGAATACTGAACTGATCAGTACCTGAAATACAGCTTTCCCTCCGTTGTTACATTTCCCCAGCAAAGAATAGATAACTGGGAGTATGGAGTTATTCTAACGCAGTGGTTCACAAATCTCCCCAATGCTCCGGGCCTTGAGAAAATGGTTGAGGGTGTTGGTGAACCATTTAATGATTTTTCTGTCTGTTGTTTAGTAATTATAAGGTGCTGTGCTAGATGCTGTAGAATTATGGTGGACTGTGAGCTACACTTTGGGAACCCCCTACTCTAGGGACGCGGGTGGCGCTGTGGGTAAAACCTCAGCGCCTAGGACTTGCCGATCATCAGGTCGGCGGTTCGAATCCCCACGGCGAAGTGCGCTCCCGTTGCTTGGTCCCAGCGCCTGCCAACCTAGCAGTTCGAAAGCACCCCTGGGTGCAAGTAGATAAATAGGGACCGCTTACTAGCGGGAAGGTAAACGGTGTTTCCGTGTGCTGCGCTGGCTCACCAGATGCAGCTTGTCACGCTGGCCACGTGACCCGGAAGAGTCTGCGGACAGCGCTGGCCCCCGGCCTCTTAAGTGAGATGGGCGCACAACCCTAGAGTCGGACACAACTGGCCCGTACGGGCAGGGGTACCTTTACGTTTACCTTTATTCTAGGGTGCAGTCTCAATTCGTGTGAAACAACGGTGGGACCCAGTAACCCTGACAAGCACTCTGCCTGAACTGAGAGCACTTCCATATGATCTGTTTACTGAGCATTCATCCTGATTTGTTTGCAGAGAGATTCGACAGCAGTGGCTACTTGATGAGCATTCATTCTGATTTGTTTGTGATGAGTTTAGATGACATTGCACCAACGCAAGGAGGTTTGTTGTGCAAAACCTCCAAATCAACTATAACTGCACAACCTGAGTTTACCAATATGTGATTGAATCCCATTCAAAAAACAGTGACAATCTGGAAACATCCTTAGACATAGAACACCTCCCAGAATTCTGTGGCACATAATGTTTCCATGCAGCTCTTTCTCAGTAGACATATTCATACGGAAGTGGTTCTAGAACGTTTCTGAATCTAGAAAGTTGAAAGACAGTGATGCACACTCCTCAACTCTCCCGAGACATCTCGGAAATTACAGAAGCCATCCCAGCTGATTGGCTCCTGATGGGCTCCTAGGATATCCCATTTTGGCTTGTGCAAGAACACAGCCCTGAAAGACATGTGCTTTTGGATGCCATGCTCTCATGCAAGTCACAGGACTCGCCCGGGAGTACAGCCCCAAAAGACTTGCATCCCGGTTTTCCCCCAGGCATGTCAGAAGGTGTAAGTCCAAACACCCAGTATTTAAAGTGTCTGCAGGAGTGAGTGACCAACCATCGTTTGCTTGAAATCATTAATGTTATTATTTATTCATTTGTTGGTCACTTGATCTTGCCCAAGACAGCCCAAGGAGGTACTTAAGTTTTCTTTAGGTTTTGAGATCAAGCACAGGCCTCCTGAACAATCCCTATAGGAGTACCCAATGCTTTCTAATATGGCTGCTACTACCTCGCTCTACCTTGAAAGCAGACAGGGCTCTTGAAGGGAGACAGTTCTAATGGATGTACCATTTTTGTGGCATCTCTGACCTCTGTTACCACTACAGACACTCTCGTCAGCCCACGACCACTACAGACACTCTCGTCAGCCCACGATGCTCTTCACACATGTAAACGCACACTGATCCACCATGCTGGAAAAGTTATGCTCTTCCTACTTTCTCAAAGTAAGCCCCAACAATGTCCCCATGTTCCACTACGTCACATTGGCATAAGGTCTTCTGCAACTATATCTGAGGTAATCTGGGAAATGCTTCCCTGTTGAAACACCAACCACAGACTTTCCCTTCAGGTGTGCCTGAAGAGCTTATGGCTTGTCCACTTTGGAAAATGGCCTCTTCCCCATCGAAGATCTGTCCCTAACCTTTCCACCTGTAAATGCGGGGTTTTTCGATCCCAGCCTTTTTGGACTTTCCAAGGATTGAAAAACCTCACATTTAAAGGGAGCAAGGTGCAGGGCAATGCAGGAATGGGGAAGACATAATGTGAATACCTCTAAATTAATGGGGAGACAGGTTGGTGCAAATCCACATTTTGCTCTGATGTGGACGATCTCTGGTGAGCAACTCTGTTTACTGGCAGGTCCCTTTGAAGAGGAGAAAGGGGCTAGCACAGGTTTTTTCAACCAGGTACCCTCCAAAAGTTGCTGGACTAAAGCTCCCATCATCCTTGGACATGCTGAACGGGGCTCCTGGGATTTGGAGTCAAACAACATTTAGAAGGCATCAGGCTGGAGAAGGCTGGGCTGGAGGGTCAAGCATCCCCTCCACCACCACCCCAGCTCTCCCAGAAATGGCTTGCTGCATAGGAGTGGGTGGGAGGGGTCCTTCTTTTGCACACACCACCTGCCTTCGGGCAGATTTACATTACAAATTTCAAAGTGGCTCGAAACTTGTTTGAAATGGGTTTCGCGTTATAGCTGCCATCACCTTCCCTGTAGTATGCAAATTGTGGTTTTATGCATGCCATATGGCATGAATTTGCTGTTTATAAGCCCTAGTATTTCTTGCAATAATACAGTTCCTACGATTTCTTGCTAAGGAGAGGCTTGACAGTTAGACAGCCTTGGAGCTGCCCTTTGGGTATTTCCACGTGTCGGTTTATTGTGGGCTTGGTGCTGCACAGACACGTACGTCTTTCACTGTGTCATCTGCATCAAAATGCCAACCCCATCCACGAGAGGCAACATGGTGCAGTGGTTAGAGTGCTTGGACTAGGACCTGGAGAGACCAGGCTTCAAATTCTCATTCAGCCATGAAGCTCACGGGATGATCTTAGGACTGTCACAATATCTCTGCCTAACCTTCTTTGCAGGGTTGTTGTGAAGATATAATGACAGGAGGGGAGAGAGAACCTTGTGTTTTCTGTGGAAAACCCAGTACATAAAAAAATCTCATGGAAACAGTAACTCTGGATTAAAACGAGGGAGGGGTGTTTTGCCGTGGACAATATTGTAATAAAATAAAAAAAAAACTTGCAGGCATAAGAAACGCCAGCTTTCCTTTTGCTTGTACAGTATACTACTGTGCCAAAGGCTTATAAGAGAACTTTAAAGGCATTGCATACATTAAAAAAACAAAAACCCCACATGAAACAGTAGACTAAGCTACATTGGCAAAGAAAAGGTGCTTTATACGCGTTGTTAAGCATTCTAACACTGTGACACTAGATTGCGCTGTGGAGTCCCGTTTTTGCTAACCCGATTTCTCATACAAAGTTTGCAACGTGTTTAACTGCAATGCTTCTTTCATGTGTCTAGATCCAGCCAGTGTTTTTCTAAAAACATTCACAAATTAGTACAGGCATTTGGGACAGGGGAGAAGCAGCTGAAGTGCTCATTGCCATTTGTGACACAGGTAACAATAACCTATTGGACCTTGCAGGACTCATACAATTGTTGCAGTAGCAAGGGATGCATGAGCTGTAGGGGAAATTGTGTTTTCCCCAGTAAAGAGGGCACTTTGAATGGTGAAGAAATGTGCTATTTCTGTCACAAAAGCACTACCATGAGGGAGGACATCTGGATCCTATGTAACAAATCATATGGGCAGCAACTGTGCTTTTAATGTGCAACCCTCCCCCCCACCCACCCAAAAAAACACTGCATGGGAAGGATCTTACCTCTTCACATTTTAAAGGTGTATACCTAAGATAAATATACTGCAAAGCATAGAGTGAATACAAGTGGGGAGGGGAATTGTGTATGCCAGCACATCTGATATACATATTAAGGAGTCAGGATTGGCCGTACAGTACCTTCCTATCAAGTGTACCTTCAGGGGTTAATCCGGGTTTGCTGATGTGGAATATATTCAAAAGGCCATTACGTAGTTGATTTCTGTTTTCCCATTTTATCTCAAACGCACCTTAAAGGTCCCACCCTCACAACAACCTTGCATGGTAGATTATTAAATTGTCAGTTCCTCTTCTGAAAGCTATTGTGAGTGATTTTTTATTCCCCCCCCCCCCCAAGAGTTTAAAGGAACAGGGATAAACATTGTGTCGTTGTGAAATTAGTATATAAAAGCAGCATGGGGAAAGGAGACAACGGCCAGTGTGCAGATGAACTTTTAGAAAGATGGAAATGCTAAGAGGTGTTTCTAGATGTGAAATTAATTAAATCATAGGCAATTTGCTGTTATGTTTCAATTATGTACAAGGTGATGAGTAGTGTTTAATGTTGCATGTTTGTGTGTGTACATTTTTGTCATATATTTTGTTTCCCCATCTTATCTCAAAGGCAAGATACAGGTGTTATGTTGTCCTTATCTCAGGCTTTCTTTACAACAACCCTGCATAGTAGATTAGGCTGGAAAAAACTGTATCATCCAATACCACCCAGCGAAGTTGAGGAGCTAGCAATGATGAGAAAACTGTGCCTCCCAGATCAAGACTCGGCACTCAGTCCACTGCAGTACACTGGTTTTCCATCTGTTGTGGCAATCAATTAAACATTTGTGGAGGCGCAATGTCCCAGCGAGCTGTTCAAGTTTCCCTCTGCCTTCACCCCCACCCCCCAGTGCCATTACAAACATACCTGCTCTCTTGGACTTCTGAACTTCGTCTCTCACAGAGTAACAAGTTCAGCCGTTATGGGAAAAGACCAACATGAAGAAGGGATGAGACGAGGTCCTGACAGTGAGGCAGGTCTCTGTGGCAAAACAAGCAGCCTTGGCTCCGGCAGTCAGTAGCAAAGTGGCTCTCACATCTCAGGTGTGCTGAGGTGCAACATACCTGTTCGTGCTGCGCCCCTTTCTCTCTCTCCCTCTCTCTCTATGTCAAGGTTAACCGGAGACTCAGCCACTCCTGTCTAAAGTAAACAGGAACTAACAGAGAGGCCGAGCTGAGAGAGTTCTGAATATTCATGACGAGAGAAATCTAAGCTAAGACATTTTGCTGCCGCTTTGTTGATGTCACCTGAGGAGACCAGGGGAGCACCAGGGCCTTTCAATTCCAGAATGGAAATTATGATAGCCTGTTGCAGAGGAGAGAGAGAGAGAGAGAGAGAGAGAGAGAGAAGGACGAGGCCTGTGGCACTTTAGAGATTAGTTTATTGGGGCAAGACTTTCATAGGTAAACACCTTACTTCCTCAGGTGTATGCTTTTGACTGAAAAGGCCAGAGGCAATATAGATAATATACATACAGGGGCTGAGATGCAGTGGAATGTAAGGCACTGGGTTTGCAAAGATCACACCCTGATAACTGGGGTGTAAAATGGAGACATTGTTGGCTGGAACATCAAGGAGTGCCTAACAATTATATTTTGCAGCAAGGGAACCACCTGTGAGTATCTTCATTCACAGGGATGAGGAACCAATGTTCTTCCAAGTGTTGTCAGACTTACAGCTCCCATTATCCCTGACTTTGGCCGTACTAGCTGGAGTTCAGCAACATCTTGAGAGTTGCAGGTTCTCCATCCCTACTTATTAATGACACAGTGCCCAAGTTATTAGGATTGTTTCACCTGTGCATATACATCTGAGGGATAGTTCAGTTGGTAGAGCACGAGATTCTTAATTTCAGGGTCATGGGTTTGAGTATTACGTTGGGTGAAAAGATTCCTTCATTGTAGGGGTTTGAAATAGACCCCCCCCCCCGTGGTCTCTTCCAACTCTACAAATCTGTGATTCTGTGAATTTTATATATTGACACTTGATTGCTGGCAGCCAAATGTGTGAACCAACAACACTGAAAAAAACTGCACCCAAGAGACACTGGTTAATAATAATAATAATAATAATAATAATACCCCGCCCATCTGGCTGGGTTTCCCCAGCCACTCTGGGTGGCTTCCAACTGAATATTAAAAACACAGTACAGCACCAAACATTAAAAACTGTGGAATTTGGCCAGAGTAAATGTAGAATGTCTAGGAAGATTGGAATCCTCTGCCACAGGTATTTCTGCCCTTTCCATTTTCAATGTCAGGTTTGTTTGTGTCTGTTCCTTTTCTTCAATAGAAACCAACCTGAGTTGCCTATGTAAAAGGCCGCAGGGCATTGCAGCAGGCAACAGCATTTATAAGACTGGAGGGGTGATATCACCATGTTACTACATTGCTTTCAAGACCACATCTCTTGGCCTCCAGACGACGTCCCCAACCAGAGGCACCCCGGAATGGCAAAGAACCACATTCCCCAATTCATCCCTTTGCCTCTGTGAGATAAGACAATGCAAGCTGAAGGGTTTTTTTTTTGTTATATACTGAAGTTCTCACCCTGGGCCAGCAGGGGGATACTGTAGATAGTTTTCACTCAGGTCCACATTTGCAAATAAGGGATTGAAAGTGACGTTCAGTGATTGGATAGTTACAGAAAGTTGTTACTGTTGCGTTGTAGTGGAGCTCTATATAAGCAGGCTGGCTGAACCCTTCTGTTCTGTTCTGTTCTGGCCTGTGAATAAACAAGAGCTGTTTGAAGAATCTCTGTGTTGTCTGATATGTTCACCCACAACTTAACACTTTTTTGTTTTGTTTTTAGGGCAACAAACCTGCTTACCCATACCAGCAATGATGACATGTTTACAAAACTTGAATCCTCCTTAACTATTATTTATATAATGTCTTCAATGTATATAATATATATTTATATTAGATAAATATAGATATCAGTTGTACTGTTAGGGGAGGACTTCATTATTTTTAAATTTATTATATGTATCTAACAAAATGTAGAGACCATGTAATAATAATAATAATCTCTTTTATCAGTTTACATAAAATAGCACAATATAATTTTTATAATAATAAAAAATCAACAAACTTCAAAAACAAGTAGGCATAAGGAAGGCACTTCCAGACCCACTGTTTTCAGCTGCAATTCAAGAGCACACTGGGAAATTCAAGTTGTGCAATTGGAAATGATTGGGAGCTCCTGTGCAACAAATCCATTCCCCTCCCTGCTCCCCCACCCCAAAAGATAAGGCTTTTTTGCGATAAGGAAAGTGACTGGAAAATGCACTGGAAAGTGTGAGATTAACACTTCATTTGACACAATGTCATCTAACCTCCCTGCAATTAAATCAGAGCGAATGTTCATTAAACAGCCGATATCGTGTAATCTCCCTGGCAAACAGATCGGGATGAATGCTCAGTAAAAAAAGTCATCTGGAAGCACCCTAAGACGATCAAAAATATAAGATAAAAAATCGACAGAATTTAAACGCAAATACATGTCAGAAAATTACAGATCTGTGCAAAAAGGTAAAGGGACCGCTGACCATTAGGTCCAGTCATGGCCGACTCTGGGGTTGTTGCGGTGCTCATCTTGCTTTATTGGCCGAGGGAGCCGGCGTACAGCTTCCGGGTCATGTGGCAAGAATGACTAAGCCGCTTCTGGCAAACCAGAGCAGCGCACAGAAACGCCGTTTACCTTCCTGCCGGAGCAGTACCTATTTATCTACTTGCACTTTGACGTGCTTTTGAACTGCTAGGTTGGCAGGAGCAGGGACCGAGCAACAGGAGCTCACCTCGTCGCAGGGATTCGAACTGCCAACCTTCTGACCTTCTGATCGGCAAGTCCTAGGCTCTGTGGTTTAACCCACAGCGCCACCCGCGTCCCTTCAGATCTGTGTAGCCTTGCCCAAACAAAACATATCTTCCAGGGCCCCACTCCTGATGATGATGAGAAGGAGGACCCACAAATGAAGCAGGGCTGGCTTAATACATTTTGAAGTAAGCAAAACAATATACTTCAGTTTCAAAAGAATTGGGGGGGGGGGGAGAGAGAGAGATCACTTGGTCCAGAGCCTAAAATTACTTAACTACACCAAACGCATATCATAAAGGGATTAAAAGAATCAGATCCACTAAGCCTCTAAAAACCGTACCATCAACTTTTGATTGTAGGGAAGGCAAAGGCCCTCCCCAGTGGTCTCCCCAACACAGAGAGAACATCTGCCTGGCCCAGGGCTCATCTTGATGTACATTTCCAAAAATATTCATGGGATTGCTAGTGGTTGGGGGGGGTCACCCCCATGCTCTCAGCAACCTCTCCCCATGACTTCCAGCACCAGAATAAATTATGTGCACGCACATATATACTCGCATAATATACCCTGTCTAATTCAGCATTTCTGGTTGCAAATTGGCATAGAATTCCAGCATCTTCTTGGCAGCACAGAATATTGACAGCTGTCGATGACTCTCACCTCATTCATTTCTCATGGCAAATACGTTCCTTAGGGTCACAAGGGCTTCAGGCAAAGTTAATGTTCTTTCCACCATCACACAGACACACATGGCCAGTGCTTTTTTTCCTAAAAAAATTGTTTACTCTCATTTTCTGACTCATATTGAAATACTGCCCCTCAATGAGGCCAAACTTAAGATTCACAAAATGTTTAGGGGTATGCGTACCCCTGAAAAAAAACACTGCATGTGGCCTTGGGAGTAATTTGATCCAGGGCTCTCCAGAATGCCAAGGACTGATTTTGGCAATCAGATTGTGTTTGGGACATTTGTGGTCGATTTTGTATCGTTTTGTCTCCATCCTGTAAACCTGAGACTCTGTGACTTTATGGTGTACCATGGAAGACCCACCAGCCAGCCCAAAAGGGAGAGAGATCAGATGCAGACTGGAGGGTATTACTTCCAAACAGGCTCAAGTCCTTTCCTATCACCAGTTAGAAATAAAACAAAGGTAGTGGAGGGTTGAGAGAATCATGGAGATGTAGTGGTTAGGAATGTCAGACTAGGACAAGCATAGCAGGGTTCAAATCGGCCATAAGGCTCACTAGGTGACTTTGGGCTAGTCATGATCTCTTCTTAGCCTGATCTATCTACTACACCTTACAGGGTTGCTTGTAGATGTAAAATAGGGATGGGGTGATGCATCTATACCACCTTGGGCCCCTTGAAGGAAAGGCAGGCTATAAATGCAATAGATAAATAAAATAGCTCTTAAAAAACTCTCTTTACATGGGTTTGGTCCTCCTGACTGGTAGATATTCTTGGGCTAAGTTGCTGCTAGTGGAGTGGACATTTCTCTTTACATCTATTTTTCTGCTCCTCTTTGCCAGTAAAGAGTTAAGGCTTCCAGCTCTTGCTTGCCTGCTTGGACTATTGTCCTTTTGAATCTATTATTTCCTTCTGAAGGATTAGTGAAACTAGGCTTTGGCTCAGCCACTCGCCAGACCGGTTCCTCACCTTTCTTTCTTTCTTTCTTTCTCTTTCTTTCTTTCTTTCTTTCTTTCTTTCTTTCTTTCTTTCTTTCTTCTGTATTTCTGTGACCTAGTCTTTGTTTTGAGGGTACTAATTTCCTCTCCAGCTTAGCACGAATCTTCATTTCAATATTGGAATAAATAATTATTCTCTCTCCAAGACTGTCACTATTTTCAGGGTGGGATTTAGTGACAAGACGGGCAAATTCAAACTGCACAGTTGATTGGGAGGTCATGCACAACAAATCTGCTTCCCCCAAAGGATTGGGCTTTTTGCAACAAGGAAAGTGACTGGAAGATGCACTAGAACATGCGAGACAACACTTGCTTTGACCTCTTGACTTCCCTGCAAAGTGCAAACAATCAGAATGAATGCTCATTAAAAAGCCAGTGTAGTCAAATCTTCCTGCAAACAAATCAAGGTGAATTCCCAGTAAACAGGTCATCTGGAAAAACCCTCACTGACATAGGGTGTCTTCCAACAAAAGGAAGACATGCTATGTAGAGCAAAAACAAACGGGTGTGTGTGTGTGTGTGTGCATGCGTGCTAGCAATGGTAGTTGTTGTTTAGTTGTTTAGTCGTGTCCGACTCTTCATGACCCCATGGACCAGAGCACGCCAGGCACTTCTGTCTTCCACTGCCTCCCGCAGTTTAGTCAAACTCATGCTGGTAGCTTTGAGAACACTATCCAACCATCTCGTCCTCTGTTGTCCCCTTCTCCTTGTGTCCTCCATCTTTCCCAACATCAGGGTCTTTTCCAGGGAGTCTTCTCTTCTCATGAGGTGGCCAAAGTACTGGAGTCTCAGCTTCAGGATCTGTCCTTCCAGTGAGCACTCAGGGCTGATTTCCTTAAGAACGGACATGTTTGATCTTCTTGCAGCCCATGGGACTCTCAAGAGTCTCCTCCAGCACCATAATTCAAAAGCATCAATTCTTCGGCGATCAGCCTTCTTTATGGTCCAGCTCTCACTTCCGTACATCACTACTGGGAAAACCATAGCTTTAACTACACGGACCTTTGTCGGCAAGGTGATGTCTCTGCTTTTTAAGATGCTGTCTAGGTTTGTCATTGCTTTTCTCCCAAGCAATGGTAGATGCTCATGCAAATTCTTCTAAATTGAATCTGCTTGCAAATAATCAAATTTATATCAATGCTCAAATTATGTGGTGGGAGGAAATGTGGGGTGCCTTATGAAATCCCTTGATCTCCTTCCTAGTTTTATCGAAATCATGCCCCCCTGTAGCCTTCAAAAATAGTATCTAAGAGGGCTGTCAAAACCGGTAAGGTGCCTAAGGTTAGGAGTAGGTTGGAATTCCTAACTAGCGATGCAGCCTGAATCTTACAAAGCCTCCTTTATTCCAAAGAAATGTAGTCGCAATTAAGCGCCATTGATATGTGGGGCTTAATCAAAAGCATGACTAATGTTCTCTGGGTTTAAGCCAATAAGCATATGTAATGGATTTGGCAAGTTCTAATAGGCATACTGTAATGCCCCGTTTTGAAAAAGTCTGCTACCTTCTTTTTAGACTACAGATTCCTTCCAATTCTGATCAGGTTGTGAGTGATGCTGTGTGTGTAGTCCAAACTCGGCCCTCCAGATGTTTTGGGACTACAACTCCCATGATCCCTAGCTAACAGGACTAGTGGTCAGGGATGATGGGAATTGTAGTCCCAAAACATCTGGAGGGCCAAGTTTGCCCATGCCTAGTGTAGTCAATTGGCTCCACCCTTCAAAAGAGGGAGATATCAGCAGGCTTGGGGGAAGCTAGGGATAAACTAGCCCAAAGAGAACTGAATATGCCTGCTGGTCCAGGAATGCTGACTGACTGTTGAAGGCAGGGAGGGGGGACAGGATGGACTGAGTAAGATTTTGAACAGGGTGTGCTACACACTGCAACATTTTGTTGCAGGACTCACTTATAGGACAGTGTTATTTGCAGTAGCCTTTCAGAACTTAAAGCTTAAATATATTCAGACAACTGCCATGTTTTTCTAGGGTAATCACCTGATTTGGAAACAATGGTGAGAATGTGAGATTTGGATTGGTACTTGTTACTTTTCGGTTATTTTAACTCTCCTGTGTGCTATCAACTGTTTGTAAAGAATACTTTTATATGGTGCGCAGTACATGTGACCCAGGGAGCCCTTTGTGTTTTGCACAAGTTTAAACACATGGTTTAACTTTAAACAAATAAGTGAAACAACTGGAAAGTTATTGTTTAACATTAATGTCATCACAAAAGCTGTGCATTTTAATATTGCTGCAAAAAGAGAGTGTCCCTCAATCAAATTTGAAAACCTTGAAGGTCTTCAAAATTCAAAGGAATTTGAAGTAAATAATGTGTTTTGAGTGTCTTTTAAAGTGTATTGATTATGGAAGAGACAGGTAAATAGTGAATTAAAAAAAAAGAAAGATCTGAGAGTGAACTCTGTCTAGAAATGATGCCTAATTCAGTCTATCTGGAAGCTTGCTTCCTAGTCCCAGGTTTGTGAGAGTTCGCTGCAGGTATTCAATAGTGAGGCTCACGTGCTCAGAGCACAGTATTTCCCCCATACTTTGTACTATCATGCTCACAGGTATCAGTGTTAATCGGTAGCAGATAGCCGTTCTGGTTTGATGTCACAACGGAACTGGGCAGCTTTGGCGCATAAGAAAAAGCAAAAATGCAACAATCTTTCCCTATCACTGCATTTTTATGCAAAGGGACGGGGAGAGTGCGAAGCTCTGGCTTCTGAATTTCTGCCTGCTAAGCCTCAAGGGCCGATGCTAGAATAAAAGTGTTATTAATTGGATTAATTGTGGTTTGGCTTAAATCTTCACCCCATATCCAACCCTTTCAAGGCTGATCTTGCTCTCCGCTGAAGGGATCTGGTTGATCTCACCTCTATATGCCACGCGGATGAACACGTCAGTACTAATTTAGCACGCATGCAGAAACCAGCGCATGATGCTCAGTCTGCGGCATTCGAGCGCCACCTGCTGGCAAGCAGCTGCCATTGACCCTTTTCTCTCCCGGACTTCCCCTTCTTCCTTATTAGTAAATTCCCGCCAGCCAATCAGAAAGACGGGTGCGTGGCCTTGTTACAGCTCCTTCATTTGGCTTCGCAAAACGAGTGGTCGTTGATTGGCTGCGGCGGGACAGCCCTAATCCTGCGTCCGTGCCGATTGGCTTCCGGTGGCGCGGAAGGCCGGCATTACGAAAAGGGGGGCCGGTAGCACTTTCACGTCGGACGCAGTAGAGACCATGCAGGTGGGAAAGACCATTTCATAAATGAAGCGGGGGGAGGGGAGGGGGAGTCGTTGCTAAGCGACCAACGGCTTCGCGTGGTTGCCAGGATCCTCCCGTGGTTCCTTCCCGGGCGAGAGTATCCCCGACTCCTTGATCCTTAGAAAATCCCCTTTTCCCAGACCCAGCCACCACACCCCGGTGCTTGTCTCCAATATGAAAGGCACGATCTCTTTCCCCTGGCAGTCCTTTCTCCTCATCCCAGGCGTGCAAGGAGTCTTGGGTGCAATTTCTTAACATTTGGGGGGAAATAAGAGTGCCTCTGGGTGCGTGCAGACTGCCGGACTTTGCACATGTTTAGAGGCATTCTCTTCTTTAAAAACAACTCCAGAGTTGAGCTCTACCTCAAATTATTCCACTGCCACTCACTCAAAAGACCTCACTTACAGTGGTACCTCGGGTTACAGGTGCTTCAGGCTACAGACTCCACTAACCCAGAAATAGTACTTCGGGTTAAGAACTTTGCTTCAGGATGAGAACAGAAATCGTGCTCCGCCGGCGTGGCGGCAGCAGGAGGCCCCATTAGCGAAAGTGGTGCTTCAGGTTAAGAACAGTTTCAGGTTAAGAATGGACCTCTGGAACGAATTAAGTACTTAACCTGAGGTACCACTGTAATGAGGGAGACACTCCTGCCACCACCCCAACAAGTTCTCAAAAGCTTTCTTAGCTTTGTTGTACTAACCCTATTTATCTTGTACGTTATTCCAATCTGCACCCCAATTTAACTATTCCCCCACCCCAATATGATAACATTCCCTGTGCCTATCGGAGAATGTGATAGTAATGCCCTCATACCAAGATGAAGGTCCGTGCTGCTTTGTGGAAGTGAGTTGTGGGTAACTGACACCTGCCAGGAGCTATGCCTCAACGGCTCCCACATGCCAGGAAGATTTTGGACATCACATGGCAGGACAGTCTCAAGATGTGTTCTCCCAGTGGACACACATGTCCCATGTGTGTTTAAGGCAGTATTTTCCTAAATGTTAAGAGTTCTCCATGTGAACACACTGAATGCATTGGCTGTATAAAGTCTGAAGCACCTCTGCTTATCTGAGGGTTAGGTGAGAATCCAATTCAAGCTGCTGGTTTTGACCGGTCATGCCCTAAACTATTAGTACATGACACATCCATTCCTGTGTTCCACTGTCGTCTCTTAGTCTACTAAAAGTAGTTAGGAATTATTGCAGTCTTCCTGTGCATAACGTAGACCATTGCAACCATTGTCTTTTTAAAGTTCTTTCATAACTGGAGCCAGGGTTAAGCAGGTATATGCTTATTTTAGATCAATATAATGTTTTAGTAAGTTAATATATAATTGCATACTGGTGCTTTTGGACTCTGGTTTTTATATTGTTACCTTCAACCAGGTCTCTAGATGGTGTGTGTGTTTATGTAGAAATTCAGCAAGTCAATCAAGTAGGTGACTTCATTGGTCTTTCGTTTTCCTTGGGGCTTCTCACTCTTTCTTTGTATTTCAACAGGACTATCAGAACTTGCCAATTGACATACAGACTAGCAAGCTGCTTGGTATGTCTCTTCTCAGTCATATCAAAAAGAAAAGAGGAGGGGAAATGGAGGGCAGCTGTATCTTAAAGTTGCTGGGCGGTCACTTTTTAAAAGGGTGGATATTTATTTTAAAACCCTGCCCGTTACAGTGAAGTAGAATCCTTGGGATAGGAAGTGGCCCTCTCGTGTGTTTAATGCGGCTGCTTCCCTTCTGCAGATTGGCTAGTGGACAGAAGACACTGTAGCCTGAAATGGCAAGGCCAGGTCCGCACCGTCCGCGAGAAGATTGTCTTGGCCATGCAAGACATGCCTGAGAATGAAGAGATCAAGCAGCTTCTCTCTGGTTCCTGTGAGTATTTGTGATAGCTAGCTTTGGGGGGAAATTCGGAACATAAGAAAAAACCATATGCTCCGTAAGAGTTTCAGACAGGGAACATTCCAAGCCCTATCTGGATATGTGGTTCTTCTTCGTTCAGATTTCTCAGCCCTGAGCACATCAAGTGCCTGGGATTTTCCTAGCCTTTTGGGGGAAAAGAAGATGAGACTCACAAAAAGAGACATAATTCATCAGAATCTCACAGTCCTCCTCTCTCTCTCTCTGATTGCAGATATTCACTATTTTCACTGCCAGCAGATTGTGGAAATCCTTAAGCGGACAGAAGCCTCCACGAAAAACATCTTTGGCCGTTATTCTTCTCAGCGTATGAAGGCGAGTGAGCATGGAGGGAAAGAGTTACATCTCTAGCCCCTCTTCCAAGGACCGTTCCTATAGGGTCTAGGCAATCTCTGCAGCATGGATATCTGTGGAGAAAGGGGGGGATAGAAAGCCTAGACCCAGGGTTAGTGCTGCCCTCCAGATGTTGGTGGACTACAGTTCCTGTCATCTCTACCATGCTGAACAATATAACACAACATGATGGCCAATAACAATGGCACTAAACACTAAAGACTAATACAAATGATCAGAAATTACAACCAAAATCTCTAAATCTTCTTCACCAGTCACAGTAGAATAATTCAAAAGTTTGATATGTACAATTTGTCACCAAATCGCCGGAGCAGAGTTTCCGGATAACCAATCTGTTTTGTTCTTACAAGTCTGGCTGATGAAGAATTGATCAAGATTGTCTGATGAAGCATTGAACAAAACAGATTGGTTATCCGGAAACTCTGTTCCAGTGATTTGGTGACAGATTGTATATATCAAACTTTTGAATTATTCTGCCGCGACTGGTGAAGAAGATTTAGAGACTTTGTTTGTAATTTCTGTTCATCTGTATTACTCTATTAATAGTGTTTAGTGCCATTGTTATTGGCCATTGTGTTGTATTATATTATTCAGCTTATTTATATTGCAACAGGGGTCTGTTTACAGATCTCTACCATGCTGGCTGGGGCTAATGAGAGTTGACGGGTAAAGTGTGCATATAAATGCATGTATTAATGGAAGCAACGCACAAAATGCATTGAATTAGGAGAAGCTGCATTGTAAAAATGGGCATATTAGATAAGACTGCTTACAAAAATGTGCATATTAGGAGAAATTAACACTAAAATGCTGGTGAATTTTCATGGGGACCTCTTTTTTGGTGGGGGAATCACAAACTGATGGGGAAATGTAGAAACTGAATTTACAATTAAAAAAAGAGAGAGAGAGAATGGAGAATTAACATATTCCCTGGTTCCTACTCATCCCCCCTCTCTTATCCTGTCTCATTTTCCCAGGACTGGCAAGAAATAATATCACTGTATGAAAAGGATAACACCTACTTGGGTAAGACAACCTCCATGTGTGGTACAGAGAGACACACACCATCTGGACATAGTGTGTGTCCATAGTGTGAGAAATAGTGATAACTCATTTCTGTGAGCAGTTTTTTGTGACCAGGGTCCTTGTCAGTTTTGTACTTGAACTCTTCATACCACTAAATATCCTCAAAGTAGAACCATAAAATTGTAGAGCTGTCCTCTAATTCAACTTCCTGCAATGCAGGAATCTCAGCATGTGGTTCCCCGTCCAACTTGAAACCATATTGGACCCTGCTTAGCTTTGCAAATATGCTAGCAGTTTTATTGCTGCACCACTAAGAGGTACTACTATTTTAGTCTTTTTGCCGAGAAAGTAGCAAGTACCAGTAGCCACTGCCCCCTATAATAAGTGCGGGAAGCCTGCGCCTTCCAGGCATTACTGGACTCCAACTCCCATCAGCCTCAGCCAACATGGCCAATGGTTAGCAATGATGGGAGTTGTAGTCCAGCAACTTCTGAAGGGCTGCAGGCACCCCCACTTTGCCTTCCTGGATCAGACCAAGGATCCGTTTAGCCTAGCACTCTGCCTTCCACAGTGTCGCAGCCAGATGGCCGTAGAAAGCTCACAAGCTAAGTACATTTTGGAGAGTCATTCCTTCTTTGTCACAGCACAGAAATTAAAAAGATTTGGAAGACTTGGAAAACAGCAAACCCGGGCTCTAGTTCTTATAATGATGAGCTGGAATGGAAAGGCATTCAAGGAGAGGAGGAGCCAAAACTTGCTGATCTCTTAGCTCAGTGGCCCTGATTCCCTTCTCTTCCTCCTCCTGCTAGAGCCTGGTGTAATGATTGCAGTGAGGTGGCATTTGATGGCAGGAGAAGCTTGACGGAGCTGACATCTCAGCAGAAATGAAAGTGGCTCTGCTTCTCTGCTGAAGCCTGATGGACTGGATAAAGCTTGTCCGTTACAAATGGGGTGCAGGATTTTATAGGGTGCGAGTTACCGTATTTTTCGCCCCATAAGACGCACTTTTTCCCCTCCAAAAATGAAGGGGAAATGTGCCTGCGTCTTATGGGGCGAATGCAGGCTTTTGCTGAAGCCTGGAGAGCGAGGGGGGTTGGTGCGCACCGACCCCTCTCGCTCTCCAGGCTTCAGGAAGCTCTGCGCAACCCTCGGGAGACCGGCTCCGAGGGTTGCGCAGAGCTGCCTGCAATCCCGGGACCAGCGCAGCTCTGCGCGGCCACCGGGAGCCGGGGGAGAAGCTCCGCCCCGCTCCCGGTGGCCCTGCAGAGCTGCCTGCGGTCCTGGGACCAGCGCAGCTCTGCGCTGCCATCCGGAGCGGGGCGCTAAGCTCCGTCCCGCTCCCGGTGGCCGTGCAAAGCTACCTGCGGTCCTGGGACCAGCGCAGCTCTGCCCGGCCACCGGGAGCCGGGGGAGAAGCTCCGCCCCGCTCCCGGTGGCCCTGCAGAGCTGCCTGCGGTCCTGGGACCAGCGCAGCTCTGCGCCGCCATCCCGAGCGGGGCGCTAAGTCCCGCCCCGCTCAGGATGGCGGCACAGAGCTACCTGCCGTCGCGGGACTGCAGGCAGGTCTATGCCGCCATCCCGAGCGGGGTGCTAAGTCCCGCCCCGCTCGGGATGGCGGCACAGAGCTGCCTGCCGTCGCGGGACTGCAGGCAGGTCTACGCCGCCATCCCGAGTGGGGCGCTAAGTCCCGCCCCGCTCGGGATGGCGGCACAGAGCTGCCTGCCCTCCTGGGACTGGTGCACTTCTCCCCATCGCCAGCCCCACAAGCTCGGGGGACAGCGGGGAGGCAGAGCGTGCCTTCCCACTGTTCCCCGACCTGGTTCTTCCAGCCCCGCACCTGGGGGGGGAAATAAATTTTTTTTTCTTTATTTCCCCCCCCAAAAAACTAGGTGCGTCTTATGGGCCGGAGCGTCTTATGGGGCGCAAAATACGGTAAGCTGCGGTGAGCTACCCTAGATCCGCTAAAATGTACACGTAACACTCAACCGGCGGTGTCTTTTCTTCTTCTGCAGTAGAACTGGCCAGCCTCCTGGTGCGGAATGTCAGCTACGAGATCCCATCCCTCAAGAAGCAGATCAGCAAGTGCCAACAACTGCAGCAGGAATACAGCCGCAAGGAGGAGGAGTGCCAGCTGGCAGCCGCTGAGACGAGGGAGCGCTTCTACAGCTCCTGCAAGCAGTATGGCATTACGGTACAGAGCGCACCTCTCCCAGTCCCACCACTCTTAATCGCTTTTGCGATTAATGGCAGAATGCCAGTCCTGGTCAGAGCCATGAAAGTGCCCCTCAAACCTTTTTTTGCTGCCTAAACGATAGTCATCAGGAGCAGCCTCAGGAGTCAGCATGGATGAGTACCTTGCTAAGGTGCACAGCTCAACATGTGGACATGTGGCCCCAAGCCGTTTCCTGGCTGGCAATCTGAATGGTTTGTGGTTAAACCCAGCCCTGTTTGGCAGCCAGCGTTGTCCAGGCGTTCTGTCAAAATAATCCGTTCTGTGCCTTGAAGCTGCAAATACTGCACTGAAAATGAACAATACTAAACAAAATCAGTGCAGGTGTGATTGTTCTGTGATACTTTCCTCAATTTGCCTCATTCCTTCAGACTCAGACTAAACCATTTTAACTGAAGATGTTAGAAGAGAAATGATGGCAAGAGGGAGGCTGGGCATACTCTGAAACAGGCCTTAGGCCTGAAACCCATTTTCAGCCCTAGCAGAGAATGGAAGGATATAAAGAAGGCTATGTTTCTGAGTGCCTTTTTCTCATTGCTTGGTGGCCATTGCAAGACCCTGCAGATCTAGGTTTAAGGAGAATTACTTCCAGGTTATGGAGCATTACTTCCAAGAACCTTTGAGTATCTCTACTCCTATCGAGAAGGAATAGAGGGGATTCACAGGTAATATATAGGAATATAAATTCTAGCCCTCAAATGCTGAAGCATCATGTAGACATTGCCTGTTTTCAGATATATTTTGCCACCATAATGGCTAGGAAATTGCTTTTCAACAATCCAGACCAAGCAGAATTATGTTAGGCACAGAATCTCAAATGATTAACAGCACCGTCTTTCAATTTCTCCCAGCACTGCCATGCTCAGCTATCTAGCATATCTTTCCCTCTCTGCATTGTACTGCTTTATTGGTCTGTTGGTTGTTCACCTTATTTTGCTTCATATTATTGAGATTCTGGACTTCCAGTTCTTTTTTTTTTAAAGCAAGTTTCTATACTTTTTGGATAAAAATCTGAAAATGTGCAGGCAGATTCATAAGAAAGCTCTGAAACCTTCCGGAGGCTTGGACAGACTTTCTCCTGAGCAACAAAAAGCCTTGTAGCACCATAGAGACTAAGAAATGTATTATGGTGAACCAGAACCCACTACATCTGATACAAGCCTCTTGGGCTTGCTGATCAGAAGGTCAGTGGTTCAAATCCATGCAACGGAGTTTTCTCCCATTGTTCTGTCCCAGCTCCTGCCAACCTAGCAGTTCGAAAGCATCTCAGTGCAAGTTGATAAATAGGTACCGCTGCGGCAGGAAGTTACAGGCATTTCCATGCGCTCTGGTTTCCGTCACGGTGTCCTATTACGCCAGAAGCGGTTTATTCATGCTGGCCACATGACCCAGAAAGCTGTCTGTGGACAAACGCCGGCTTCCTCGGCCTGAAGTGAGATGGGCACCACACCCCATAATCGCCTTTGATTGGACTTAACCATCCAGGGGTCCTTTCCCTTTTTTAAAAATTTACATCTGGAAAAGGGTGAATGTAAAGGTTGGAGTTTAAGTGGCAATGGGATGCAGAAATATATTCTGTGTCAATTCAATTAGAGCTTAAATGTATGCAAAACAATCCTTCACAGCAGCAGTAATTTGTGATTGCACCAACATATTGAACAGTGTCTGACTGGTCTTATATCTCTGTTTTTTTCAGGGGGACGACGTACGCCAGGAGCTTCTGGCTTTGGTGAAAGACCTGCCATCACAGCTTGATGAGACTGGGGCTGGTGCCAAGGGGCTTTTGGAAGCCATCAACCTATACCAGGCCTGTGTGCAGTTTGTGTGCGACAGGTAGGGGCTAGTAAGCTGAGAAGGTTCTAGAATTCCTTTTTTTGCTTTGCATTGCATGCCAGAGGTCCTGTGGGTGTGACGGGTGTGCAGTCCCCAGAATCTCTGGTTTAAAAGGATCTGAGAATGCAGGATTGTGAGGGAGTGTTGCATGAACCCTTGAATTGCAGTTGCTGGTTGGAGTAGACAGCACTGGGCTCGAGTCAAGAGATATTCTCTAATTTGCTAACTGCAGCAAGTTGCAGTCACTATAAGGCAGTCTTGAGCCCAGGGACAGCCGTTTTGACTGCCTGCATTTGCTTGCTGATCTCTTGCCTTCCAGTTCCGGAGAACAGGTTGTCCCCTTGCTGAGGCACGTGCAGGCTCTGGGCAACACCACCGTGTATGAGTGGAGGCGAGGGGTGAAGCCAACCACAGTGGAACGGCCAAAGGCTGCGGAAGTGAAGGAAGCCGTCGAGGAGGATGCGGTATGTCCATTTGGGGAAGGGGGTCAAAGTGGGCGCTGTGGGATGTAAACAATTTGTATCCCTCTGCCAGTGGGTAAAGGTAATTAATGGAGGGCTCATCCAACCCATTGCTTGCTTAGGATAAAAATACAGTGCTGTCGTGCCTAGGTAGGGACTACGGAATAGTGTCAGCCTATCCCCATGCATTTGGGACGAAGCATACGAACGCAAGAATTGTTTTGTTGGATCAGGCAAAATGCCTCCTAGTCAGGATTGTGTTTTCCGTTAGCAGATTGACTGGGGCGACTTTGGAGACGGAGCAGAGTCGGCGCCTGCCCCTGAAGTGGTTGATTATGGGATCTCCGTTGGAGAAGGAAGTGAGGAGATAGACTGGGGTATTTCTCTGGAGTCAGATGCCCAAGTGAGTGTCTACCATATCTGCCTGCCTCTATATCCAGACAGCGCTTGCATGCAGTTTGATTGTACATGTACAGGGCACTGTGGAGACAAGCAGCTACAGTGCTATGATATTGTTATGTGTCACCCCAATCTCTTGAGCAGTGAGAGGCTTCAGGGGTGCCTGCGCTTTACCCAGGGCTCAGTTTCCTTGGAATGAAGGTCAGTGGAGACTGTGGTGTCTTTAGGGTATATGGTTTAATTGACACATTTCTACAACCTGAGCATAGGACGGAGGGGCTCACAGCATTAACACTCCCATAGAACTTAGGTTTCAAAGGCGGGAGTCCCAAAGTCCAGCACAGAGCAGGGCATATATCCGTCTCTGCAACTTTCTAGCATCCAGCTTCGACTCATGCACACTATTGTTTTGTATAATTTCGTTAAATTTCATTGTACACAGGTTGTACAATGACAATAAAGGTATTATTATCATTATCATCATCATTATTATTACTATTATTATACTATTATTCTACTATTATTCTAAGTGGCAACTAGGTGAGGGATGTTGGGGAAATCTCACCCATTTGTCCTATGGCACAGAGCAATTTCTTTGGATATGCTAAATTGTGGTACTTAACTAGCCAGCCGAAGCCATTTCCTTGACAGAGGAACTGGTTTGACAGTCTTCTTCTTATGCATTCTACCCTCACAGATACAGGGTCCCCAAAACTGGGACTCGGGGTATCATCTAGACTGACCCCTCACAACAATAGTTTATAACCATTACAGTGGAACCTCTACTTACGGACGTAATCAGTTCCAGAAGTCCATCTGTAAGTCGATCCGGGTCGTTGGTAGAAGCACCGTTGTGCGCAGGTACATTCGGCGGTGGCATGTTTCTGTGCATGTGCAGACGGCGGCAGCCACTTTTGCGTGTGCACAAATGGCAGAAGCCGCTTCTGCGTGTGCATGAATCGCAGCAAACCCGGTATTTGCTTCTGGGTTTGCCACTGTTGCAACTTGGATCGGGCCCAAGTAGAGGCAGTCATAAGTAGAGGTTCTACTGTATAAGTCAATAACATATTTTTAAGACGTTCCTTTGCAAGTGTATGGACCAGAAGCTTGACACACACACACACACAAAGAAAAAGAAAAAGAGAGAGAGAGAGATGAAGACTGTGGCCTGCCTGTTTGACATACTGTCATATATCGTGATCACAACTGTCCTGACTTCAGGCATCCATGCAGATACCAGTCACTGAACTATTCCCCTTCTACAGGAGAGCAGCACTGCAGCCATAGACTGGGGAGATGGGAGTGATGACGCAGCTCAGATTGTGGTGTTGGAGGCTGGCAGTGAGGGTAAGCACCTCTAGCTCCTTCTTTCTGGAAGGAGGTGAATATGCACACACGCTAAAAAGGGCTGGGGTGAAATTTGTCGGAAAACAAGGCTAAAAGTCTGATAATGAGCTGTGTGAGGCAATTGGAAAAGCGGACTCCATCTCGGGACTCCTGCAGGACGTGGCGATTACCACTTGTTGATTTGTAAAAAGAGAGTTTCCGGGGATCAGGTCTGTGTGGAAGCCACACCTCTTGGCACAGAGTCCCTGCTCTTTGACCCACTGTTTCTCCTTTAGAAATACCCTGTAGTCCAGGCTTCCTCAACCTTGGCCCTCCAGATGTTTTTGGCCTGCAACTCCCATGATCCCTAGCTAGCAGGACCAGTGGTCAGGGATGATGGGAATTGTAGTCTCAAAACATTTGGAGGGCCAAGTTTGAGGAAGCCTGATCTAGTCCATATTAAGTGTTTCTACCTCCGCCTCCCAACTGTTCTCTAAAGTGGAAGCAAGTGTGAGCAAGGGGGGAAACGGCAAACCATGAGGGCAGCTGTGGGAGGGGTTAAGTTTCTCTCCCTTCAGCAGTTCTTCCTTGGCAAATAAATATAACAGGTTGTTTTGTCCTGAGTCAGAGGGAGTGGGGGGGAAAGGGGGACAAAGCGTACACAAGAGGGCGCTATTGGATATGTGTTTTCTGCTCCTGCAGTGGGTTTTCTTTTGAAAGCATATTGAAGTTGACCATCTAAAGAGAATGGCAGATGAAATTATTTGAATATGTGGAATTGGCAAAGATGACAGCGAAAATTAGGAATCGGCCAAACCAAAAGTTTAACAAGGAATGGGATGTTTGCAGGATGCATTTGAAAGGACATTGCTCCCACATGAAATCTTTAACATGCTTCGATTAACTATCAAAATATAATATATTATGTTAGAAATATACAATTAAAAAAATAGTTCCTGCTAAGTCAAACATTATATAATAGGCAGTTGCTAAGGAATCAGAGGACCCATGTTGAGGTTGATGGAAGTCACAACATAAAGAAGAAAGTGATCTTACGTTTATGTAACAATATTTTTTTTGTATTGGATGTTTTGTTTCTTTTTTGTTTTTGTTTGTTTGTTTTGTATAGCGTTGTTTGGATGTTATAAATAAAACTAATAAAGAGTAATTGAAAAAAAGAAAAAGTTGACATTTTAAAACGAGAAAACTGAAAAGATTGGAGGCTGCTGGATTCTGGATTCTGATTCCTGTTTTATATGAGGCAATTTCTCATAGCAAGGGAGGAAGAATCAGTGCAGAGGCCCACTTGCAAGTGCATCTATTGTATAGTTTGCCTCCTGAAACGTCAGCCTGGGTTGGCTTGGGATTTGGCACTCCTGCCTGCCATTGTAGGTGGGGAAATCAAAGGCAAGATTGGTGAGTCAGTTCACCTTCTGCGTTGGTGCAGCAGTCATGAAGGAAGTTAATACTTTTCAAATAAGGCACTGACTTTCTCAGGACAAAGTCTGAGTTAAAGGCACTACCCAGGACCAGGTAAAAACCGCACCAGCTCTTTCTAGTAGGTCCTGGGACATGCAGGGGTGGGGAACAAGGGAGATAGCTGACAAAAATCTCCACATCCCACGCTTCCAGGCCCAGAATTTTCAGGTGCACCCCTGACTTGTGGAACATGGGTGTGAGGATGGTTCATGGCAGCTGTTGCAAGTAAGAACCGAAGGCGACTCGCTGGTGTGCTGCCTTACCCTGATAAATGGAGAAATCCTTGCTGCTGTATAAAATGCTGCCCCATTGTTACTTAAGAATTGGACCCTTAGCATCTTCCCTAGACAACCTGGGATTGCCTGTTACAAAAGAACTAACAAAATCAAAGTTCTGCATTTTAAACCTAGTTCTTGTGCCAAGGAAAGCTAGATTCTGCAACCTGGACAAATGGTGCAGAATTAAGCATATTTGCATGTATTATTTGCTTAATCTTGCATCATTTCCTCTTGGTTGTTTCCCCTAGCTGTTGAGAGTGGAAAGAACTCTGTGGTCTACTGAAGTCTAGCTCATCTCAATGGTCTTGTGGTTTCTGAGATATACCAGGCGTTTTGCAAAATTTCCAGTTGGGTTTTGTACCTATAAGGGCTGGCTGGTTGTGTTTTTGTTTTGAGATGAAGGCTGCAATTCTCAGGATGGAGGATTCTGCGTCCAGCACCAAGTCCCCTCCTTGTGCAGCATTTCCCATTTGCAAATCCTGCTGATGGTGTGGAACAATATTAAATTGTAATATCATCTGATTTTTAGCCTTGTTTCCCAACAAGTTTGGCCCCGACTTTCAGAATGGGGTCTTTCCATTCTATTTCTATAGGGTGGGTGTAGAAAAGGAAAGGAGAAGCTGAATTGTTACTTCAGAACTTGATAGTCATTTGTAAATGAAGTCTATGAAATTTATTAATAAATAAAATCTACTTTTATTCTCCCTCTGTTCTCTGCATCCAGCCCCAGAGGGAATTGCACGAGGACCTGATGCTCTCACCGTCCTGGAGACCCCAGAGACCAGGAATCAGTTCATTGATGAGCTCATGGAGGTAACAAGAGCTAATGCAGTGCTAAGTTTAAATCCAGGGAGTCTGTTGCTTAAGATGTTGTTTGACTCCAACTTCCAGAGGTGCTGAACCCCAGTGCTGAGCCAAAGGCCTGTCAGCTGGGAGATGCCCCCTAAGCTGGGATGCCAAGAGACAGATTCCTCTGAAGAAGCCCTCTTTACACCAGGGACCTTGCCCTCTCCAGCACAGGCAATGCACAAGGCAGGACTGGCTGAGAGAGGAGCCTTTAAGGCTCTCCATTCTGCAGGAAAGATGAAAAGCTTAGGAAGGCTAGTTTGGCCAAGTAATTCGCCTGTGTGGAGTTATCCATGGTCCTGAAGTTTAAGCCTGTCTCTGCCAAGTGGGGACGCGGGTGGTGCTGTGGGTTAAACCACAGAGCCTAGGACTTGCCGATCAGTAGGTCGGTGGTTCGAATCCCCGCGACAGGGTGAGCTCCTGTTGCTCGGTCCCTGCTCCTGCCAACCTAGCAGTTCAAAAGCACGTCAAAAGTGCAAGTAGATAAATAGGTACCACTCCGGTGGGAAGGTAAACGACGTTTCCGGGTGCTGCTCTGGTTCACCAGAAGCAGCTTAGTCATGCTGGCCACATGACCCGGAAGCTGTACGCCGGCTCCCTCAGCCAATAAAGCGAGATGAGCGCCGCAACCCCAGAGTCACCCACGACTGGACCTAATGGTCAGGGGTCCCTTTACCTTTGTCTGCCAAGTGACCCTCGGTCATCAGTTGCACCCCATGTTCAGGGCAGGACAGCTGCATCCGATCTCATGTGTTTTTGAATACAGTCATACTTTGGAAGCCGAATGCCTTGCGAGTCAAAGCATTTTAGCTCCTGAGCACCACAAACCCGGAAGTGAGTGTTTTGGTTTGTGAATGTTCTTTGGAAGCCGAACATCCGACCGCAGCTTCCACGGCTTCCGATTGCGTGCAGGAAGCTCCTGCAGCCAATCAGAAGCCACACCTTAGTTATCGAACATTTTGGAAGTCGGACAGACTTCCTGGAAGGATTCCATTTGGCTTCCAAGGTACAACTGTACATCTCAGTCCTCTGGCACATCACTTCTAAGACTTGTCTGGCATGGTGGGAGCAGGGTAGAGATAACAAGACCCAAGAAACACAAGTGGTTAATTTCTAAAATGAGGTGTCCTGGAGCTCAAGCTTGGGTGGTGCCATCTGAGATGGAAACTGGAAAATGAATGGGAGCTAGCTGGCCTTCAAAGACGAAGGTAGTTTTCTGCACAAAGGATCATAGAAATTTAGATTTGGAAGAGACCCTGAGGGTCATCTAGTCCAACCCCCTGCAATACAGGAACCTCAGTTAAAGCATCCATGACAGGAAGCCATCCAATCTCTGCTTAAAAATCTCCAGTGAGGAGGAATCCACCACCTTCTGAGGGAGTCTGTTCCACTGTCCAACAGCTCTTATTTCCTGGTGTTTCTTCCTGTTGTTTAGTCGGAATCTCCTTTCTTGTAACTTGAATCCATTGGTCATGTAGATGTACAAAGGTGTTCTTCTTTATTGCTATACATGTTCCAGAATCGAGCCTTGGCTCTGTAAAGAGCCTTGATACCTAGTAGGATTTGGTTCAGATGAATCCCTGAGAACTGTCGGCCGTTATGAGCCCCACTGCCTTCGTCTTTGTTTTGAAATTGAAGGCTTTTTGACAGGCAAGTGTTTGTGCCCTGCTTTCTCACTGCCCTGTGTCTCCTCCTGTCCCTCCCTCACCCACCGAAAGCTGGAGATATTCCTTTCCCAGCGCATTGCTGAGACAAGCGAAGAGGCGGACATCCTAGCTGTGAGCCAGTTCCAACTAGCGCCAGCCATTCTGCAAGACCAGACCAAAGAGAAATTGGAGGCCATGGTTGCAGTCATCCACAATCTTCTTGGCCGGTTGACCAGCTTGAGAATGCAGCATCTTTTCATGATCCTTGCCTCCCCGAGGTTGGTGAACTTCTCCTTCCTACATAACTCCTCCCCTTGGGTCAGACCCTCCCTTTCGTAACACACATGAGGAACCTTTTCTTACCCTTGACGGGCTGTAAAGCAGACAGATTTCTTTTTGTCTCCGGTCCTGACCGTAACTGTGCCAGTTATTTGTATAATGTCATTCTTGTTTATAAAACCCAATACAGTGGTACCTCAGGTTACATACGCTTCAGGTTACATACGCTTCAGGTTACAGACTGCCTTAACTCAGAAATAGTGCTTCAGGTTAAGAACTTTGCTTCAGGATGAGAACAGAAATTGTGCTTCGGCGGCACGGCAGCAGCAGGAGGCCCCATTAGCTAAAGTGGTGCTTCAGGTTAAGAACAGTTTCAGGTTAAGTACGGACCTCCGGAACGAATTAAGTACTTAACCCGAGGTACCACTGTAAATAAAAAAGGAAAAAACAGTGCAGGGCCCAAGGTTAATCCCCCTTGGGTTGACACTGAGGGGAGACAAGGAAAAGATAGGTTGGAAGACATGGATGGGGGATTTCAGTGGTATGTATGGGGCTTGCCTTAGGGAAAGCACAATTTTGTAGTACGGTTGAAAGTTGGAAATGGACATTTTTTGGGGGAAAACATTCAGGGCTCTTAAGAAGAGTCTGGTGTTTTATTACTGGAGTTTCTGTGACCTGCATGGTCTCCTGGGTCTTTTTTAAAGTCCTTCATGGGGAAGGTTTCATTGTACGTTTTTGGTGGGAGAGGGGAGGTTTCATTGTTTTGATTTGTAGCATCTAAAATGCTTAACAGCCTCGATCCACTCCTATCTGCGTACGTTTGCTGTGTGCCGCACCTTAGACAAGAGAAGACACTATATTTGTGTGAGAATCTTTGCACTGCGGCCTACCCTCTGCCCTTTGAATCAACTTCTTAACTTCTGCTCATCTGCTAAAGCACAGTCTGGAGGCGGTCCTTTGCCGAGACTCCTTTTTAAAGAGCAAAACATGCTAGAAGGGAAATAAGTTCCATTCGGTCAAGTGGGGCTCAGTTTTCGTGTAAACGTATTTGCTTGGTGTTGGAGGTTGAGCCAGATGTTCTTTTCAGTCCGATGCCAATCCTGTGATACCGGAATCTCTGAGTAGGATCAACATGTGCAACATGTACAACATGTCCTAATTGCTTAAAACTGGGAAAAAGAAACTGTGCCAACAAAAAAGGAATGGCAAGACAAACTGTTAGAGTATATTGAACTGGCTAGATTAACAAAGGCAATTAGAGATCACACTAGACAAGAGTTTCAAAAAGCATGAGGGAAATGCAGAGAATACTTCACAAAACAGTGCCCTAAAATACATACCTGGACTTGTTAATGTCTGCAGGAAACTTTGTGGATACTTAAGTTATAATTAGAAAAACCTTAATAATTACAGTGGTACCTCGGGTTAAGTACAGTGGTGCCCCGCAAGACGAATGCCTCGCAAGACGGAAAACCTGCTAGATGAAAGGGTTTTCCGTTTTGGAGGTGCTTCGCAAAATTTCCTATGGGCTTGCTTCACAAGACGAAAATGTATTGCGAGTTCCTGCTGCGTTTCCCCCCCCCCCTTTTTCCCAAGCCGCTAAGCCACTTATCAGCTGATCCTAAGCCGCTAAGCCGCTTAACAGCTGATCCGCTAAGCCGTTTAACAGCTGATCCGCTAAGCCGCTAATCAGCGGATCCGCTAAGCCGCTAAACCGCTTATCAGCGGATCCGCTAAGCCGCTAAACCGCTTATCAGTGGATCCGCTAAGCCGCTTATCAGCGGATCCGCTAAGCCACTAATAGCGCTAAGCCGCTAAGCCGCTAATGGGCTTGCTTTGCAAGACGAAAAAACCCCAAGACGAAGAGACTCGCGGAATGGATTCTTTTCGTCTTGCGAGGCACCACTGTACTTAATTCGTTCCGGAGGTCCGTTCTTAACCTGAAACTGTTCTTAACCTGAAGCACCACTTTAGCTAATGGGACCTCCCGCTGCCGCCATGCCGCCGCTGCACGATTTCTGTTCTCATCCTGAAGCAAAGTTCTTTTTTTTTTTCCCAAATTCTTTTTATTTTTATTCCATACAAACCAGACACACACAAAAGATCAACAAAATACAAACAAAAGGGTTTTTTGCCCTGCCATATGTATCTCGAAACTACCCTCTGCCATTCTTTTAAAGTCTTTCTCCCTTTTATTATAGGTATAGATTGAAACAAAAACATCAATCTTGGTAAAACGTTCATCTTTATCATGTTTATTCTTCCCCATAATGATAGTTTTAATCGTCCCCATTTCTCTAAGTCTTTCTTTATTTCCCTCCATACTGGCTCATAATTATTTTTATAAAGATCCATATTTTTAGATGTTATCCAGATGCCAAGATATTTAACTTTCTTTACCGTCCCTATCTGCCATTGCTGTTGGATTGATTCTATTGTTTTTGGGTCCACATTCTTATATATCATTTTTGTTTTTGTCTTGTTTAATTTAAATCCAGCCACCTTTCCGAATGATTCTATTTCTCTCATTATCTCTCCTGTTGATGTTAATGGGTCTTCCGTCATCACCACTAAATCATCGGCAAAAGCCTTAGTTTTGTATACGTTCTGACCTAAAGTCACACCTTTTATATTTCCATTTTTCCTTATAGAGTTTAGGAGGGTTTCTAACACTGTTATAAATAGCAACGGGGAGAGTGGGCATCCCTGCCTTGTACCCTTCCTTATCTTAATCTCTTCCGTTACAGTGCCATTAACAATCAGCTTGGCCTTCTGATCCGTATATATTGCTTTCACCCCGTTATAAAAATCACTGCCTACACCCATGTGCTCTAGGTTTCTTAACATAAAGTTCCATATCACATTATCGAACGCCTTTTCGGCGTCGATGAACATCATTGTAACTTGTTTATTAAATCTAATAGATAGAAATTCTAACATGTCCACAATGTGTCTTATATTATCTCTCATCTGCCGACCTGGCAGAAATCCCGCCTGGTCCTTATGAATAACATCTGCCAGTACATCTTTTAACCTTCTTGCTAGGATTCCTGCATATATCTTATAGTCTACATTCAACAATGAAATTGGTCTATAATTTTTGACTTGAGTTAGGTCCGAATCTTGTTTGGGTAGGAATGTGATAAACGCCTCTTTCCAGGTTTCCGGGATTTCCCCTTTCTTTAATATTATATTCATTGTCTTTTTCAGAGGTTCCACCAAGACTGATTTCATTTCCTTATAATAGCCAGCCGTGAGCCCGTCGGGACCTGGGGCTTTTCCCCTCTTTAAATTTTTAATTATCTCCTCTATTTCCTTATTTTCAATAGGTATGTTCAGTCTTTGTTTCCCTTCCAGTGGAATTTTTTGTCCTCCTTTGTCTTTCAAAAATCTCTCTATCTTCCTTTGTCCTATCTTTTCTTGATCGTTATATAAGTTGCTATAAAAACTTATAAACTCACTCTTTATTCCTTTAGGATCAGTTCTTTCTTCCCCCTCTACTGTTATTTTATTAACTATCCCTTGTTCTTTCCTTTTTTTAATTTGCCAGGCAAGCCATTTGCCTGGTTTGTTAGCATGTTCAAAGTTTCTTTGTTTAAGTCTTTTTATATTCCATTCCACCTCCCTATTTATTATTGTGGCAAACTGGGTTTGAAGAATTTTTATTCTTTCCTTTGTTTCTGAACAATTGGGTTTCTGAATTAATTCTCGTTCGTTTATCATTATTTGTCTTAAAATTTCCTCTTTGTTTTTTTCTCTATTTCTATTTTTAATTGCATTTTGTTGGATGAAAAGTCCTCTTATGACCGCCTTGCTGGCATCCCAAACTATATTTTCTTTCGTTCCTTTGCCACAATTATCCCTAAAATATTCCATCAATTTTTTCTTTGCCATTTCCACCACCTTTTGATCATCCAACAAGTAATCTTTTAATCGCCATCTGTAAGATCTTTTCTCATAGCTATCCACTTCCATCTCTAGTGGGTTATGATCTGAGATTACTTTTGGCTTTATCTCTATATATTTAATTCTTGGACATAGTTCTTTAGAGATCCAGATCTGATCCAGTCGAGAAAAGGATTGGTTGGGTTCTGAATAGAAGGTAAATTGCTTTTCTAGCGGGTGTCTCAAGCGCCAAATATCTACTAAGCCGCAGTTTTCCACCATGGAGAAAAAAGATTTTGGCAACTTCCCTTCTTTATTTGCTCTATCTCTAAGTCTATCCATCTCAAGTGAAACCACTGCGTTCATATCCCCCATTAATATTATTTTTTGATCGGCATATTCCATTAGTTTTTCTTCTAGTTTCTTAAAGAATTCAGTTTTGCTGCCATTCGGCGCATATATCCCCACTAACAGTATTTTTTCCCCCTGCCAATTGATGTTGACCGCTATCATCCTCCCCTCCTCATCTTTAAACATTATTTTAGCTTCTATCTTATTGCTGATATACAATACCACACCTCTTTTTTTAACCCTGTCCAGGGCTTCATACTCATTTCCCAACCTTTTGTTAATTATCACTTTTCTATGCTTTCTGGCCACATGTGTCTCCTGGAGACAGATAACATCCAGGTTTCTCCTTTTCAGACATTGTTCAATTTTATTTCTCTTTCTTTTGTCATTCATTCCGTTAACATTCCAATTCCAGATTTTTAACCCCCATAGCCCGTATATTATCCTTTTATTATTTTTGAAATTTTCTTATCTATTGTATATTTTCTAAATCCTCTGTTTCCTCTTCCTCTTCCTCTTCTTCTTAACCTGAAGCACTATTTCTGGGTTTGGGGAGTCTGTAACCTGAAGCATATGTAACCTGAAGCGTATGTAACCCGAGGTACCACTGTATTCATAAAGGAAACAGTTTATAAGAAGTAAATAAGGAGGCCAGATACAGGATAAAGGAAGTCTTTTATTTGGTTGTTTGTACTGTTGTATGTTATGCTCACTGTACGCACTGTATGTTATGTTCACATTTAATGAGGGTGGATTTCTGTATGGGGGGGTTAATGTTTTGTTGTAAATAAAATTCCAATAAAATTAAAAACAAAAACATGAGCAGTGCTTGTGGGCTGCAATGGACAAGAGTTTTCTTGAAGGCTTTTCATGGGATTCTCTTGGGCTTCAGATATGTGGACCGCGTGACTGAGCTCCTCCGCCAGAAGTTGAAGCAGGCGGACCTTCTCCTCCTGAAGAAGGATCTGATGGTTCAGAAGCGGCAGGAGGCACTGGAAGAGCAGGCCAACCTGGAGCCAAAACTTGACATTCTTGTGGAGAAAACCAGAGAGTTGCAGAAGCTGGTGAGTGCAATGGAGGGCACAAAGAACGGGGTGTGTGTGTGTGTGTGTGTGTGTCCCACCTCCAAGTCCAGCTTCGCTAAGTCCTGTAGGCCACCTCCATTTCAGATGCACCAAAACACAGTGGGCCTGCTGACCGAGTGCGATCCAATGGTGTTGTAAATTGCCTTGGATCAAACCCACTGTGGATGGCATGTGGAGGGTGGGGTAAATATGAGCGAATATCACCTGGAGTTTGCAGGGAAGAACTGCAGGTAGGGGTTTTGCGGAGTCTGGGAGTTGGACTTAAGTGGTCTACAAGGCCCTTCTCCATCCATGCCATTCTCCATGTATGTAAGCCGCAGGGTTTGTTTCTTTTTCTTAGGAAAATGTGGTTTCAGTATGAATCAAAAGACGGGGGGTGGGGGAAGCAAGGCTTCTGCTGGTATATATATATATATATATGCAGGTTTTGGTGTCTTCGGGTGTCTTCCCGTGTAAGAGTCGGGGTGTCTGTGCGACGTTTCGACGAGGTCTCACTCGTCATCTTCAGGCTGGTGCTTTCGGCTTCTTGTTACTGGAACAGAGCAGAATCTGGTGTTTGAGTTCCTATAAATACTGTTGAGGGGTGTGGTGTATAGCCTCCAACGTTCTGGGCAGAGAGGAAGTTCCTAGATTAGTGTGCCTTTTCTTCTTTTGTTCCTTAATTACTTGAGGGATATCTTGAGTGATTTCATGAGTGATATTCTGAATACCACTGGGTGGGTCATTAAGTGTAGATTAGTTGCTAAAGCTTTTGTGTCTTGACCTCTTGAGCTTGTGAAGAGTTTTTCTGAGAAGATGGCTGTGCTGCATTTAGTTGTGCTCTGGCTTGGCTTCGTGTATAGGGGCGAGCTGTGGTTTTGTGCCTTGTGCCAGCCAGATCTGTGTAGGGATTGCAGGGGGGTGCAGCATCCGGAGGTGCCACTATAGTTTGGCTACTGGATGGAGTCTGTAATATGTCTGTGGAGAGGGTCTGGGTTTGGGTCTGGTGTGGTTGATTGGTGACGGCGTTCTGTGTGCCTCTGGTTCTGGTGTCGGTTTTTGTGGGGAGGGCTAATTTCCAGATGTCTGGCAGGCGGGACGTGTCGTCACGCTTGTTCATGTTGTGAGGGTGTTTCTCTATCTCGATGGCTTCCATGATTATTCTCTTGTGGTGATGTTCCATGTTAAAGAGCAATTTGGAATCTGCAAAATTAATTTCGTGTCCTGTTTCTTTCATGTGTTGGAAAAGAGAGGAAGTTTTTTCTTCTTTTTTGACGGCATTCTTGTGTTCTGCGATACGTGCATTTATTCGTCTGTTTGTTTGTCCAATGTACGTGGCTGGGCAGACTTTGCAGGGTATTTCATAGACCCCTTGGTTTTCCAGCTGGATTTTGTCTTTTGGGTTTCTGAGGATATTGGCTATTTTTTGGTTGGTGCAGAAGGCTGTTTTGATATTGTGTTTATGGAGGATTTTGCTGATTTTGTCTGTAGTGCCCTTGATATAAGGAAGGAGGGCCATGCCATTGTTTTCTTCTGTGTCTTGGTTTTTGGGGGGTGTTTCTTTTTGGATTAGCTTCGTAACCCTGTTTTTCTGGTATCCATTGGCGATTAACACATTTGAGAGATTCTGTAACTCAGTTGTCAAGTGGTCTTTGTCAGCCAGGCGTTTGGTTCTGGAGATGAGAGTCTTGGCTACGGAGTTTATTTGTGCAGGGTGGTGGTGTGATTGTGCATGTAAGTAGCGGTTGGTGTGTGTTTTTTTCCGGTAGATAGTGTGTCCTAGGGAGCCATCAGGTTTTTTGTAGATTAGGACGTCAAGAAAGGGCAGTTGGTTGTTGTCTTCTATTTCCATAGTGAATTGTATTTTGGGGTGTAGGCTGTTGAGATGTGTGAGGAAGCTATCTAGTTTTTCTTTCCCGTGTGGCCAAATTACAAAGGTGTCGTCAACATATCTGAGCCAAAGTTTGGGTTTGTGTTCTGACTTGTCTAAAGCATTGGTTTCAAAGTGTTCCATGTACAAATTTGCGATGACCGGTGAGAGGGGTGATCCCATAGGTGCTCCTTCTATCTGTTTGTATCTTTGTCCATTGTGGATGAAGTACGTGTTGGTTAGGCAGTGGTTGGTCAGGTCCAGGATGTATTTGGGGGGGTTGTATTTGTTTTGAATGGCTGTCAAGGCTTCATTAATGGGCACTTGAGTGAAGAGAGATACAACATCGAAGCTCACAAGTAGGTCATCGGGATGTAGGTATTGCTTCTTTATTGTTTCAATGAACTGGAAGGAGTTAGTAACGTGTGAAGCGATGGATTCTGCATAGGGCTGAAGTTGCTTAGCGAGAAATTTAGCGAGATTTTGTAGAGGTGAGCCTATGGAGCTGACTATTGGTCTGAGTGGTGTTCCTTCTTTGTGTATCTTGGGGAGACCGTAGAGTTTGATGCCCCAAACTCTACGGTCTCCCCAAGATACACAAAGAATACTCCAAGACCCTACCTACCAACCTATAAAAACAGATCCCACCACCTATCTGGAAAAAACCACCAAATCCAAAATAAAAGCCTCTCCTATCAGTGAAGAAATCCAGCTAAGAATCATCCCCAGAGAAAAATCTTCCAGATGCCCCAAACTCTACGGTCTCCCCAAGATACACAAAGAAGGAACACCACTCAGACCAATAGTCAGCTCCATAGGCTCACCTCTACAAAATCTCGCTAAATTTCTCGCTAAGCAACTTCAGCCCTATGCAGAATCCATCGCTTCACACGTTACTAACTCCTTCCAGTTCATAGAAACAATAAAGAAGCAATACCTACATCCCGATGACCTACTTGTGAGCTTCGATGTTGTATCTCTCTTCACTCAAGTGCCCATTAATGAAGCCTTGACAGCCATTCAAAACAAATACAACCCCCCCAAATACATCCTGGACCTGACCAACCACTGCCTAACCAACACGTACTTCATCCACAATGGACAAAGATACAAACAGATAGAAGGAGCACCTATGGGATCACCCCTCTCACCGGTCATCGCAAATTTGTACATGGAACACTTTGAAACCAATGCTTTAGACAAGTCAGAACACAAACCCAAACTTTGGCTCAGATATGTTGACGACACCTTTGTAATTTGGCCACACGGGAAAGAAAAACTAGATAGCTTCCTCACACATCTCAACAGCCTACACCCCAAAATACAATTCACTATGGAAATAGAAGACAACAACCAACTGCCCTTTCTTGACGTCCTAATCTACAAAAAACCTGATGGCTCCCTAGGACACACTATCTACCGGAAAAAAACACACACCAACCGCTACTTACATGCACAATCACACCACCACCCTGCACAAATAAACTCCGTAGCCAAGACTCTCATCTCCAGAACCAAACGCCTGGCTGACAAAGACCACTTGACAACTGAGTTACAGAATCTCTCAAATGTGTTAATCGCCAATGGATACCAGAAAAACAGGGTTACGAAGCTAATCCAAAAAGAAACACCCCCCAAAAACCAAGACACAGAAGAAAACAATGGCATGGCCCTCCTTCCTTATATCAAGGGCACTACAGACAAAATCAGCAAAATCCTCCATAAACACAATATCAAAACAGCCTTCTGCACCAACCAAAAAATAGCCAATATCCTCAGAAACCCAAAAGACAAAATCCAGCTGGAAAACCAAGGGGTCTATGAAATACCCTGCAAAGTCTGCCCAGCCACGTACATTGGACAAACAAACAGACGAATAAATGCACGTATCGCAGAACACAAGAATGCCGTCAACTAAATCTAGGAACTTCCTCTCTGCCCAGAACGTTGGAGGCTATACACCACACCCCTCCACAGTATTTATAGGAACTCAAACACCAGATTCTGCTCTGTTCCAGTAACAAGAAGCCGAAAGCACCAGCCTGAAGATGACGAGTGAGACCTCGTCGAAACGTCGCACAGACACCCCGACTCTTACACGGGAAGACACCCGAAGACACCAAAACCTGCATTCCTGTACCCGTGAAAATCTACGAAAGCATATATATATATATATATATATATATATATATATATATATATATTTATTATTATTATTTTATTGAAGTTCACAATAAATCTGCAATAACCAATAGGTTTACAATGCTGTAAGAAAATATCCAACTTAAACAAGGTACAATAAATGGAGAACAACATACAACTGTACATTACCATTGTATTTACTATACTGGTAGATCAGAGAAAAAATGCAAATTTCTCCATAAATTTATTTGGTTGATATGCTCATATTCTCCTATAATAGGTTGGTATTATTATTACTACTACTACTACTACCACTACTATTATATTTAAATTTGTATACTGCCCTATACTCGCAGGTCTCGGGGTGGTTCAAATCTTTTCATGCTGCCCCCACCAGTTCTTGGCTACTATTATTTTTGCTGCAGAAATCAAACTGGTTACCACCTCTTGATCACTGTCTGTGATAACATCTTTTAAGCTCTCATGCTGTTTTTTAAAATCTGAATATTATTTATTTATTTATTTATTTATTTATTTTGCACAAATTATCCATTCGGGACACAGCTATAGTACAACCAAAGCTGGGAGCCACGTTCAGCTGAAGGACAGCCCACTTAGCGGCTTACTTTTAAAGACTTGCAGTTCCTGAACATTCACCTGGCAACAAGCATGTGGTCTACCTTTGTGGGAAATGGACCACTACAGACATAAATCAGTAACTCCCAGCCTGCGTGCCCTCTATAGATCAAAGCAGGAAGGGTTGGCGGGTCTGAAGATCTGTGCAAACTACAACTTCAGTTTTCTCAGGTATGCAGGTGCCGAAGGAATAGCTTCCACGTTCCCTCTAGGGCTGTGTGCAACTGCAGTACCGGCTTGGAATTACAGCATTCAGTGCACAGTTCTTAAAAATCTCTCTCTTTCTTTTTTGATAAAAAAATAAAATGAGTTTCTAGAACTTGCGGCTACACTATAAACTTGAAACTAATAAGGGTGATATTGGGGGTTATCCCAGAAGCTGATTCCCACTCCCACCCCCAGCAATTTATTAATATTTTCCAATATCTACATTAGGGACAGTCACACAAAAGCTGTGTTTCCTTTTGGTATAATTTTCTGCAGTTTGGCTTCGGGGGCCCCACTGACAATGGGTATTCTGTCTTTCAGATTGAAGCAGACATCTCTAAACGGTACAATGAGCGACCTGTGAACCTGATGGGTGCCTTCGTCTGACTCCTTCTCCCCACACGCAAAATATACCTTGGACGTCCCTTGTGTGGTTGCAGCAGATGGCGTCAACCACACACCCACAACCAAAGGGAAGGGAGGCCAATTGTTCTTCAGATTCCGGGAGCGAGGGGCAGCTGGTTGGGATGGCTTCCTGGACTTGTCCCGCATAGAGCTTTTAATGCTTGTTAGCAGATCCCTGATGGATAAATAAAGCTGTCTTCGTTCCAATTCCGGTGTTAATTCCGGTGGCCAAGGAAGGTACAACACAGAGACACACCCCATCTCAAACCTTTCGGTACACCCCAAGGAAACCAGCTGCACCCACTAATCTGATAACAGTGACCCCTGGCGTGGTACTGCAGTCGTGGATCTTTGCTTGGCCTTGGGATAGACACTGCAGCTGTAGGAGAAATCTCAACACTGGCAAGTTGCACACACTGTCCCTCAAACAGCACTGCTGGGATGCAAGCCCCTTTCACAGGATTCATCAAACTGTAGAGTTGGAATGGACTGCAAGAGTCATCTATTACAACTTCCTGCAATGCAGGAATATTTCACTTGAACCCACAACTCTGAGATTAAGAATCTCATGCTCTACTGACAAAAGCTGAGGAACATTTTTTTTCCAGCTTGAGGGCCTCATTCCCTTCTGGGCAACTTTCCAGGGACCACATGGCAGTGGTGAGGCAGTGCATCAGCAAGAGTAGGTGGAGCAGGGGATGTAAGTTTTGTGGGAATGTTCAGGGTGGCAGGAGAGGATATATTGTTTATTAATATCCTTCCTAGCTTGCGCTAGCAAGTTCCTTTACTTACCAGAGTTTACATTCTCCTTCTCACGCACAGCAGATAACTGGTTGCAGGCTCGTGTGAGCCTCTCACTATTATACAATTCAATCTGTCTCAGACTGAATTGTATGTTCCTGGTAAGTTCCCTTGAATCCCCCTTAAAAAGAATAAAGACGCCACAATCTTACTTAAAGATGGTAAAAGAAGTTTACTCACATCAGTTCACAGTTGGATTCCTGAAGGCAGACAGTAACAGATACGTACATGTGGATCTACCCCATATGGGGGAATTAATCCCAGTGCTCCTGCTAGATGAGAGCTAGCAGAGCAGTCCTAGCTAAAATCTGGTCAAACAAAGAAGGAAGTGAAAAAAAGAGAGGTGTGCTGCGTGACTCGTTCTTTCGTTACCTGGACAGGTAAGGTCGCGCCCACCTTCTATCACATGCAAAAGGAAGGATGATCCAGCCAGGAGGAACGGGAAGTTCCGACTGGCTGGACCAAACATTTCTCCTCATGTCTTCTCTAGCAGTACAAGGACTGTTGTACTTGACTACCTCTCATGGATCACATCCCACAAGTTTTACCTGCGCATGGCAGGCCAGTTCCCCACTTACACAGGTCTCTCTACCCTCCGTCCAGCAAAGCAAGAGGCACGATCAAAGTTAAAGGGCAGATTCTAGCCAGGCAAAAACACTCGAGGAGGATTCAAAGTAGGTCCAGCAGGGGGGGTGGCCTGGAGTGAATCCTGAGGGCCAGCCAGAGAGGCTTGGAGGGTCGTGTTTCCCCCCAGGGTCTGCTTTATTAGGATACTTCTCTCCAAACTTTCTTTGGGGAAGAAACCTCCTGCTATGATACAAACCTATTTGTCTCCAGACAGACACTGATTTCACTTTGTATTGTAGTTTCTGATACCGGCTGTGAGAAAGTTGTTCCCTCTTATCTTCCACTCAGCTGGCTCTGCCCCTTAGATCATTCTGTGGGGCTGCTGAGTTTGTTGCAGTATCACACGTTTACAAAGTTTGCACACCTAAACATGTAATGTGTGAATGGCTGCTGTATGTTTTTGGAAGTCAGAGCCTGCCCACAGCCTTGGGGCAAGAGGTTTGTGCTGAGATGCCTCCTGTCCTTGCATATCATCTGACATATCCTCCAGACCGGGAGTAGGACAAATACTTGTCTTATAAGCATCCTGTTTCCGTTTGGTCCCACCAGCAACCCAGCTTTGAACAACAATAGCATAGTAACATATATGTAATATAAACCAGTCCCTCCCACTTACACACGCACCCACAGCTGGCATCCAGGAAGTGGCTGGATCAAGTAAGGTAAGGATGAAAGACGAGGTGGGTAGTTGTGCCAATGGATAGTTTCTCGTCTGGCCTTGGGTCTGCCCCCATTGTCTTTTAGCCTGGCAGAGGATACCACCCCTTCTATCCCTCTTATTTGGGGGAGGGGGGAGGCAAAGAGTGGGTGATCGGTTTGGGATTGTGGGGGGGGGGAGGTGATTCGATTTTAATTTCATAGGAGAGCAGTTGATTCATTGCTCTTTGTCGGTGGTGTTGACTCTCGTAATGACTTTCCATCAAAATGAAAAGTGGAATGACAGCGTTCATTATTCCTGCTGCTTGTTATCTCAGCGGCGGGGGGAGGGCCGCCCCCTCCCCCCCACGCCGCCTTTCAGCCATCCTGGACAGTGAGTGATGGGCCCTATTAATCACCGACCCCGCGGACTCTGGCGGACACACGCTACCCGGCAGAGAAGGGGAGAGAGATAAGGCACCAACAGGCGCTCCAATCAATTAACGTCAAGCGGGACTCTCCTGCCCCTCCTTCCTTCCCCGCTTTCACCCTCTTGTGGCTACAGAGGTGGACATCTCTGGGGTGGGTGGGTGTGGAGAGAGAGCGAGAGAGAGCAAACGGGGGGTCTTCTCCCATGGACCATTAGTTGGAATCTTCACAATGTCTGGCTTCTTCCATCCAAACCCAAGTGCCTTCTGGGCTGGGAGAGATTTTGAGCCAACGCTTATGATGGGATTCTCTTACTCTCTTTTGACACCCCCCCCTCTAAATCCATGGACCACTTGCTGACATATTCCATCCCTTAATGATTCATGATTCACCTCCTGGTTAGTTTATTTATCGACTTCGTTGTTTTTGTATTCCCACCCATGCCCCATAATCTCTTTGGGGATTCTGCCCACCCTCCACATAATCCCGTGGATTTTATTTGGTGACTATGACCTCTTAAGACATTCTCCAGCTCCACTGTCATAGAACAACAGTTCTTGGGGTTCTCTGAGGAAGAGGGCACAGCTCTGAAAGCAAATTATGGTACAGATTTGAGGTTAGCGAGATTCACATGCGAGATTCACAGTTTTGGAAAAGGAAAAACAACAACCAGGAGCAAGCAGGATTTTCTGGCCCATGTGTGCAGGGCTAGGTGCCCATCCAGTTTCCCCAACAACAAGAAGTTGCCAAGCTACTCTCTACAGATACCCTTTGAGTGTAACTGAATGCCTCTATACTGTAACTCCATTTATTTATTATGACAGTCAAATGAGAAATGATATATAACAGAGGGAAAGTGAAGGGAAAGTATTAAGTAATAATGTGATAAATGAGTGCAGGAGAAACAGGTGCATATGATTATTATTACGTAGGGTCTGCAACAAAATGTTGCAGGATGGAGTCCTGTTCAGGAAACTCCATATCCCCTCGCAGTTTTCTGTTTTTGCTCCCAATAATCAGCATTCTGCACCCACTGAGCATGCTCCATCCTGTTTCAGTGTTCCTCTTTCCTGCCCCTTAGGTTCCCCCACTTGCAAAACTTGTTAGTACTTTTGCAAAACTTGGGATTTCTTCAGGCCTGCTACTGCCTCCCTCTGGAGCGTGAATGGTGCTGTTTTGGCTGCATATGGACTGGTGCATAGTTGAGTTCACTGATCAGTATATATGGCAATAATAAATGCTTAACACTTGTGTTAAGTTGTGGGTGAACATATCAGACGACACAGCGATTCTTCAAACAGCTCTTGTTTATTCACAGACCCAGAACAGAACTGAACTGAAGGGTTCGGCCAGCCTGCTTATATAGAGCTCCACTACAACGCAACAGTAACCATTTTCTGTAACTATCCAATCACTGAACGTCACTTTCAATTCCTTATTTGCATATGTGGACCTGAGTGAAAACTATCTACAGTATCCCCCTGCTGGCCCAGGGTGAGTACTTCAGTACATAACAACTTGCATGGCATTTTTAGAGTGTTCATAGTGCTTCATGTACATTGTCTTGGAATTCTTACAATAGGCAAGTAACCATTATAATCTCTTACAGCAGCATCTTTCTGCAGAGGGGGTGGAGCAATTAAGGTGGCAAGACCCACAGAAACTGATGGATTCCTAAGGGTCAAGTTTCCTGCCCGTATAGCAGGAGTTCCTGTTGAAGCCCCTGTTCCCTTTATGGCATTCAGAAACTGCTTTCCAGGTTGTAAACAGAATTGCTCCACTCCAACTGAATAGAGCCCATGGGGGTCACTGCTATACCCAGAAAGTGGAGGTGATTAAGTGGCTAAAATTTTAGTAGAGGAAGTCTTGAACCAGATATAGTCACCAGAAAGTAGCCAACAGTTTTCTGAGTTCTGCACAAAGATTAAGGAAGCAACACAGCTTCTGCCTGCAGGTTTATATACAGTACACACAGACACACCTTCAAAGGTGGCTTACAAATGCATACAATTTTGTGGGAAGAAGAAATGAATGATGCGCTGAGACTTTTGAGTAAAAAGAAATATGGTTTAACAGAAAGTGGAGGAGATAGATACTAACATGGACTGAGTGCCATCAAAAGTCATTTTCTGTTGTATCCTACAGATGGAGAATCGGAAGTTTTGTTATTCTTATTTATCGTTATATCTTTGTTCTCTCCTCTTTCTCCCTTTTTCATTCTTTCTTTCCTTGTTATCTCTTTCTTGCCTTTTCCATTCTATTTGTTCTAGAGATTATTGTATTTTGAAAACTTTAATAAAAACCAATTTGAAAAACAAACAAGCAAAGATCTGATAGGTATACTTGAGGCATGTATGGCAGACTCTTCTGAATTGTGGAGTACAGAAGGACTCAAGGTGATGACAGTTAAAATGTCAGTCTCTGGGAGCAACTTGTTCAATTATCTACAGAACCTTCTTGTCCCGAGCTATTTTGGGTGGTCATTTGATAAACTTCCTCAGGTGGCTCTCAGCTGTGATACTACAAAACTCTAAAGCCTACTGTGACCTAACCGATTTACAAAGTGTATATTTTAGTCACTATGCTAAGCCAACCCTCAAAAGTGTGGCATCACGTTTCAGATGCTATTTATTTGATATATTCATATACAGTTACCAGTGAACATGATGTTTGACAGTGTTTCATAAGGGGGGAAAGACAGGCTGCTGTTCCCTAGGAGCTGACAGTCTCAGTGTAATGAGTGGGAGCTGCTACAGAGAAATGGAATCAAACATCCCCTTCTGTGTCACAAATTATTACAATTTCGCTACTTAGGGAAGCTTTTAATGTTTAACAGACTAATGTATTTTAATATTTTGTTAGATGCCGCCCAGAGTGGCTGGGGAAACCCAACCAAATGTGTGGGGTATTATTATTATTATTATTATTATTATTATTATTATTCTCCCTCCCATTGGTTGGGTTTCACACGCATTGTGGATGACACCATAACAGAACTTCTGATCCTCTGGCTCAAATTACACCTGCATAACGCCCAAAAGTAGCATACATTTTTGCTGACTCCAATGTTTTTACATTGTGGTTTGTTTGTGTTTCTTCTCCCTGATTTATTTTGCCATTATTTTGTTTGTAGCTGGAGATTGTCTTTGGGACTGTTGGGAGTCGGCCTGGAAGTTGTCAGACTGCAGAGCAACTTGTGACTACTGTAAGTAAATAAATAAAGGCAAGACCGTCCTTTTTGAAAGATTCTTCAATTTAGGATTTGGAGAACCTCCCTTTGAAAGGCAGCTTCACAAAGAAGCCACTCACTTGGCATGCCTGTGTATATACTGCTGTCAATTGCACTTGGTCTAACCACTGCATTGCTTAGAGGAAAAAAGTAGGGAATGAGTGGAAGTTGTGGTGCCTTCTGAGAATCCAAGCAACCCCACACAGCATTCTCACATCTATATGTTCAGCAAATGGGGGATATTTATTTATTCGGTGTATTTATAACTGTTTATTGTATCACAACACAGGTATAAAAGGTTAAAACATAAATATAATGAAGATTTTTTTTAAAAAAAGTCAGGGAACAGAAAACAACACTATGAATGATTGGAATCACACCTGCTTGAACAAAAAGTATTGAGCAAGTGTCAGAAACCTAGTATTATTGTCAGAGCACCTCTGATGTCAAAAGGGGAAGAGTCCAGAGGGCTAATGCTGCAACACTAAAAGCCCAGCTCTTAATGACCATGGAGTTTCATGGAGGAGCATGTGGTATCGCTAGGAGGGACTACTAACTATCACAGAGATGGGGCAGCTACACAAGGAGTTATGTGATCCTTCACACAACCTGGTCCCAATATGTTTAGGACTATATATGCTCACAGTAAACTTGACCTGGTAGCATTCTGGCAGCCAGTGCAGTTCCTTCAGCATAGAAGTGACACATGCTGTTGGTAAGCTACATCGTTCAGCAGCTTAGCCACTGTGCCCTACATTCTATTAATAATTGCACTCTTTTTCTTGAACTAATTAATCTAGAGTAATTAGTACCCCTGGTCTAGTACTCAGAATCACTAATATGAATTAGAACCCCCAGTCTGCTTATAAACATGCACCCAGTGAGTAGACATCTGCCGTACAACTTTTATTTAACTCCTCGACTTTTAGTACAATCGAATGGTTTGCGTACATTAAAAGGAGACACTCATTTGTATTAACTAATCTTCCCTATGTGCCTTGGGACAGCCTTCTGCTAGGACTCAAATATACCCCCAACCCATCAATCTGGTCTAACAGCACTACCTAAAGCCTTATATTTTCGCAGAACAAAAAAGGTGGTCTTTGATTTACTGTCCAATTTCTGAGTCTTCAGATTTATACATATTTTGTTGAAAGGGCTATTTTGCAGGTTAGCCACTACAGATAAAACATTTGATGTCACATCACACAAGACTTGGAGAACCAAAAGGTGGCTTGAGTCTAGAGACTTCAGGATAAGGTTTAAATTTTGTTCCTATCCCTATTTTCTGTGGGTCTCATAAGGCAAGTTATGGTATGCTCACACTCCATAGTTCTGGGAAGTTAGGATCTTTAAATCTTTAGGGTAGAGTGTATGAACGTATCAGTAATTATTTGTTGCCCAGCACACATATAACTGCTCTGTAACTTAAGCAGCAGATACACTCTTTACTTTTTCCTTGTAATAAACCAATCTTCCTCTTCCTCTTTGTGTGACTCTTTATTTGCATAAGAGTCAAAATACACACACAGTGCTCGTGACTGTGATATTTCGGGTGGTCCCAATAAAAGGGGACTACCACACACAGGGGGACGCAGGTGGCGCTGTGGGTTAAACCACAGAGCCTAGAATTTGCCGATCAGGAGGTCGGAGGTCGAATCCCTGTGACGGAATGAGCTCCCGTTGCTCGGTCCCTGCTCCTGACAACCTAGCAGTCCGAAAGCACGTCAAAGTGCAAGTAGATAAACAGGTATCGCTCCGGCGGGAAGGTAAACGGCGTTTCCGTGCGCTGCTCTGGTTCACCAGAAGCGGCTTAGTCATGCTGGCCACATGACCCGGAAGCTGTACGCTGGGGTCCCTCAGCCAATAAAGCAAGATGAGCGCTGCAACCCCAGAGTCGGTCACAACTGGACCTAATGGTCAGGGGTCCCTTTACCTTTTACCACACACAGGAGCGGAGGAAGTGGGGTGCGGTGGGGGCAGTCTGCCCTGCGTGTCACCACTGAGGGGGGTGACAAAATGCCAGGCAGCACTCACCGTGGGGCCTGCAGCGCACCCGAGCCACATGTCTCTCCTGTGAGTGAAGTGGTGGCTTGGGCACCCGCAGGCTCCACACTGCCCCAAATGGTCTGTCCAACACCTCCCCCTCAGCTGTAGGGTGGCTGAGTGGGAGGAGGCTCCTTGGAGGCCCCACGGAGCGTCCTGCCCTGGCTTGCCCCGCCCCGCGGGCCACTGGCCCCACCCCTGGGCACAGGGCACACGCGCCAACCCAGACCCCCAATCAGCTTGCTCCGCCACTGAACACAGTAACATTGGAACATTTTTTTTATATCTATTCAATACCTTTTAAGTAGATACTCCAAAACATGGCATGTAAAGGTGGGGAACCTCAGCATAATGTGTGAAATGGTCTTGACCTGCAACTCAGACCATAACCAATGTCATGTTGAACAATATATCAAGTCCTCCATGTCTGCAATCACCTCCTCCCAATACTGGGTCCACCACTGAATCCTGGAGCTCCCTGGCCCTGCTGCTGCTGCTGCTCCACCTCCTCATTGCCTGTTCACCTTTCCTCCCTGAGCATGCAGGCAGTGACAAGCGCAAGGAGGTACATCTCCTCCTCTACTTGCCCCATTCTCCCTCTTACTGTTTGGGTGGTTTAGTCCCAAAGGGAGAGGGCAAACAAATGGGAGTGAAGATTCAGTGCTGAGAAGGAGCTGAGCACATTCATGGACAGTTGTACGTTCAGGGGCCCTCAGAACCCAGAGCCAATACGGACTGCATTGCTGATACAGGATAATGGCGAGAGAGTCAGCAACAAACCAGGAAGTCCCTGGTTCAAATCTCACCTCTGCCATCAGCAATCTTAGGCAAGCCACACACCCTCAGCCTCAATCTTCTCCATCTGCAATATGGGGAACAACGATGCTGATGCGCCTTGCAGGATTGTTGTAAGGCTTGCAGCTGGATAATGTACGTAAAGCACTTTGAACCCGTGAAAGTCCAGCCCTAATGCAAAGTATTATTGTCATCACTCCTGCTGTCTCATAGTTCCTGAGCCAAACTCTAGCTGTGCATACGTGTCATTTATGCATTAATGTTGTTAAACAAGGGAGTGGTTGGCGGGCTCCATTTCCTATGCTATTTATATTGTAATGGGAGATGAAGCACTAATTTGTTTGAATACAGAATAACTTAGCCGTGTCATGGGTGGGGGGAGAGCTTCTGCAATTTACCAACCTCGGCTATCCATTAAAATGTCTCCAAAACGTCCCATTTCTCCCAAGTACACTGTCCACACCTCTGCATCCTCCCCCCACTTCCCGGAGAAGAAAAAAACACACACTCCAGCGCTGCAAAGCCATTTGTCAAACATTCCCGCGAGCTCTGCTTGGCTGTGTCTGAAAGGACACAGTGCCACTGCAGGGGAAGGTGAACATGAATAAAGGCGCTATGTAAATTGGTGTTTAATCTGCGGAGAAACACCCAGGCTCCAGAGAGCTACTCATCACTCCTCTTAACTGTGATTAACGGATGAATTAAGCACCACCTTTAACGCTTTCTTCACAGGCCGCAAATGCCACACCACACAGAACACCTTGCAGCCATTGGTGAGAGCCTGTGTTCACACAACCGTCTGGTGTGAGGGGATCACGGGCAGAGCCTGCCTCTTTGGGCTCCCAAATGTGGAAAGCCAGCTGTATGGATCTGCTGGCTGGTGGAGAATTTGGTCTTTCACCAAGCGTCAATGCAGTGAAGGAGCTATGGGCTCATTGGTTCTCTTGAGGGCTTTGTCTTCAAGTGGTGACTTGAATGTGTGAAAGGGCTTCACAGACTTTCACACAACTTCAAGGGCAATGATCTCTTGTGACCTAATGTGAGAACTTGACTCCCCTGAAAAACAGGGTCCTTAAGGAGATGTGAGAGGCCCCTCTGATGCCCATCCCTGCATTCAAGTTGCCGCTTGATACTGAAGTCCTCAAGACTTCATGTTTGGAACCTCAAGATTTGTAGAAGTGCAAAAGGAATCTGACAACAAGGACAGAACCAAGGGAGCAATAGCCCAAAGAGGACTGAGCATGCTCAGTAAGCACAGATTGTTGACTGTCAGATGGAAAAGGGAAATGTGGGCAATAGAGAGAAGATTGGGATGTCGTGCTTGAGCACTCTGTCCTGTGAGAGGACATAACTGAATGGCAGGAACCCTGAACAGGAACACTCCTGCCAGAAGGATATACAGATAAGTCTACAGGCCCATCCAGACATCCTTTTTTATTGCACATTCATGATGATTTGTGCTTCTGATGGTATTGTGGAGCTTATATGCAATCCCACTTTCAATAATGTGAACACCTGCAAAGGTTTCGGTGTGGACACAAAGATTTGTTTCCGATCAGTGTATGTCCCGTTGCTTCCTGCTGATATTTTGTAACATTTTATACCAAAAATAGGGGTTTTTTTGGTCTCACTGTTGTCATCCTACACTGCAAGGATGCCGCTCCAGATGACAATAATGCAATAACATTTGGGGAACTGTCAGAAAACAATTAATAAAGACGAATGATGTGTGGACGGTCCAGTATAAAACCACTACTAATGCAGTGCTTTTGCATCAATTACATGCTGCCGAAAACACCCACCCTTCTGGAGGGACTCTATATCTGATCTTTGTCAGCTTCACATGCATTCATTTATAAATCCTTTCCATTTTCCACATTATTATTATTATTTAAATCTGCAGGAATATTTCTAATAAAATACTATGTGTGCATCTGTATGCACTGTCATTCAAAATATTAATTTCTAAACATATTTTATTTTAAAATATCTTAAAATACATTTTTTTACACACATTTGGCATCTTCCTTTTAAGTTTAAAACTGAAACACAAGATCTAGAGAGCTTCAACATCTGAAAGGTAACTTGAGTTCCTGTCTGCATTATAGTCTGGGATGTGTGGAGCTGGCTGAACTGCTTCAGGATTCCCAAATTCCTAAAGCATCTGTAGCTGCAGGTCTCACTTGTTGCTTCTAATAAGGAACCTGGATGGGTTAGTGCCTGCCTGGAAGCAGAACAGGCCGCTTAAAAATAATATTGTCATTTTTCTACATTGGTGGTGGTGGTGGGGTGTCCCTAACTATTCAGAAGCATGTATATTTATTTAAACATGTGCACCCGTCCTGACAAGGACCTGTGAACTTCCAGCATGCAGAGTTGTCAGTGGAAGGTAAATCCAGTGGCATAGCGTGGGTTGCCAGTGCCCAGTGCTGCACAGACGGTAATTCTGATGATATTTTAGGGGAAAGCAAGTTTATTTCAACTCTAGCAAATTTGAGAGCAGAGGCTAGGTGAGCCCTGGCTTACATTAAGCTCTCAGCCAAAAACTTTAAACATGGGTTCACACAAACCACAGTAATTCTCCCAGTAGTGTGGACAGTCAATTGCAACAGCAGAGCAAAGACTGGCTAGTACGTACTAGGAGCCACCTGTCAAAAAACAGCCTGTGTTTCAGAACTGCATCAGCAATTGGGAGATAATGGTAGTGACCTAGCTTACAGGGTTAAAGCTAAGACTTACTGTACCCAAAGTGTGTTGAACCACTAATAAGTACACTGTTGTTATTAACATGGGGGGGGGATAGCTTTGTTAATTTTCTTTATTTGTTGATTTTTGCTTCATTTAAATTTTGAGTAGGGAGTCTCCATTTGTCATACGAAGTGGTACAGCCTTGTCACAGGCCTTACCAGTTTTATTATCATAATTAAGCCTTGGGGACTCTGGCTACATTCACACCATGCAAACTGAAAGTACTATGATACCGCTTTAAACAGTCGTGACTTCTCCCAAAGAATCCTGGGAGCTGTAGTTTGTGAAAGGGTGCTGTGAGTTGTTAGGAGTCCCCCTGTTCTCATTTCAGAACTACAAGGCCCAGAGCTCTGGGAATTGTAGCTCTGGGAGGGGAGCAGAACAACTCTCAAACCAATCATAAACCACAGCTCCCAGAATTCACTGGGGGAAGCCATGACTGTTTAAAGTGGCATCATAAATGTTTCGATGTATGCTGTGAGCCACCCAGAGTGGCTGTGGAAACCCAGCCAAATGGGCAGGGTATAAATAATAAAAGAATAACAATAATGATGATGATGTAGCTGTGGCCTTTGAGGGCAAACCAAACATTTTCTTGCATAAATGCCTCAAACCTGTGTTTATTTGTTTTTAGTGCTCCCATCAGTTTCAACGGGGCTTGCGCAGAAGGTCTTCTGAGTGGATTTTGCCCTTCTTCCATAAGTGCCGCCAGGCTATCAACACGAGTTAGATGTCCGGAGTTATGCTGTGCAATGGTGCATAGCACGGTTATGTCACTCCGTAACGGTTGGCAGCGCTTTCAAAACCTGCCAACGTTTCTGACACCAAGGGGAGTGAAAAGCGAGTGGGGAATCTATGACAGCTTTGGCACGAGGCAGAAACGAACTGTTCCACTGAGGGCACTTTTGACACTGCATTATGTAAAACACATGAAAGGTACAGATATAAATATTAATCCCCAATGTCCCATTCGTCAACTGTACACGCCGGCCCTCCGTAATAGGATTTTCAGCTGTGGTTAGGGGGAAAAACCCATGCGCAGGAAACACATTGGGGATCCCTCATTGGCCCAGAGGAGGTGGGTAATGCGGGGTGGCAGTGAGAGATGATGGACAGTGCATCAAACTGAAGAGGAAAAGGAAGGATCGTGTCCCATCTTTTATATTGTGTCATATTGTCGATTGGGGGAACTGTAAGAGAAAGCCGGCTGTGACAGTTCACCTTCTCCCTCTTCTCCATCTCCCCAATCTATTAAAACAACCAAGCCTGTCAGGGATATTAAAAGGCCTTGTCACTCCTCCTTAAAACACTCATAAATACCTATTGGATACCGAGCGATTTCGGCAGGGGGCAGGGGAGTGAGGCTGCAGGTGCCGCTGCCAGTCTTGGCCTGCTGCCAGGGATATATCTTGTCGCCAAATGGGCAAGTGCCAAATCTGGATGATGGCTCAGTGCCGCCTCCAGTTTCTCTTGCTGGGGCTCAGGTTTCCTTGCATAAAAGGTGCCGCTAGCGATGATTTTTGGTCCTTGAAAATAACATTTGAGCAGTGCATACTCTCTTGTCATTTTAACTTGCGAATTTAGGTAAGGCGGAAGCAAATGAGACCACAGGATCTGTTTTCAGGGTCAGGTTCACTTGCTGGAACATGGAAAGTTGTGTGTATGCGTGTTGATGGTTTCTGCCTATGTAAGGAGCGTGTGTTAAGGGTGTGGTGTGGTGTGATTACGTTTGTGTATTAAGAGTGTGTTAAGGGTCTGGCTCCACCCACTTTGGGGTTTGCTCGCACCCATTGTTGAAAGGCAGCTTTCCACCAACATGATCTGTTTAAAAGACTTTATAAAACCTCAACTTTTTTTACAAATAAAATTTCATTTATAATGAGAACCTGAGCCTGAAAAAGCCTTCCCAATACAGTGGTACCTCGGGTTACATGTGCTTCAGGTTACATACGCTTCAGGTTACAGACTCCGCTGACCCAGAAATAGTACCAGGTTAAGAACTTTACTTCAGGATGAGAACAGAAATCGCGCAGCAGCAACACAGTAGCAGCGGGAGGCCCCATTAGCTAAAGTGGTGCTTCAGGTTAAGAACAGTTTCAGGTTAAGAACGGACCTCCAGAACGAATTAAGTACTTAACCCAAGGTACCACTGTAGTGTGTGTTTTCCTTGGCACTATGTGGTTACAAAACAATTGGGGTTAGAGAACATGGAAAACGAGCATTTCAGGGAGAAGCGTTCTAGCATGGCAGTTTCCACACTACTTTATATGCACTGAATTCTTACGTTGTTGTTGTTTGAATGTGATTATGTAAGCCTTCAGATGCCCAGACACAAGTTCACTTCCTTAATAAGAATGAGCCTGCAGGGATAATATTTTTTACTTTATAATATTCAGATATGCAATGCCTCACCTGCAGGCTGGAATGATACATTCCACATTCCATGCTCTGAAAGACAGCATGCATATGTTCAGCTGCATATGTGAGGTCTGCAGAGCTTTCTTCTGTGATCCTGCAAGAGCACAGACAAGCCACAGAATGTTGTATTGTATACAATATTCAGCGACCTAAGAATTCTTATTTTATTTTATTTTACTGAGCAACTTTCTAGTCCTTATGGCTGTCGTGATAAGCTTTGGGTGTGGATGGGCAATGCCTGGTGAAATTAAATCCCATAAACCAGTGGAGTTGATGAATAATATTTCCAGTGCTACAATGTCTTGCATAGCATCTAGTCTCCCTGAAATTCACAAAAACGGAATCAATTGTGATGAATAGTAAGCCTGTAAAATAAATTAAACAGATTTGCTTAATTTAAATAATCAACACAGTTAATAAAATCCAGCTTTTCTTGTTTCAGAATCAGGGTTACCTTGGTGTAGAATGTTGAGATACACACACACACACGACACAAAAATATATTAGGATAGTTTAAGAAGACTGTTCTCCTGGTATGTAATGTATTTAATACCTAGTTTGCCTTACAGAAAGAGGTTGCTTGTTGTATTCCTGCCATTTTTACCTGAACCTGGAGTTTCCTATAAACTGATGCTATTTTGGCTGGCTAAAGACGGTCTGAAATGTTAGTACTGGGTGTGTGAGATAAAAATGGATAGATGGCCAACGTCTGGGCACTGGCGGAGGAAGTGGGGTGCTGTGGGTGCGGTCCGCCCCAGGTGTCATCCCTGAGGAGGGGTGACATCGCCGCCCCACCCCTCTGGGTTGCTCACCCTGCCCATATGAGGCGACTAGTCCCGCGCCTGGGTGTACAGCATGTGCACCGCTCTGGGTGCCAGAGCAGCTAACTTCGCCTCTGCATCTGGGGCCCATTCACAGCAACCTTTTCAAACTGAAGCATTCAAATCCCTTTCAAAGTTTAGTAGCATAGCGGTCCATGTCTGAAATTTTCATATTTTCCTTTATCAGGGAGTAAACTACCACAGTTCCTTTCTCCTTTACCACCACCACAACCTGTTGAAAAGTAAGGATATAAAGTGGTACGCTTCAGGTTACAGACTCCGCTAACCCAGAAATAGTACAACTTTGCTTCAGGATGAGAACACAAATCGCAAGGTGGCAGTAGGAGGCCCCATTAGCTAAAGTGGTGTCTCAGGTTAAGAACAGTTTCAGGTTAAGAACAGACCTCCAGAATGAATTAAGTTCTTAACCCGACGTACCACTGTACTGGGGAAAAAATATACCACATTTGAAGGCCCCTCCCAACTATTTGAGAACCACTATAGTGCAGTGGTTAGCGTGCAGGGCTAGAACTGGGGAGGCCTGGGTTCAAATTTCCACTTAGCCATGATGGTCTCTGGGTATCCTTGTGGAAGCCGTTACAGTGGTATCTCGGGTTACATACGCTTCAGGTTACAGACTCCACTAACCCAGAAATAGTGCTTCAGGTTAAGAACTTTGCTTCAGGATGAGAACAGAAATTGTGCTCCGGCGGCATGGCAGCAGCAGGAGGCCCCATTAGCTAAAGTGGTGCTTCAGGTTAAGAACAGTTTCAGGTTAAGTACAGACCTCTGGAATGAATTAAGTACTTAACCTGAGGTACCACTGTATATCTCAGCTAGGGACGGGTGGATGAATGTGTCCATTTCTCATTTTTCCAGTTTTAAGTTCAGCTCTCCACATCACTTTCTACATCTGTTTGCAATCATTATTAGTTTTACTGAAAATTCATGAGCATCTGTGTGTGACTTTCTCCAACTACAGTGGTACCTCTGGTTACGTACTTAATTCGTTCCAGAGGTCCGTTCTTAACCTGAAACTGTTCTTAACCTGAAGCACCACTTTAGCTAATGGGGCTTCCCGCTGCTGTTGTGCTGCTGCCGCGCGATTTCTGTTCTCATCCTGAAGCAAAGTTCTTAACCTGAAGCACTATTTCTGGGTTAAAGGTAAAGGTACCCCTGCCCGTACGGGCCAGTCTTGACAGACTCTAGGGTTGTGCGCCCATCTCACTCAAGAGGCCGGGGGCCAGCGCTGTCCGGAGACACTTCTGGGTCACGTGGCCAGCGTGACATCGCTGCTCTGGCGAGCCAGAGCCGCACACGGAAACGCCGTTTACCTTCCCGCTAGTAAGCGGTCCCTATTTATCTACTTGCACCCGAGGGTGCTTTCGAACTGCTAGGTTGGCAGGCGCTGGGACCGAACGACGGGAGCGCACCCCGCCGCGGAGATTCGAACCGCCGACCTTTCGATCGGCAAGCCCTAGGCGCTGAGGCTTTTACCCACAGCGCCACCCGCGTCCCTCTATTTCTGGGTTAGCAGAGTTTATAACCTGAAGTGTATGTAACCTGAAGCGTATGTAACCTGAGGTACCACTGTATATACATTTTTATATGCATTTTTGCCTAACATACAGATTTCTGCAAAGGAACATTCCCTAATGGGATGTAGTCTTGTATGTTATTTTCACTAACATATGCATTTAGATGCACTTTACCATAGTATGTGCATTTTTGCAACCCATCGCTTGGCTGGAGAACTGCACTGGGAAAATTAGGTAAGTGCAGCTTTCAAATGATAGCTGTGTGACGGGTACATATTGCTTTGGAAAATATTAATTCGATCAGTTCACCTTTAAATGTGACCTGAATCAAATTTCTTCCCCAGCCCTAATCTCATCTTAATTTACCTCACAAAGACGTTAGTGAGGATCAGTTTGGAATGAGGTAACCATGCCCAGAGCCTTGAGTTCTTCGGAAGAAGGGGGAAATAGCAAGTTAAATGATGATAACTATTTCTGCCCTGAAAGACAGATGTGGTGATATAGCTGCTTTACTCCCCAAGCCACCCAAACGTTCTCTCTCAATCTCTCCCCCAGGGGAAAAAGCTATAAACAATTAGAGATGTAACACCAAATGACTACCACCAATGTTTAATCCCAGAGTAAGCCAGTGGTCAGTTGCAAATTCAGGGCACTATAGTATAGTTAGGGATCGAAGATGGTACATGCTGCTGGACCTCATGGAAGTTTCTCACTCAGCCACATGGCAAGTTTTGTCAAATAGACGGGATACAAATTCCAGCCTGGGACTTTTGCTGCTTCTAACAGATAGTAAAGGCTGACCAATGCGTCTAGTTTGGATTGTGCATTGGAAGGTGCTGGAAAGGGCAAAGAACAGAGCGGCCTTCATTGTTAGTTTCTCATCCCCCTTCCCGATCCCTTTCGCGGAGCCCGGAGAGAGCCTCCTGGTCTCCATGGCAACCCCAAGGGGGCATGAATCTAGAAGACTATTTCATCCCTATCTATAATAGGCCCTTTCTCCTCACATGCAGTGGAACTAATGCAGCCCCAGCTGCTGGGCTCGCGAAAGGGACAGGGAAGAGGAAATTTCACACAGCCCCGCGTGCCACCCCCAGTGACCCTGCGCTGCCACTGCCAGCCCCTGAGGTGCTGCAGCTGCTCCACCTGGGCCTCTTCCTTGAGTCCTGAGGTCAGGTGGCGACCTCTGAGGAGAGGGGGGCAAAGGGTCAGGGCTTTTCCCGACAAGGGTCAGCCAGCCCTGCGACTGACAGGGAGAAAAATGACAATCAGAAAAGGAATGGGGGTGGGAGTGGAGTTGTGTGTGTTGTGTGGTAATAGGGAATTAAAAGGCTCTTTGTACATTGGCGTAGGTTGAGGAGATCGCTGGGTGACAGCTCAGGGCCTCTGCCTGGCGTCCAGTCTTAGCTAACTTTCCATTCGTATCTCATTCTCTATCTATCTGCCTATCTTTTCCTTTCCTCATATTTTCTGAAAAGGTTCCTTCCTTCTTTCCTCAGTTCCTATCCTTCCTTGCCATTCATAGCCTGCCTCTTTTCCTTTTGTCGTGTGTACATCAAAATACGCATGAAATCTGCTATCTATTTCCCCCTCCCCTTATCTACCTACTTAATTACTAAGTACGTATATACTTTTATCCTGCCCTTCATCTTACAGTCTCACGGTGGGCAACCCATCATCTTTGTCCATTCATTCTTCATTTCCCTTTATGTATAAAAGGAATCTGTGCGTGACTAATTCTGATTTGTGGTCCCTCCTTCTCCTTCTCTCTTCTTAATTCCTGTTCTTCCTATGCTTCTATCTATTCCATCTCACAGCCGCTTTATCGCTCCCTCTTATCTATCTGCCTATTTCTTCTTTTCCTTATGTTATTGCTATCTATATGCTCATCATTCTGCCTTCGTATCTCTCGATCCTTCATTTATCCTTATCTACATCTGTCCATTTGTCATACTCGTCATTCATCCATCCTTATTTCTCTTTCTGTTCTTTCTTTTCCTTCTTTCTAGCCATCCTTCCGCCCATTCTCATATATGTCTATTCTCACACTGTGTGTGAGTGTATCTGTGAGTTCGTCCATCCATCTGTAATGATGGCAGTTTTGTTTTCTCTCTCTCTCTCTCTCTCTCTCTCTCTCTCTCTCTCTCTCCCTTCCCCCACCTCACCTAATTAATGCTAATTATTATCTACTTGCATAATATACTCTACAGGCACAAACCTGACTATATATATCCTCTATTCATCAAAATTGTAACTGGGGACTTGGAGGCGAGGAGAGAAGTATTTTATTAGAATGCTGTTTGGTTCTGTTATTAATATAACTGTCTGAGCTGCATCCATGAGATCTGATAGCTCATGAAATATCAACCTCTAATGCCAATCGCTGTTAGCATCATTTCAGATGTTACAGGGTCATAATGACAGAACAATAAAATAAGCATCTCCCCCAGCTTGCTCTAATCAGACATCCGTTCTGGGCTCAGGGACAAGGCTCTGGGAAAGAGAAGTGGCTGTTTGCATAGATGACTTGCCCATTCAGTAAACAACATGGCCATTGTAAACAAGTTGCGGCCATTGTCATAGATGGATTCCCCCCCCCCTCTTTAAGCATTAGATAATTTCATAAGAGACTGGCTGCTAGTCCAGATAACTAAGAACAGAACCTCCATGTTCAGAGACAGACTACCTTTGATTAACAGTTCTTGGGGCAGACAATGGATGTTTATCTCCATCATACTCACTTACTTGTGAGTTTCTCATGGGTATCCTGCAGGGTAAAACAGAGGGTAGGGTTGCTAAGAACTGTATATATATGAGAACCAGTGTGGTGTAGTGGTTTGAGTGTTGGACTAGGACCAGTTCAAATCCACACTCGGTCACAAAACTCACTTTGGGCCTGTCACTGCCTCTCAGCCTAACCTGCCTCAGAGGGTTGTTGTGGGGGTTAGAAGTGGAGGCCCACTGTACACTACCTTGAGCTCCTTGGAGAAAACGATGGGGGTAGCAACGCAATAAATAATAAATCATTTATAAATTGCAATTGCATTGTAAAGAAAAGTTGAGTGTAAATAATCTACCTCCCTGTCTGTTGCTCTGTCACTATTGCTACCCAATACCATACTTTTTAACTGCTTTTCAGTGCAAGGAAGAAGCCCAGAATTTGGCAATGCAAAAGGCTCTCAAGACAAATCTGAAAAGGTATGGCCAACAGGGGAGAAGGTTTTGTAGACTCTTTGGGGCTGAGCCTGCTGGTTTTGCTTCCATACGCACTCAGCCTTCTTTTTGCAGGCCTCACGACGAGGAAAGTCGTCTTGCTCTTCTGCTTCTCCACAGCTGGGTCTGATGCTCTCTTGGTGCTCTTCTTCATTTGCATTCGGCTAAGCACCCAGCATTTCATCCTCATTTCTCAGCTTCTCTCCCCCCCCCCGTGTGCCCCCCCCCGGTTCTTTTCCCAAATGAACCGCACAGCCGCATGCCGGCAATGCATTATCTTCGCAAGATTGAGGAGCTAATGGAGAAGATCGCCGCCCAGCAAAGCAAAAACTCCCCCTTGGACGAGCTGGGAGAGGTTGAGCTGTCTGCATTCCCTCTTGGGAATGGGTATCCCCCTCCCTCCCCTTACAAGGAGTAGGTTTTTGGTCCCTTAGCTGGATGATGAACAGTCCAAACCCTCAATGTGTCTTGGGGTCTTCTTCAGCGGGAATAGCCTAGGAAGCGGAGGCAACATTTCTCACCAGTTGGCACTGGCCCCCTCCCAAAGGGATCAGTCTCCTCTTTTGCCACTCTGCTTGCACAAGGCTCCATTGGAACAATATAGGAAGCTGCCAGAGGTGAGTCAGATCATTGCACTGTCTGGCAGCAGCTCCCCAGGCAGAAGACATTCCCCAACATACCTTGAGATGCTGGGGATTGACCTGGAACCTTCTGCATGCAAGGTACACACTGTGCCACTGAGCTACAGATACCGTGATATACAGTGGTGCCTCGGGTTAAGTACTTAATTTGTTCCGGAGGTCCGTTCTTAACCTGAAACTGTTCTTAACCTGAAGCACCACTTTAGCTAATGGGGCCTCCTGCTGCCGCCGCACCGCCGGAGCACAATTTCTGTTCTCATCCTGAAGCAAAGTTCTTAACCTGAAGCACTATTTCTGGGTGAGTGGAGTCTGTAACCTGAAGCATATGTAACCTGAAGCGTATGTAACCTGAGGTACCACTGTAGCTGGTGTCCTTTCTAGGATGGCTACGTTCCTTGCTTTACAGAGGCCTTTAATGACTCAGGCCCCAAATATCTGATAGACTTTCTCCTTCCCTACAGGCCCTCTATGCAGAGGCGAGGGAGGGCAGTTGCCTCCTCACCTGCCTCCTCCTCCATGATTGGATGCCCCCTTTGCCATTGCCCCCTGTCATGCCCATCTCTTTCGCAGTTGCCCACCTCCTCCTCTGCTTTTGCTCTTGGAAGCTTATGGGGGGGTACTGTTTGTGGTATGTGGTATGAAAACATTACATGCTTTATATGATTTTTTTCTTATTCCCCATGATGTACACTTGTACCTTGGATCCCAAACGCTTTGAGAATTGAACATTTTGGCTCCCAAATGCCGCAAACCGAGAAGTGAGTGTTTGCAAAAGTTATTTGGAACCCGAACATCAGACGCGGCTTCTGACTGGCTGCAGGAGCTTCCTGAAGCCAATCGGAAGCTGCACTTTGGTTTCCGAACGTTTTGGAAGTCGAACAGACTTCCGGAACGGATTCCATTCGACTTCTGAGGTACCACTGTAATGCATTTTTGCTTTTAAATGTAAGTCCCTTGGAGACATTTTAGGTAACAAGTGACTAAGAAGTTTCATAAATAATAATATCACCTCACATGCCTTAACTGAGTCGTCCAGAGGTGAGCGAACACTCTTGCGCCCAAAAGGTGGCAGTGAGAGAGTGGCTTGCTGACACCCAGTGGTGTCATCTCTGACTGAGATTAGAACCATGGATTCCTAGCTCTTAGCTTATGTCTATAAGCATCACATCACATTACGGTTGATACACAGACCACTGTTTGAAGAATAATGTAGACATTTGCAACCCCTGCCTTAAAGAGGCTGCTTCTCTCTTCTCCTCTGGCCCATCACAAACTCTGTACTCTGCCAAAACCGTGGTTATTATTCAGTTGTTCCTATCATAAAGAGGTGCCCAGAGCAGAATGGGAGGCAGCTCTCAGCCTAATCCCCCAGAAAGGTCTCCTCCTGCACAAAAACATCATTGAATGGACAGGGGCCTGTGCAATGAATGGGAGCTGCTTCTCTGGCTCTCTCCTTACCCTAAGACACCCTGCCGTTCCTCTCTGTAACCCTCTCTTTGCTTTTTTTTTGTCCTGGAGGAGCTGAATTGTGTAGTTGTGTGCTCAACAACAGCCTGTTATCAGGCAGCCGCTGCTGTGGCTTCCTGATAAACCAAAATATCTGACCCACGTGAACAGAGATCTCGTTAAAGGGCAGCAGGGACGGATGGCTGATCGATCTCAGGACATCCGACTCGCAGTGACAGATGATGGATGGGAAGAATGCCCTGCATTGGATTGGGGTGGGGGGAATGAAAGGAGCTAAGCAGCTGATAGTGGTAGGGAGTTTGTTCCTGCCCAGACAGTGTCTTACTTGCTGTCCTGCTGTGCCAACCTGTCTTTTAAAACTAGAATATGCCTAGGAATCAAGAGTGTCTGGAAATTGTGCCCTCTGCCCTGGAAGTCCTTCTTTACAATCCTAGAAGTGTGAACAGTGATGGTGGTTATTAAATGGTGGGGGGAAGGTACTTTTCACATGTAAAGAAGCACTCTTTAAATACTTTTAGGATTTTTCAGGGTTGTATACTGTCAACTGGAAGCAGCTTCCAAGGCTGAATCCTAGCAAGTGATCAAGCCCTCTCCAAAGCTAGTTGCTGAGTATAGCTCAGCAGGGAAGAGCAATTTCTCAGGATCCAAAGGTTTGTTCTTGGCAATATTGGCTGAAGGGGTGTAGATGCCAGCAGTACTTAATTTATTTAACAGCAAGAAAGGAGTGTGGGTATGTGTCAGGAGGACCTCCCTGGATACTCCTGTTCCAAATCTATGAGAGCTTCTTGTGATCATCTGGTGATGAACAAGCATGTTACCAGATTGCAAAAGTGCAGGGAATTCAGCAGTAAATTATAGGGTCTGTCCCCCACTACAAGTCACTCTCACTAGACATGGTCAAAGCACAGTCCAGATATTATTGTCTCTCAGATCAGATCTTGTCTGTCTCTCTTGACCTTAATTAAACCACTATCTCTCAACCCCTTCTGGTGATGAGAATAAGACTGATCTACTTTACAGTGTTTTTGTAAAGTTTACAATGTTTGCTCTGATAGTAGATCTGAAGCTTCTTACAACTGTTTTCAAACAATCTTAAGGAACTGGAAAAATTGTGTGTGCACATAGTTCAAAGTTGATTTGATGCATCCCATGTGTGCAAGTTTTTCCACACTGTCCATCCTAATCCAAGTGGCAGCCCACCCACCCACCCCCCATTTAATTTTGGTTTTCCTGATCTGCAGATGACACTGCAAGCGGGAAACATCCAATATAGAATCATACGTTAACCAAGTGTGGAGACACTGAAACCCTTACTTCCACCTGCTCATTGCCAGAACGCAATCTAGCCATCAGCGCCAAGGAAATGATGCATTCTGCCCGTCTCTACCAGTTGCTGAAATGAACATCCACAGTAACTGCTTTTGCACAAAACAGCAGTATTAAAAACCAAAATCAAATTGGCCCTTGCAGGTACAGGATAAAAGCAAAAAGGAAAATGCTGTGTCCAAATAATTCCCCCCAAATCCTTAAATCAAATCTGTGCACCCCATGTGCATATTAACATCCTGATGTGTACACAGTGTAAAAGGAAAATACAATTAAGCACTTTCTCTTCCTTTCAGTGCTAACAAGAATGGGCTCTGCTTTGATTATTTAGAGGAGTTGCTATACACAATGCCAGCCCCAGAGGAGAGGAAAACTTCACCTGCTAGGAAGCAATTAAATTACCAATTAAGGCCTTCCATTTGGTTGAGGCCTGGCAAGGAACATGCACTGCCCTCTAATTGCATTCCCGACAACAATTTCACACAATTAGCTGCCTAAACAGAGCAGAGCACAATGGGCTCAGGGTCCACCTTCAATCTAGCCATCTGGGTGTTCAATTCAGTAGTCCACAAGAGTAGTATCCACTTTTGTCCATCCCTCTGACATGGTATGGGTGACTGAAAGGTGTATATTGCTTCTCCATCTTTGTCTAAGGACTTGTGTTCTACGCAAGTACCGGTATATTTTGTCTTGGATTATTTAGTTCCTAATAATGGGTATTGCTTGGTTGTGACCTTTCATAATTACTAGCTGGTTTTTTTAAGGTTACTGAATGTTTAGCTTTGCATTTAACGCATGAGCAGATGAGCTATTAAATTATCATGGCCAAACCTTGTAGGCTGTTATGTTGCTGCCAAGTTGGAAACTTGATTCTGCTTCCAATAAAAAAGTGATATATCAGACCCTCCAAGTGTCCCTATTTTCCAGGGACATCCCTGATTTAGAGAAGCCAGCACAGTTTCTGATTTGATCCCAGAATGTTTTACTTTTCCTTAGGATGTCCCTATTTTCATTGGAGAAATGTTGGAGGGTATGGAGTTATCCAACCCCTGAGCCGTCTGAAGGTAATCCTGTACTGTATAGGGATTTTTAAAAAATATTTAATGTTTTATTATGTTTTTATATATGTTGGAAGCTGCCCGGAGTGGCTGGGGCCAACCTAATAAGATGTGTGCGGTATAAATAGTAAAGTTATCATTATGGAATGGGACATCCCTATTTTCATCGGGGAGATGTTGGAGGGTATGATATATGGGACCTCAATGACTTTTCATATGATCTTTTAAAAATGCGTTCAATGCTGGCTTGCTACAACAAATCCCGATGCTTTCTTACAAGGTTTCACTGATATTGCATAAACTATGGGACGTGATTGTGTCAGGGTCACGGGACCCTATTGCACAGTACTAGTAACGTTATTAGCAATGATGGCACATTTCCACCCACCCTATGTTTACACCATTCTGTACGCTTCTGTATTCAGAATGCTACTCTGCTGCATCATTCAGGTGCAGCAGAACTTCCTCCCTTAAAAGAGTAAACATCAGGTTAAAAAGGTAAAGGGACCCCTGACCATTAGGTCCAGTTGTGACCAACTCTGGGGTTGCGGCGCTCATCTCACTTTATTGGCCGAGGGAGCCGGCGTACAGCTTCCAGGTCATGTGGCCAGCATGACTAAGCCACTTCTGGCGAACCAGAGCAGCACATGAAAACGCTGTTTACCTTCCTGCCGGAGCGGTACCTATTTATCTACTTGCACTTTGACATGCTTTTGAACTGCTAGGTTGGCAGGAGCTGGGACCGAGCAATGGGAGCTCACCCCGTTGTGGGGATTCGAACAGCCGACCTTCTGATTGGCAAGTCCTAGGCTCTGTGGTTTAACCCACAGTGCCACCCACGTCCAAAAGGTTACAACAATGCAATTGTGCATAACCCCCAGCCATGGTCTGAGCCACAGGTCTGGCACAACACCAGAATGTTATGCACTACACATGCTTGAAATGCTTGGGGATATTGTATAGATCCATGTATGGAAATCTGTTCAAGGTGAGCCACCAAACCTTCCTTCTTTAGGGAAGTGGCTATAACTGTGTGGTAATACTATGCTCTACATCACTGGTCTTCAGGTCTGATCTAAAACAGATTGCAACCGCAGCACTACCACCATACAAATAGATAGTCAAAATTCATAAATGGGTCCACAAAATGCCTATTTGGGTTATAGGTGGGTGGGCTGAAATGGTTGAAGACTACTGCTCTACATGTTTAATCATAGGCACATGGGTGTAGCCAGGGGTCAACCGGGGGGGGGGGGCAGCCGTAAATAAATAAAAATACTTTTTCTGAACAACAACTATTGTTGAGACATTTCATTCTGAATCTGTTAGACAGAGCCAGACAGAGGGTGGTGTCTAGTGGGTGTTGTCCTCCCCCGCCCAACATAAACCCTGGCTACACCTATGCATTTCCACCTCCCACTTAAAGATCTTACATATGGCAGTTTGGAAAGACCTCTGCCAGATACTGGTGAACCATAAAGAGTACTGAAGTAGGTAAAACAAGCAGTCTATTACATAGACACACACAGAGACACACACAACAAGAGTGCAATAACAGTAATAATTTTGCATAAATGTCCGCAACTGGAGGGGGGGGGGAAGGTTGAGAAGGGCAATGCTTCCTTCTTAGTCCTGCAGTTGTGGAAAATATGTTGATGTAAGACACAGGGCGGAGACAAGAATACAGCAGTGTCCAACTAGAGCCAGGGGTCAGCAAACGTTTTCAGCAGTGGGCCGGTCCACTGTCCCTCAGACCCTGTGGGGGGCCAGACTATATATTTTTTTGGGGGGGGGATGAACAAATTCCTATGCCCCACAAATAACCCAGAGACGCATTTTAAATAAAAGCACACATTCTACTCATGTAAAAACACCAGGCAGGCCCCACAAATAACCCAGAGATGCATTTAAAATAAAAGGACACATTCTACTCATGTGAAAACATGCTGATTTCCGAACCATCCGCAGGCCAGATTAGAAGGCAATTGGGCCAGATCTGGCCCCTGGGCCTTAGTTTGCCTACCCATGAACTAGACCAACTACACTGGAGATTGGTCTATTAATGATTCCATGATTATAGAACAAAATAGTAACCACAAGCATGCTTACTGTTGAAGTGGGGGGTAGTGGAAATGGTTGTAAACAATAAATATAAAGTTTAAAAAATAATGTAGCTGTTATTTTAATATTTAAAACTATCAGAATGGAGAGATTTCACAAATAGTTTCCATCTATTATAATATTCATTTTCCAAGTATTATTTTATTGTTTTGAAACAAGTTGCCAGGATCTAGCTGCCAAAGCTGAAGAGGAGGCACAGTGATTTCTCCACGTCTATTTATGGGGAGGAAACTTGCTTTCCCCCACCCCGTTTCTATGGTTTATTCCAATTGCCTCTCATCTTGCCCCCTTGATAACATTTACTTTGCCTTTGCTTTCTTAAGCATATACAGTGCAGCTGCTTAAAGGTCTCTAAATATCTCTGTTAAACCATCTTAACTGCATGACAGATGCCCCTGTGCACCTTGGGACAAATGTATTACAAGATGTATACAAACAATGGAAGTCAAATACTTTAGACAGCATCTTCTGGTGCAAATTTAGCTCTTCCCTCTTCCCAATTACTTATTTAAGTGGATAGGGAGTGAGAAGAGGCAGGTTGTCCCACCAATATGTAAACTTAAGACTCATGCTCACACAAACAGATTATTAAATGTAACAAGACATTAACACACCTCAGCTCCTGTATTTTTGTCATTGAAAGAGAAGTTAGTTAGCAGGAGCACAAATGCCTCTGTTGGTGAAGGATAGGGACGGCTCACCAACCTCAGGCAGCAGGAGCCACAGGAGCGGCAGATCATATTGTAGATCTTTATTCCCCCTTGTTTCTGGTGTTGAGCTTCATTCACTCCTTCTTCCCTGGTGGAGGAAGGCATTTTGTGGTTTGCCTCACATGCGAAAATATCTCAGGCCAGCCCTGATGAAGGATGAGAACTTTTACTCGTAAGCAGATTGTTCACACATTACAGAGCCAGGGCTATTCATTGTATGTCTCCTTCCTCACAATCTTCATTGAGATTGGTTTCAGAAGTGACTTGAGTACTCACCATACATTAAAAGCACATTTGAAGCACATCCCCTGCAAAAAAAAAGAATACTGGGAACTGCAGTTTGTTAAGTGTGCTGGGAATTGCAGCCCAATGAGAGATAAACTACATCTCCCAGGATTCTTTGGGAGGTGGAAGGGATAGGCTTTAAATGTATGGTGCATAGATAACCATACTTCAGAATGGTTGCCAGTTCCTACATTTGCTAGTGACTTCAGCCTTGCTAAGCTAAACTAAACTAAACTAAACTAAACTAAACTAAACTAAACTAAACTAAACTAAACACTAACATTTCCTCTTCTAAATATGAGAAACTGCTTTGCAGAGAATTGTGGGTAATTTTAGTACCATTTTGAAGAAAGGGGAACTGACAGCTCTGAGTGGTGAGGCCTATATGTAGTATATTTCCTTAAGTATCTATAAAAATCACAAGATTCATACTCTGAGCATTACTCTCCTCTAGTGTAAAAAGTGACACTTCTAGTGTAAAAAGGAAGAAATATAGAGTTGACATATTTAAAAAAGTAAAATTCCTGACACTCGCAAAGTTGTCGAGCTTTTGGGGGAAAACCTCCCCCCCCCCATAGTAATTTTAGGCTTTTGGAGCTGGTTCCACTGCTTTTTGGCAAAATTCCTCCCTGACACCATTTTTACACCCCAAACTCAGGACATGTCACATGTTTAGAGTGACTGGGAAGTCATCCAAGAGATACTCCTCTCTCTCTCTCTCTCTCTTTCTCTCTCATAATACTAAAACCCAGGGTTATCCAATGAAGCTGAAAAATGAAAAGTTCAGGAGAGAGAAAAGTAAGTACTTTTTCATGTCACACAGGGGCGTGGGACTTCCAGCCAGGCCATTTTCTCCAAATCATGCCCACCTGCCTCACATCCAACATCATCTGTAACATCAGGTGTGGGGCCAATAGAAGTGCGGCAAAAAGCAGGATTTAACTTGTGGGGAGTTCAATCCTCCTTGGTTTGGGTGTGCAAAGTTCCCTGCAGGGAGCTCTCTTGTGCACCCAAACTCTGAGGAAAGCAGGATTGAACTCCCCAGACATCAGCTGATGCATGAGGAGTTCAATCCTGCTTGGTCTCGGTCTCTCTCTCTCTCTCCTCCCCCTCCCCCCTCCATGCAGGCCAACTTTTACAGATGAGTGGAACCACTTTCCTGTCAATCATCTGATGAAGGAGATAAAGATCGGGCCCGCTTAACCAAAAATGCCCCCATCCCTGGTATAGCACATAGTTAAATTATGCCACAGTGGGACGCGGGTGGCGCTGTGGGTAAAACCTCAGTGCCTAGGACTTGCCGATCGCATGGTCGGCGGTTCGAATCCCCGCGGCGGGGTGCGCTCCCGTCGTTCAGTCCCAGCGCCTGCCAACCTAGCAGTTTGAAAGCACCCCCGGGTGCAAGTAGATAAATAGGGACCGCTTACCAGCGGGAAGGTAAATGGCGTTCCGTGTGCTGCGCTGGCTCGCCAGATGCAGCTTGTCACGCTGGCCACGTGACCCGGAAGTGTCTGCAGACAGCACTGGCTCCTGGCCTCTTAAGTGAGATGAGCGCACAACCCTAGAGTCTGGCAAGACTGGCACATACGGGCAGGGGTACCTTTACCTTTACCTTTAAATTATGCCACAGGAAGTAGTATTGGACATAAACTTGGATGGCTTTAAAGGGGAGGGATAGATAAGAATTAATGGCTGCTAGTCTTGATAGCTGCATACATTTACCAACAGTATTTGAGGAGAATACTATTGTGCTTATGTCCTGCTTGCAGGCTTTCCCTTGGCATGTGGCTAACCACTATGAGAACAGGGCGCACCCTTATCATGATTATTCTTCCTCAACTTCCGGGGTTATGCTGTGACTATGAATATAAATTCAGAGCCTGAACTCTTGCCCTTAATTAGACTCCAGTAACCATCAATCCTTTTTCCCCAGAGATTTCAGACCAGCCGTCCCCTGCACAGATTTCACACAAGGCCTCTCAAAATATGCATTTTGGAATCCTGCAGAGGGGAAGTGGCAGGGAGTCAATTTGGAGAAAATACATGGTGGGTAGAAAAGAGTTAAGCACCTGTTATCACCACTCCTTCTCCCCATGTCTGCTCATGCTGAAGTTGCTTTTCCCTGTGCCGGGGGGGGGGGATCAATTTGAGCCTTGCTGAAATTACATATCTACATGGCACTGAGGGCTAGAAACTTTATTTTTTTAAAAAGAAAGATGATATTCTTAGTTATCCAGTACGTCTGTGTGGAAGCATTGTTTGTTAAATACCTCTAATGGCTGTGGGGTGGGAGGGATGGGACAGCATATTCCAAATTACTCTATATATCAAGAGGGGTGGTGGTGTAGTTTCCCCCACTCTGTCACCTTGACCCTGATCTCTCACAAGCAAAGACCAGAGACTGACTCTTCCTGGGACAGCAAGTGTGTTTTCCCCACAACTCCCTCCCTTCCCATCAAAGCTGCTCAGGTAAGCAGCAGGTAGACACGGCACCACTGCACAATAATTGTTCTTTAATTGCTTCTCCTCCCTGCTCAGCCGCCGTGCTCCATAATAATTTCTTTTACTCTCTCCTGTCTGAGTGCGTTGAGGGCTGGCTGAAGATGCTCCGGATAAGGCAACCGGTCTCTTGCGCCGTCCAATTGTTGTCTAAACTATCAATCAAGTGTGGCAGCTCGAGGAAATGTGGAGGGGTGGGGTGGGAAGAAGCGTTCTGCTTGCATAAACAGACCCAGTGCTTTGCTACACTTTCTCTTTCCTCTCTCCCCCCCCCAACCCCAACCCCCCACCAGACAAAAAACAAAAAGTGGGGGGAGGGGGAATCTGACAACATGGAGTCCGGCCCATCAATCAAAGCAGCTGGTGGAACAACCTCTCCCTAGTGTTAATAAATACATTTCCCTTCCTTTTATTGGATGCTTGTCCTAATTTGTTTCTCCTCTGGATTTCCTCTCCCTCCCCCCTTTCCGAAAGTGAAATGCTTGCCCGTTTTTCCCCTCGCTGCCATCCCCGCCAACTCCCAGCAGCCCTTGAGAAAGCAGATGTTAGGCTGCAGAAACAGAGCCAGGCTGAGGCTGGAGTGGCCCAGTAGGCCTCGGTTGCCATAGCGACTACTGAGACCGCCTGTTGTCAGCGTTGTGCCTCGTCTCGCTGGCTCAGTGATTATCTCCATCTCAGCAGCCCTCGCCATACGGTCTGGGCTATAATCAAATCCCCCCTGTTCATCCCCTCCGGAGAGCCGCACACCAACATCTCTGCCTCCCTCATGCCCCCATGATCAGAATGCATATACGTAGAGCAAGCATTCATTAGGAGACATTGCTAAGGGCCTCTCTTGAGTTTCCATTTGCAGGGGAAAAGGGCAGGAAGCAAACTGTAGAAGATAAAGCCCATGCATTTAGCTCCGCTTTAACTTCTCGTTTCGTCCAGTTTTGATGCAACAGAATCAAAGTACATGAAAATTGTTCTGCTAGATCTGTCAGGATCTCTAGTTCTGCCTTCTGTTTCCAACACAAGATAGCTGGGTGCCTCTGGTTGCTCATAGCCATGGTAGAAAAATGATGGTCTATTCATGTTGTTTGCCCTTAGCATCTGGTATACAAAGGTAAACTACCTCTTTTCACAGAGGTTTTGTTTCCTAGCTTTAAAATCAATACTTCATAGAATGTCCAGTGCTCAGTTTACTGTTGGTATGGCCTTTAGGGGTGGCCACTTAATGCATCAACACTCCCCTCCCCTCCCCTCCCTAAAAGAAATAGGGCAAAAGCAGCACTTATTCACATATACAATTCACATGTATTGATGCAAATTTAGAAATAATTGCTATAATTATACTCTGTTGAGTGGCAACTTTGAGGCCCTTGCTCTCCATTCCTAGTTCTTAGATCAGATATACCTTCAACCAGAGGACTCATGGAAATGGGGAAGAGTTCTCTTGAAATAGAGGGCTGTGCTGTGTTAAATAGGGTACATGGCCATCCCCTACCATGGAGGTTCAGCATAAATGTAATTTGGCCCTCAACTCAGGGCCACTTGGGGGGGAGGCCAGGACTGGAGGGCCATTTGGCCTGGACCTCAAGCTCAAACGGGCTCACAAATATAGGCACTTTGGGCATTTAATAAGTTTTGCAACTATCAGACCCTCCAAGTGTTCCTATTTTCCAGGAACAGCCCCAGATTTACAGAAGTCATCCCAGTTTCTGATTTGATCCAGAATGTCCCGCTTTTCTCTAGGATGTCTCTGTTTTCGTCAGAGAAATATTGGAGGATATGAACTGTTTCTATGCATATCAGACCATAACATAGCACACACTCTCAGCTTAGAGCTGCAAATTTAAGCGAATAAGAGATGTGGTTTGGTAGCAGACATAATTCTCTTTTTGGGGGGACGGGACTGATAGAGATTTTATCATATTAAAGTGTCCAAAATGTTCATTAATGTTCATAAAAATATATTCATTCTGAAGACACAAGATTAGACCATGATGAACGCATCCTCACAGATCAACTGCTTATGTAAACAAACAGCTGGCTCTTTTTCTGGTGCCTTGTTTTGTTTTTGTATGTAGCCATGTTTTCTTTTTTATCATGGCTAGGGGCTCTAAAGTGGCCTAGTCCGCTCTGGACCTCTGATACGGCCTGCCTCAGATAAATGGAGAAAAACACTGCAGAATTACTACAAGCGATGCCTGAGTTCTAGACAACTTGGAAGAAACATCCTTCCATCCTGGTATTGCTTATTAACTGCTGCTGGAAATTACAGACCCTCCATGTATCCCTATTTTCCAGGGATAGTCCCGGATTTACAGAAGCTGTCCCAGTTTCTGATTTGATCCCTTAATGTCCCGCCTTTCCTTAGGACGTACCTATTTTCATTGGAGAAATGCTGGAGGGTATGGAGTTATGCAACCCTTGAGCCAAGGAGACAAGTAACTAAACAACTTTTAGAAGACATCTGAAGGCAGCCCTTTATAGGGAAGTTGTTTAATGTTTAATGCTTTCTTATGTTTTTATATATGTTGGAAGTTGCCCAGAGTGGCTGGGGTAACCCAGTCAGGTGGGTGGGGTATGAGTAATAATAATAATAATAATAATAATAATAATGCCTTTTTTCAGCTGGAACTCACTAGAACTCCGTTCCGGCATCTCTCAGGTGGGTGCCATTGCCATTATAAGAGAACAAGGGAGGCATTCATGGTAAGTTCTGATACCTCTTTTTCTCGAAAAATAGCACTAATAAGAATAAGAATAATGGAATAGGATGTGCCTATTTTCATTGGAGAAATGTTCGAGGGTATGAAATTAATCAGATTCCTGAATACAGTAAAAGGCTTTCACTTCATTGTTATTCTCAGGTCCTAAGATACCCTTCTCTGAGAACACATTCTGTTACCCCAAGGTGGCATATAGAATGAAGCCAGGCCGGGCACAGGAAGCTGCTATATTATGTTTTAAGGGGCCTGTCAACATGATGTCCCTATCCATGACAGAAGGAGTAGCCGCACCAAAGCCCCCTTTGGTCTCCCACGGACCTGATGGGCCTTTTGTACAGCCTTTCCAGAGTCCATTGACTGTAGCTCTGTCTTTGTCAGCTTGTCAGACAGAGGTCGAGGAAAGAGTGAAGGACTTGCTCTCAGGGCACAACAGGATAAGATGCAAGGATGAGACGCACATATTGGGTTACAGTGCTGGCAGCAGAAAGGTTCAGCAATGCAGAGATTGCCCTCGGGTTTCTGGCCCCTGCTCCTCTACTGGCTTTGTTCTTCGCATGCTTTTTATATGGGAAGTCTCTTAAGCATTGCTGACAGATGCCTCATTTGAAGTCCCTGCTTAGAGAAGGCCTTTGTGCATCCCACATAAGGATCTTCCAGATAGCAATGACAGAAGCTTTCCCCCATACTCTGTTAATTAAGCACATTTTTCCACTCTAGTTTCTAGAGGGGTACAAGACCCAGTACAGCCCTAGAAATATACAGTGGTGCAGAAAAAATGGTTGCTGCAAGACGAGTTGACCTAGCATGCCTCAAAGTTCTACAATTTACCATTTATTGTTTTTTAATATTTGTACAGCTTTTGCATGTACAGACATTCTAGTCTCGTGCGGGGACGCCTGTACTGTCCAAGCAGCAACAGTTGGCCAAACTCACAAGCCTTCCATTTTTCTCCTCTCCTAACCATCATAATTCAGTAGCTGAATGTTCTCTACTATATTAGGTCATGGGAACCAAGGCAGTGAAAACCTGAAGCAAGTCAATCCATCCAACTTGCTGCTGTTCTTAATAAACCCCTGAGCAAACTGATAACTGTTTGTTTTTTAAAAAAAGGTTGAATCCTTACAGATGAAAATGAAAGCACTCCGCTAATTTTAAAATTGTGTGTAGAATCAGAATTGGATCCAAGGGTCATCTAGTACAATCTCCTACAGTGCAGGAGTCACAGCTAAAGAATGACTGACAGATGGTCATTTAACCTTTGTTTTAAAATTTCCAATGAAGGAGAGTCCAGCACCTTCTGAGGTAGCTTCTTCCACCATCAAACAGCTCTTACCACCAGAAAGTTCTTCCTGTATCTTACATTATTCTTGATTACCATTTTCCACCCAGGTTAAGTCTCTCCCCCCACCCCAAGTTATGCTACTGGCCTAGTTCTGCAAATTTACTATTTATTTGCTGTATACCACTTTTCTGTTCAGAGAGCATCTGACGGCACCTGCCATCCAAATCAGTAGCCAGTCAAGACTGTGGGTCCCAAAACAGCACAACACCTCCAGTAAGTACAGTGGTACCTTGGGTTAAGTACTTAATTCGTTCCGGAGGTCCATACTTAACCTGAAACTGTTCTTAACCTGAAGCACCACTTTAGCTAATAGGGCCTCCTGCTGCTGCTGCGCCGCCGGAGCACGATTTCAGTTCTCACCCTGAAGCAAAGTTCTTAACCTGAAGCACTATTTCTGGGTTAGCAGAGTCTGTAACCTGAAGCGTGTATGTAACCTGAAGCGTATGTAACCCGAGGTACCACTGTAATGGACTTAATAGCATATGCATTGGGAATCTCATGTGAGCGAACAGGCAGAAAGTGTAGCATATTTCATTTCTATCTACAAACTTGAAAACATAAGAAAAGCCCTACTGGATCTGACAAAGGGTGTATCTTGTCCAGAATCATGTTTCTATTGTGTTTGACCAGCCATTTTCAGAAGACCCTTCAGGATATGAAGCCAACAGCCTTCCCATGTTGTTTGTGTGGTCAAGGCTGGGTTGCTGCAATGCACTCTAAAAACAAAACCATGCCGATAAAATGGTGCCAACCCAAAAGGTGACAGTGGACATGTCCTGAAATAGCTGTGAGTGTCCTCGCCCACCTAATGCATCACTGAGCAAATCAACCTCATCAAAAAGGCTGAAGACTAGTGCTAAGGCAAACTACACTTGCAGAGATTGTGCTACTGTTTAGAGTTGCCATATTTAAAGAAGTAAAAATCCGGACAAAAAAGGTTGTGGAGCTTTTGGGGGCCACACACTTCCTGGTTCTGTTTGCAAAAACCCAGACATTTTGCTGGTTTTTAACCCCATACTAATTTCGCTCTTGTAGTTCTGGAAATGTCTGGGAAAGACTACTACTGGTACATTTTTAAAACATGATTATATTAAAATTGATAAATTATGCAGTTTGAAAAGAGACAGAAGAACTATGGGAGAACCAAGATTAGATGACATCATCAGATAGGTTCCCCTATCATTGACACACAATTGGTTGGGGTTTCTTTGCATAACAGCATCTAAGCTGAGTCATTGCAGAAAAGGAACAGTTTGCCTGAGCAATCAGAACTTGGCATTTCAACAGTGGCACCTGGTGAGATCCTCCACCATTCTTAACTTGCCCCAGTTTTTAACAAAGAGATGGTAATTTTTAAAAACAACAGCCGCAACCACATCCCCCTACAATCATGTAGTTTACTAGATGACATTTTTTATATTTGAATCTGCGTGGGTCTTGGGAATATCTATATATATTTGGTATCACTGTACAACACAGTTGCCAACTTATTTTAGGCAGCCCCTTCTCTGGTCTCTTTAGCAACTGCCATTGCATGACACTGTTTATCTCCGTTCATTGAAAATGTTCACTGGCTGGTTTCTGGAGATCAAGTTGCTGTTAAAAGCACAAGCGCAAGACCAAATCTACCACCACCCACTGGCCAGTTCATCCTACTGCAAGATACCCAGCAATATGTGTTTATAATAGGACCCATTATTATTAATTGTCCTGCTGCAGTATGATTACATTTTTTAAAAAATGTTGTTCTTAAAAGTCCCTTTTTCTCCACCTTTTGTTTTGACAAAGCTGGCAGTAGGTATGGGCACCTCTGTCAGTTTGGGTTCTCTCCGTTTCTCATTGTGCAAATCTTCAGTTCTCTACATTGTCTCAGCAATCTGCACTTTTAAAAAAATCCTCGTGAACAATTCATCAGCATTTCAGTGCAAATTTCTCCTAATGTAAACATGTTTGTATGCAGTTTGGGCCAATACACAGAGTTTTGCAAGCAGTTATCCCTAATATAATGCATAATTGCATGCTGCTTTCAGGAATATATGTATTTTTAAGCTCACTGTCTTCTAAAATGTGGATTTTGTACACATTGTTTGGCTGGAGAACCCCATTGCAACATCTGCAGAAGTCTGAGTTTCAAAGGAGAATTGTGTTTTGGTCTGTGTATTGGTTCAAGAAGTGTGAATTGGATAGCTTATCATTAAACTGCAAACAGAATCAAATCCCCCACAATCACCATCCTTGGCTGCCAGGGCCTGTTACTAGGCTCTTTCACAGGTCCCATTCATTTCTATCAGAATTGCACAGGAGAACTTTCCAGCAGATGTTCAACTAGATGTTTCATAATTGTGCAAAGTGCTTCCCCGCCTTTTTTGTTTAAAGTAAATAGCAGCCACAAAGAGCCCCATCCCACACTGGAAATGTGGTGGATTTAACCCTTTGCTCCTGTAATGATCTGAATCCAAATCCCCCACCCTCTTTGCAGATACTAAAGTTCCAAAGAGAATATTGGGAAAGAAGCTCCTTTTCATTGTGAGTGTTTTGTAAGTGTTTTGGGGGTAGGGAAGCTCAGTCCAAAAGCAGCTGTCTTCGAGCGCCCTCTCCTGGTGAAAACCATCAAACTCCTGCAGTTGCGGCTGCATTTTATCCCCCAGCCCACCCATTGGGGAAACACTAAACTTGGAATTTAAACCAGGACTCAGCTCTGGAATATGTGGATTTAAATGGAAGAAGAAGGTGCTATTAAGTGGCTGTAGATGTGGCTGTCAATTTGCCCCTGGCCCGGCACTCCTCCTAAAATTTAGCAGGGAGACCTATATCCCACCTCTTACCTCCCATGCCAGTCAAAACTCCCCTTGTGTAATTTCTGTATGACAGTCTACTGTTAAGGGAAAGGCTAGGAACACAGCTGGAGGTCGGGGGGGGGATGGGGCAGCCCTATATGCATAATCCAGCTGAAAGCAGAGCACAGCTCTTTTGATGCAACTGGAAATTGTTTGTGTTCTGTAGGTTGCAGATTTGGCACATGTGACTGCTGAGTCCCCTTGCTCTGCTGTAATAGGTCTGAAAGAAGCATTCTATTGTAAGCACTATACCGTATTTTTCGTTCTATAAGACGCACCAGACCACAAGACGCACCTAGTTTTTGGAGGAAGAAAACAAGAAAAAAAATATTTTGAATCTCAGAAGCCAGAACAGCAAGAGGGATCACTGTGCAGTGAAAGCAGCAATCCCTCTTGCTGTTCTGGCTTCTGGGATAGCTGTGCAGCCTGCATTCGCTCCTTGAAGATGCACACACATTTCCCCTTACTTTTTAGGAGGGAAAAAGTGAGTCTTATAGAGCAAAAAATACAGTAATAGGTTGCTTTGTGTGTTTAGTTGTGTGGGGAGGTGTCGAGCCTGCAGACCCAAAAAAGCTAGCAACTCTCACCTCACTTTTCCATCTGCTGAGAAGGTTTTCCTATTGTTTCAAAAATGTGCTGAACCTGTTTGATCAGAGGTGACAATGGGAACGAAGAAATGTCTTTCTCACACCATTGGAAGTTAAAGAAATTATCTTAAGTTGAAGTTAGACAATAGTTTTAAAGGAAGTTGAAAGTGGTTTGAGACACATTTCACTTACTGTTCCTTTTGATCAATCAGGTTTAGGTTTTTGAAATACAAAAACCTGCCAAACCTCTTTACTGGAGGCAGAAGGGGAGTGAATGTACACAGCACAAGTAGCACCTTTCAAGATTTCATTGATGCTCTAAAAACGAACAAACCTTGTCTTAATCAGCAATCATCACGATCACCATTTTTTATATAGATGCTGAAGTGCTCAAAGTCCTTCACGCAATGCAACTGATGTCTACGTCTCGGTAATTAGGGTTAAAAGCTCTGAGCAGGCCCAGTTATCAGTACTTCTTACAGTGTTAAACTAACCTTCACTTTCATGTGGACTGCGGGAAATACCTTATCCCTTGCTTTGCGCAGACCTAGAATAGCAGATCTGACTGCAGAAACCTGTTTCTGCAGAAGTTTTCTGGGTTTTCAGGATTGGAGTGTGCATTTTAACAATGACTGGGAAACAAAAGAGATTTTGAGCGATAGGGGGAAATCCATAGGAAGAGATCACTGGGGATGAGAACTGGTGAAGGCTAATTTGCTTTGCACAGATATAGGAGACAAGAAGGGGGCAAGAGGGCGCCCCCCCATATTCTTTAGAGAACTCAGTCCACTGATATAATACCATTTATGTTTCCTCGTCTTGTGAACAAGCATTTGAAACTGGGGAGAGGGAGGAAGGGGAACCCACTGATGAGGCTATTGGTTTCCTCAAGGGACTGAACTGCTTAATTAATCATAAAGTCCTCCTTCAGCAGGAGCAGCCCAGCTGTGATGCTAGCCAATCCTTGAGAAGGCCATCCATCACTGTCAATACTAAGGACCAATCCGTGAGAAGGTGCCCTGTTGACTGTCAGCCAATGGCATAGGCTTGTGTTCCGGATAGAAACTATAAAAACAGAGGCTGATGAGAATTAATTCTCCGTTATTTGATTCTCCTGTTCCTGGAACTGCTAAAACGAACAAAGTTTATGTTCAGATTTTGTTTATTGGTTTGCTTTAAAAACCACCAAGAAACATATATACTTTCTCATTCAAATTCTTAGATTTCATGCCTGCAAGTAGGTACAGTACTGGGAAATCAGAAGACTTCAGAATCTGAATTTTAAATTTTGTCAGATATGTGCCTAGCTGTTATTTATTTTTATGCCGTGATGATGATGATTTGTCTTGAGAATCTTTTGATAAAAGGGCAGTATATACATATAAACATATGTCTATATTCTCAAATGTTATGTGTTTTAAAGAGAACTAAACTATATACGATCCGCAATTCAAATTTTAATAGGAACAAATTTTAATAGGAGGGAGTGCTGTTGAGTCCCATAGGGAAATCAGTTGTGAGATTCCCCCCCCCCAAAAAAAAAATTGCTACAGCCTAATATTTAGGGATTTGTTTATTTTTTAAAGTTGATTAAAAATGCAGGATTTTCTGCCTCAAAATTCAAAACAGCCTTCTAAAGGATATAAGCAAAATTTAAAATATATCCATTGATAAAATTAAACAGTTTAATATAATCTCAGAAGCCAGGTGTTTGACTTGAAGTTTGGAAAATATGGTTCTGTAGCCTTATTAATCCATGGGTCGGAATAATTGTTGCACCCGAGCAGAGACAAAAGGAGCCAAACGACACCAAGGGGTTAATCCAGAGAAAGAGCGTTTTATTCTGCCATGTGGGGGGGGGGCAGAGGCACCTGTGTGATTCAGTTCACAAAAGACAGGCCGCACCGAAAACATTTTACAAGCAGGTTTTATCCTTTTTTCAAACCCCTTTTTTCCTCTCCCCCTTCACAGATTCTTACATAGAAATGTTGCTTTTCGTTCTCTGGCTCTGTTCCCGGAAGTATGTTGCAAGTCAATGTACCAGGACAAGGTTAGCTTGGATCTGGGAAGCGAAAGCTTTACTGTTCTCAGCTCTGAGTTGTTACAGCGTTTTTGTTACAGATAGGACTGCTTAGCTCATGCTTTTTGTCTTAGAGGAGAATGCAGTTTTTAAAATGCGTACTCCGAGGCCTGGCTGGGGGGAAGGATTCACAAACAGTTTTTAGGGCTTTCTGGGGTAACCCTAACTGTACCCCTTCAGTTCTAGGGGATTTCAGCTGATTAAATTTAGGTGGGGTGTGGATTTCAAATATAATTCCAAGTTTTCGGATACAAGGTTCAACAGAGAGACAGAGAGTGAAGGAGCCCCTCCCCCAACACAGCTCAGTTCTATCTTACTACAAAAGAGGTTGCAGAGGAAATAAATGTGTGATGCTTTTCCTTATCTTCCGGATGAGGAAGAAAGTTTAACTATTTAGTTTCAAAATGAACAATAAGGCAATACCTTTACTAGGCCATCCAAGATGTCACAAAATAGTGTGCAAGTGTTCAAGTTATCCAGAAATCATAATTAGGTTAGATTGTAAATTGTGTGTGTGTAAGTTGGCTGATATTGAAGCCATACAGACAGCTTTAAGGTAGCCTTAACATGGCAGGATGTAGCAGAAATGCAAATGATGCTCTAATAGGTGCTATATTGATTGTAGGTTGAACCAAGAACTCCTGAAATGGAGAAACATGGCACTGATTGATCATTCATTTTTTTTAAAAAAAAAGATTAATCAAACTGTCATCCAATATTTGGTAGTTGTGATGTGATGATTTAATTTGTGAGGGTGCTGTGCATTTTGAGTGGGGTGCATGCCTATTGTACAGATTTTTAAAAACTGGATTGAAGTTGTAGTAAGGAACCAGTAGTTTTTGTAAATCACAGTATAAATGTCAGAAATGGAAGCTTGTCAGCATTCCTCAGTGAATCCTGTAAATGCCTCTTCTAGTAATTGTCTAGCAATTATTTTTCCACTGAATTCTGACAGTCTCAACAATCTCACTTTCTTTTTTTACATTCACACAGTTAAATATGTTTGACAGCAGTAACTTGTAATTGCCAAAACCCGCCACTGTGGGTCGCTGTTTCAGTACTAAGGTTGGCATCTGGCTGGGGGAGTAATTAAAACTGTTTATTTGATGAAGGTAGGAATGTTGGGTTGATGGAAAGATGCTTTATTCTTCTGGCCTCTTATGTGGGCATGAGTTTCCGAAAGAGTTTGTCCAGAACTGAAATACTGTATATTTTTGTGAGTTTTTCACTGCATATTATACACTATCTGCTGCAGAGTCCAGAATTAACTACCACATGCTCTTTTGAGACTCATGACTGCAACACACTATGGAGTCCTAAATTTGTGGAGTGGGAGAGTAATTTAAAAAACAACAACATTTTATTGAGGGGGGAAATACATGAACAAAGACATACAGATACCACAAATAATCTTATTGAGAAGGTACAGTCATACCTTGGTTTTCGAACAGCTTAGTTCTCAAACGTTTTGGCTGCCAAACGCCACAAACCCAGAAGTGACTGTTCCAGTTTGCGAACTATTTTTTGAAGCCAAACGTCCGATGGAGCTTCCTGCAGCCAATCAGAAGCCGTGCCTTGGTTTCCGAATGTTTTGGAAGTCAAACAGATTTCCGGAATGGATTCTGTTCGACTTCCAAAGTATGACTGTATTTCTTTTATCTCAGATTTGTAATAAATTGAGGTGGCCTTGCAGTGGGCAGGCAATCTGGGGCTGTGGGTGACCCACTTAAATTAATGAGCTTATGTTAGTTGTGCCCATTAACTAGTGTTGACTACCACCCTGTTTTTCTACTAGTGGCAAGGGTCATTTTTATTGCAGGTACATATCGGCTGTCAGAGGTTCTTAAGGTGTTGCTAAACAATAGACTTGAGTCATAACATTTGCATGTGCTAATTTACATGTACAGATACGAATTTAGGCAGAGGGTGGTTTTGGGGGGTGGGGAGCAAACTCTGACTCCTCTCAGGGTATATTCTGAGCCATGGAGTGCCAACAGTATTTTCTGGGCCCAATATGTAGTATAGTGTGCTTTGCAATGTGCCCAACTGCCCTGTAAGCAGGGGGTTTGAATTGTTGAAAAGGGAAGGGTCAGCACAAAAGACCCAGGACTCGGATAACCAATCTGGTTCTCTCTACAGCAGGCATAGGCAAACTCGGCCCTCCAGATGTTTCTGGCCTACAACTTCCATGATCCCTAGCTAGCAGGACCAGTGATGAGGTATGATGGGAATTATAGTCCCAAAACATCTGGAAGGCTGAGTTTGCCTATGCCTGCTCTACAGCATGAGGATCCCCTTCCCAGTGCTTAATGTCTAAAAGAAGAGAGTGGGAGTCAAGGCTGGATTTAGGTTTGATGACGCCCTAAGCTACTGAAGGTAATGGGTCCCTTTATATGTCCAGCTGGCCTTTGTCAACAACATTTTATGAGAGAGAGAGAGAGAGAGAGAGAGAGAGAGAGAGAGAGAGACTCTATATATATTTCTATATATAGGCACCCTATAGACATGAGCAAACCAGTGATATTTTAGGGAGCAGGCTAGCAGACAGGGCCCATTACTTACATCATAGGAGCTTACACAACACAAAACACTGTTGCTGTATGTAGGTTTTATTTTATTTGTTTTTTATCATATATTTTGGAAATGTACATCCAGATTTATTTATTTTTTAATTTTTTGGGGGGCCCCCAAGAGCGTGAGACCCTAAGCTATAGCTTGCTTAGCTTATATGTAAATCCAGCACTGGTGGGAGCAGTGGCGTAGCGTGGGGGGTGCCAGGGGTGCCGGCCACACCGGGCGCAACATCGGGGGGGCGCTCGCTGCCTCCGGAGTCGCCGAAGAGCCTCGGGCGCAGGCTGTAGCGGAGCTGCATGTCTCGCGGAACCGACGAGCTGTGCGCGCGTCCGGGCTGAAGGCGCCCGGCAGGCAGCGGCTCTCAGTGCTCGCCGCGGAGGACGCGCCAGGCAGCCCCTCCTCACAGCCCCGCCTCCGCCGGTGCTGCTGCAGCTGCTGGGCCGTTGCATTTTCCTCGCCTCTCTGCCCCCCTCCTCCTCCGGGCAAGCGGCGTCGTTTGGGCGGCAGCGCCAGCGGCAACTCGCAGGTTAGGGGTTAGGGGGGGCGCAAATTACTTGCCTTGCCCCGGGTTAGGGGGCGCAAATTACTTGCGTTGCCCTGGGTGCTGACAACTCACGCTACGCCGCTGGGTGGGAGTGTGTGTGTGTGTGTGTGTGTGTGTGTGTAGCCTAATGATGCACAATCATAGGATGTATTGTGTGGCAGCACCCAGGTATCTTTATTCCTAGATATGAGTGGTAGCTGTTTGTGGCTGCTACTGAATGATGCTGAGAATGCACTCTGCACATGCTTAACTGCACTCATTATGACTACTTTGCACATTCTAAGGCCTAATCCTGGAGCTGAAAGAGGCCCTAGCTCAAATCCAGCTTCACTCACATAGTTTACCCCACAACCTTCTTTAGCCATTGTTTCACACTCACTACCAAAGCATCAATAGTACTCATGCACCTAACATTCTGCATTCTTTCCCCCCATGAACGTTGCTACTAATGAGCAAAATTAGAGGAATTCTCAGTGTACTCCTATACATTGTTAGTGAAAAGTAAGGCCCATTAAGTTCAGTGGGGCAAGGACTTACTCCCAGGTAAGCGAGTGTGTAGGATTGCAATTTCAAAAGCTCTATGCCAGGATGCTATCTGCTAGCCACAGGGGAAATGGTGAGTGTCAAACGACCTCAAGGCTGAAGTTGATGCTTATTCAAAGCAGAGGTGCAAGGTCCTGTGCATGAAATGTAACAAGCAAAGGATAAATAATGAACTGACATTTGCACTTAGCCTTGGCCACCTGCCTCCACCTGGAGATTGTCCTCTATGAGATGCCCTAGCAACGTGTCCTGCACAAAGGTTCATTTTTCCAACATCAGGAACTAGTTTTGAGTGTTGTGACATGCTGTTCTGCACTAGCTGAATAATAAGAAGCAAGTGCAAGTGACCTGCAGGGGAAATATTCTGAGGTTTTAAAAATTATTATTTTAAAGCAGAACAGCTTTTCTTTTACGGTAGATTCAGATATTCAAAAGTGAATTATAACATGCACAACGAAGCTAAGCTGCTCTGAGCATAGCTGTCAACTCCCCCCCCCCTTTTTTTTAAGGGAAAATCCTATTCGGAATAAGGGAATTTCCCTTTTTAAAAAAGGGAAACATTGACAGCTATGGCTCTGAGTCTGGTCAATGTGGCTGGATGAGAGACTGCCTGGAGAACCATAAACATTGCCTTGAATTCCATGGAATAAAGGCAGACTGTTGTGAGGAGTTTCTATCAGATTTCTGTTGCAAGGGGTCTGAGTGTGGGTTGTCCTGAGGCAATACCTAGGGAAACTTCTTAGGCTTCGTGGTTTTTGGTTTAAGCATGGTTTGTTAACCAGTAATGTTCAGGTGATGTGCCTCCACAGGAGCTAAGATGGTCCAAGAAGGCTAAGTGGCGGTTGACTCATTCTTATCCCACCCACAGCCAGAGGGAAGTGTAAACTAGGTTTGTATATTAAAGGAAAGCCACAACTGAGAGAGAGGCTGAGGGGGACACAGCTGGGTTTCTGTTCTGTAAGTGTCTTAGGGTGCTAGCATGGGCATAGCCAGGGTGGGCAGGGGGCAGCTGCCCCCCTAAATCAATCAAAATCAATACAAATCTGCGGTTCTGACCCCCCCCCCAACAAAAGCCTGTCCCCACTAACAAAAATCCTAGCTATGCCCATGGGTGCTGGCTGTCTCCCTAGATATCTGATGGAAGTCAGTGTGGTGCAGTGGTAAGAATGTTGGACTAAGAAAACCAGGGTTCAAATCCCCACTCAGTCATGAAATTCACCGGGATAACATTGGGCCTATTTGCATCTCTCAGTGTGCCTACTGCCAAGACTTGGTGCACATGCCAAAGTGGTGCATTTACGTATGTGTCAGTACGCTGGTGGATGTTGCCCATCTTGTGCCAGCAGCGGATGTCTGCATATCCATCGCTGCTGATCCAAGGAGTGGGAAGTGTTAGGAAGCTGCCTCTCTGTGTCAGACCGATATCTAGCTGAATATTGCCTGCACTGAACTGGCAGCAGCTCTTGGGGGTTTCAGGCAAGGGACATTTCTAGCCCTACCTGGATATGTTGGGGGTTGTACCTGGGCCTTTCTGCATGCTCTACCACTGAGTTTCAGCCCATCCTAAAGTGTTGCTGCACAAGAGGCCAGCACAGTTATGAGCCAAGATGAGGCTTGCAGCTTGGATGCTCTCTGCCCATGGAGGCAAAGAGATCTGATCCACAAGGCACAATTCCTTCAGGAAGCCCTGTTGAAATAGATGGGAGCTGTGCAAAAGACTTATCTTAGTTTCTGTGAGGCTTCTACCAGAGGACATCTTGGTAATTGGTAACTGTACCCAAGGAAGAAGAGGGGCCTTTTAGATTTCTTATGCCAGTCCTTAGCTGGGCCTGTTCTGTACTCCTGCTACCTTGGCTGGATCAAAGCCCAAGTGTTTTCTCTGACGTTTTCTTAGAAGCAAGCTACAGATTACTGCTGCAAATTTGACAAGCTTCCAGCATTGTTCCTGGCCTGGTGAGCTAAACCTAATGGAATCCCCTCTTCAAGGTGAGGGAGCCCTGTCCTCATTTGCATTTGGTTCCCCTAGTGATGAGGGGGAGCCCTCACAGCTGCAGTCTGTGGAAAGTGAGCTTGCTGCCTGCTGCTCGCTGCTATTGTGATTTTTTTAGATTTTTTTATTTAGGGAGCTGTGTCCAGCTCTTCATGGCAAAAAAAAAAAAAAAAGCCTTTACAAAGTGGCTGATAACATCTGCATTTCGTATCAGGTAATCATAGAATTGTAGAGTTGGAAAGGACCATGTGGGTTATCTAATCCAACCCCCTGCAATACAGGAATATAGGGCTCAAACCCACAACCCTGAGATTAAGAGCCTCTGAGTATTGAACTATAAATTTCAGCTTTCTGGTCTTCTAGGGAATCACCCTGCTACCAATTATGTGGAAGAAAACAGGACAGGGCATAGAAAGCCTGACCAATATGTTTTTTCTAAGGGCAGTACCAAAGACAGGGAATCCCATCTCACTGCTCAACAGTTTATGCAGTGTTTTCCTTCCTCATATAGCACCATGCATGGTCATATTATAAGCAGCAGTGACAGGTGTCTGGTGCCTATCTTGGTGTTTAAAACCCTTTAGTTAATTCCCTGAAAGAGAAGGCCAAAACCTGCTTGGATGCCATTATCCCTGACATGGGAGCACTAAGCCCTTCATCCCAGATATGCAGAAGCCAGCTAAGGTTTCTTGGAGGTGAGGGAAATGCACTCTGCAAGTGCTCAGATACACTCTGCTACTGACATGCTCCATTAATACATGTGCAACACACAACCTCCTAAGACAGCAGCATAACAGCATCCCAGTTCAGAACAGGAAAGATAAAACACTTGGCAGTGAAAACCCAAATCCAGGGACTTAACACATCCTGAACCCAGCTGAGAAGGAACTTCTGAAACCATTGGGAGTTTGTGTGGATCAAATGTGAAACAACGTGACCAATGTTTGCCAGTAGGTGGCGATGCAGGACCACAAATCGGCTTCCTGATCCCAGGGACAAATTTGTGTTTCTAAAGAGGGAGAGGGGTGGTGGAAGAAGCAGCAGGCCAGGAGAGGGTGCTAAGGACCTTTGCTTTCCATAGGATAAATTTCATACAGCTGAATCGGGGGAACCTTGTCTGTCACTCAGGATGCCATTGCACACCAAGGGCAATGGGGGAGGATCGTGATTGGACCCCAGCAAACTATTGTAAATACGGTTTGCACCACCATAGCTTCACAAACCACAGTTGCACCACCTCATTCCTTTCCTGCCTTTTCTGATGCTGTTTACCCCAAGTTTGTTTTTTCGCCCTCTCTTAATCCTAATATATCCTTCCCATCCTGTTTTCTTCCTTCTTAGCAGTGGTGCTGTCAGTGTGGCACTTGGGAGCAGAAGCCCAGGCCCCCACCAAGCAGAAAGAGCAGGCCAGGCTGACATGTTTTCTAAGCAAGCGAAACAGAACACCTTAAAAGAACCTCTGCCCTGGAAGACCATTAAGTCCATTGTCTAAAATTACCATAGAAAGCAACTCTGTATACAACTCTGCTTTCTAGCATGATGCACAATTCCTCTTGAAAGAAGCTGTAATCAAATTCGCCTCTTTCTTTTTTTTAATGCTTCAAAAGTTTAGTTGTAGAAGAGCATATAACTCAGAGCAGCAATTCTCTAACTTTCTGCCCTCCGGATCCACTTGAGAGGACTGGAATTTGCTGGGGCCTGTCAGTCACAAAATAGTGTTAGATGGAGGTAGATGGCTTTTACCGACTTCTCTTTCTACTGATATCTAATCAATCCTTGGAAATTGCTTTGTTCTTTTGCCAGGACAATTTCCCTTGTGGCAAGGAGTTCCACAGCTCTGCTTTCCTCACGTTTCCTCAAACAGGCATTTGCTCTTGAGGTGTTGTGACTCAGCCTCTCCATTTTAAGCTGATTTGCTTAAAATGTGGAAAAGCCTTTTTGTTTTATATTTGTTTTATATTTTTCCCCTTCCCATCCCCACGTCTCTTAAAAATAATTTATCTGTCTTCTGTGGTTTCTTTTCCCACTCTCGTCGCATGCAAATTGTACTCTATCCGTTGGTCGGGTCCAAAGGCTACAGCGCAGCTAGTAGGTTGAGACTGGCAAGGCAGGATGAACTGGGCAGGCCATAATACTGAAGCCCACCTGAAAATGAGCCCACATCCTGGGCTGCTGTTTGAGAAACACCAATTCAGAGCATATTGCTTTGCCATCGTTTTTGCACACCTGGGCTGAGGGAACGTGCCTTCCAGAAAGGTTTTTGCCCTAGCACCTGATTTTGTTACAATTTCCAGATGTTAGAAAAGCAGATGCAGAATTTTACATCCTTTCCTCCCTCCGTGTCTTTTTAATGGACATGTTTCAGTTCCCTGTGATTTTCAAATCAAAACAGTTCTCTGGTGCCTGTTGACCCACGCCCCCCCCTTTCTGGTGTATTTACATACATTGGCCATGTAGTCATGAAGAAGGAAGTTTCCTCATCTGCTAGGCCGCAAGCGCTCGCTTTGGTCCTAATGTGAAACAAATGCTATGTCCTCCCATTCCCCCACCCCATCCTCGCCTGCCCATGCTATAAATAAAGGAGCAAGGCCAAATCTTGCTGCAAAAACAACAAACCTAGGCTCCACGCGGCAAGCTGCACGCAAGGCGGCCCCTGAAAGAAAAATATTTAAGTACAATAAAATGCATCATATGGCCTGTAGCTGGGGAGTCATTTATGGATGACTTATTAACCTTTCCCAAACCAGGCTCTGTCGTGGTGGGGTGGGAGGTGGTACAGTGATTTCACTTACAATTCCCTGCTGTTTGGGGAGAATGGAGACTACTGCTCTGTTCAACCTCAGAACCCAATCCAATGGTGTAATGTGCAAGGCAAAAAGGCAATGGGAAGACCAGGTTAGGGCTGTCACCTGGCTCAGATCCAGTGCCCTGATACACACAGGAATTGAACAAAGGAGGAACCACCTCTGCCCTTATTTTATTCATTTATTGATTGCATTTACATCCCCCTTTTTTTTCTCCAAAGCGGCATACATTGGTTCCCCCTGCTCCTCATGAAATCCTCAAAACCCTGTCCGTTAGGCAGTGATTGGCCCATCACTTAGAGAGCTTTACGGCTGCGTGGAGATTTGAACCCAGGCCCTAGGCTGAGACTCAGTTCACCTCACTGCACTGGCTCTCAGCCCTGCATCAACCTGTGTGTGTAATAAGTATTTGGAGACGTGACGTGTTATGCCTGGCTGTGAGGAAAAGGGCCTTCTCAGGTGTATTCCAGCGGTGCTGAGAAAGACCCCCTAATTGAGACCCTGGAGAGCTGTTGACAGTCATTGTTAGGGAAACTACAATTGCCTCATTCAATATAAGGCAGCGTTCTACATTACCTTGTGAATGGTGTTTTTGGCGCTCTGGTAGAGTGAAACACATGAAAATTGGAAGCAGACCGTTTAACTCAATATTGTTACCATCTACACTGCAGTGGCTTTGCAGGGTTTCAGATGGGATTCTTGCCCATCTCTACCAGCATATGCCCGAGACGAATGTGGAAGAAGCCTGTGTTCTTCCACTGAGCTGCGCAAGGCACACAGTGCAGAGACCATTAAGGAGCATGCATAGGCTTGGGTGTGGAGAGCAGGCCTAGTTGGGTTTGTCATACTAAGCGACAAGATCCAGAGCAGAGTCAAAGTGGAGTCGGCAGGATTTGAACACCGTTATATCTTAATTGTTGGCGATTTGGGTGTCGGAGCTGGGAAAGGCAGGGGAGACTGAACAAGCACAATTCTGCAAACCCCACTGTGGTCTACAGGAGCAGTGCAAGAATATCACTTTGCAGCAGACACGCAGGAAGGATGGAGCCTGTTTGTGTACTAGAGGCAGCCCGATAGGCAAGGTGAGGTGGCCACCCAAATGGTTGTTGCCGAGTGAGAAGAGTTGGCGAGACAAGAGTCACTCCATGGGACTCAAGTCCTCCAGGAGGTTCTCCAAGAGCAGCTCCACAGAGGTGCCATCCTCTTGGACACTTCATTTCAATGGGGTTTGCAGAGAACTTTCTGTGGGATGATGCCTGTGTGCACAGCATGTTTCTGAGTGGGGCGCCATTTGCACTGGACTCCTCAAGGATTTTAACTGGAAGCTTCTGAGCAGATCTGGGAGCTTGGGCTGGCTCTTTATGCACAGAAATGGGTTCATTATAAAACAACCACCACCACCAATACTACAATGGCTGTACCTGACAGGTGGGAAAGACTGAAGAGGACACTGGAGGCCAGTACTAAATTTGTCATTTGTCATGAAGCTCAGAACCACACTAAGCAGCCAGTTTTGCCAGTAGACCACTTTAGCAAGGTAGTAAATTGGAAGACCAAGGTCCCATGGCCAACCTTCTACCACAAATGGGAGAGACTGAGAAAGGATGTGATTATCTCGAGACTGCAATGTCATTATATCCCAGAAGAGGTCAGGCAAGGGAAGTATAGAGTGGGCTATTTGCAGCAATTGTGAAGGAACCAGAGCAAAAAAATTAAATTAAAACTGCACCTTTGAAATATTACTTAGATGGATCAGCCTGATTTGAGTTTTCAGGCTTACCATGCCATTACATTTATTCAAGTAATGCAGTTGTTAGGCATAACTGCCGATTAGCAGGAATTATGGGAGTTGTAGTCCAAAAATGGGAAGGGCTGTAATAGATTATTCTATTACTTTGTTTAGAACACTTTTAAAATATACACACACTTTCCCCAGCCCTCCAAAGTTACACAGGTGAGTCCCTGGGAAATTAGTATTCTCTCTACTTGTCAGAGTCACCAACCAACTTGTACCCGCTGAAAGGTTCCATCCTCATCCTTTGGGGCAAATGGGAAGGGCTCACAAGAACAGAGCAACGTGAGAAAATGTAAAAGCAAAACTCTCCAACGCCGTGTCCTTTGCTGTGGGTGACTTTATTTTAATAAGGACCACTTAATTTGTTCTTTGGCAGACTGCAGAACCTATGAACAAGTTGGGGGGAAAGAGAGAGAGAAAATGAGAACAATTAATTGCTTCTGTCTCCAGTGTTTTGCCAACAGGCTAGGCCAAAGGGATGGGGAATCTGTAGGCCCTGCATTGGGGCAATTTGATTAGCCATTCTGAAGTTAAAACTAAAGGGATCTGTTGTTTGCATTTCTTTGCATCTTTACGAGCTTGTCTTGGGAGATGGTTAACGAAGAGCAAGTCCAGAAATAAATTCGCAGGAGCCAAAAGATCACTGGACCAAATATGAGGCAGGACCACCCAGCACTACCACCCTCAAAACACATCCCCTACCCAAATCATCCAAAACACAGCATCTCTCAAACAGAAAGCAATGCATTGTGGAACATGTGTTCTAATAATCCCGGTCAACCAGACGCACAATGTAGATGCAAGTCAACCAGCAGATACTGTGGTTCAAACCACCCTGTAAATCAGGAAAACATGTGGCCCTTCAGGTGTTGTTGGACTGCAACTTGCATTGTGTTGGCCACACTGGCTGGGGCTGGTGGGAGTTGGAGTCCAATTTCCCATTTCTACTGGGAGTCATTTCTTTTGACGTGGAAGATCTTCCTCCAGTCCTGAATATATAGCTGCCAATTGCAGTTATACAAAGCCATGGAAAAGGCACTCTGCACGTACTCAAGAGGCATGCTGATGTTTGTTAGTCTGGTGTCACATCTGCCACTGCCTTTTTTTAAACAAAAAAAGCTCTGGGAGCTAAATCCAGATGAACATTCTAAAGGAAACAAATCTTGGGAAGGGTCTCAACCTAACTAGCTGAACACCAGGGGGGGCAGGTGTGTCTTTCAGATGAAGAAGGGGTGATCACTGAATGCAAAATCAGGCTCTAGGACAGACACAAAAGTTTGTGATGGCCCGGGCAACTGGATGCTAAGGACTTCCCAACTCTATCCGAGTTCTCCCTCTGTTTGAAAATGATGAACTATATCATGTCCACAGTAATCTGATCACAACGTTTAAGCAAACATTGGTGCATATATAGATATGCCAAGCATTTATGTGTGATGCCCTTTAGTTTTCCCATTGTGGACAAAGGGGATATTGGGCCCCAGTATGTCCTCTGTCCCTCACTGTAATGTGTCCCTTAGTGCCAGCCCCTCTCCCCTGACCCCTCCTCGGCTTTCTCCCCAGCTATGATGCTAGACCTATGTAAAGTGTGCTTGCAGTTGCTAGGCAACATGTGGCCCCACGGCGCTAGTTATGCGAAATGGTGCAGTTGGTTGCAAGTGTGCCCTATAGGCTAATACAGATTTAAACTGTCTTAATATCCATTCCCTCGTTCTAAGGAATCTTGGGAGATGTAGTCCTGTGTGGAAAGCTGCAAATCTCTAATGAAGAATTCTTAGCATTCGAATCAAACTACAACCCATGATTGTCAAACTAGATAAAGCCCATATAGATATGTAGGGTACATGTATGTTGTAAGATGGTGGAGGCATATTTCACATAAAAAAGTTGTCAAGCTACAAATTGTATTCTCCCATTTCGACAATAATTCAGGAGGGACTGCAAAGCACAGCCAAAATGATCTTTCATTCGGAGTGAAGGCAGAAAGCATTGCCCTTCATTCTTGCTTAGTATCATCACTTAGCATAATCTGATGGCCTATGCAGTATCGTCAGGGAGCCTATTCAGAGTGAAAGCAGAACTCTCTGCCTTCATTCTGATCTGGCTTTGTGAAGCTGTCATGCAGCCATTCCTGCATGAAACCTGATGGCCTCACACTACCTATGGGATCCTTGGTTGGCTGGTGTCAGAGCTACAGATAAGGAAAACAAGCAAGTTCAAACAGGCAATGAGCAGCGTGTGGAATAGTTAAGCAACTGAAAATTCCCACCAAGACTCTTTCACTGTGAAAAAGTTAAATTGACAATTTTGAGTATACCCCTAATATGCCACAGAGAATTGGGAGATGTAAAAAAGTGTTGAAGGAAACAGCCACATATCAGTTAGACTTGGCAAGAGCAGCCACGAGAAAGTAACATTCAAACAGGGAGTAGGCTCAAACATATCAGACTGGCAAACAAAGATCATCTTTGTTTATACCACGCTCTTCTATCTCCCCCTTCCCACCCCAGTTTTGAGGACCTGTCTCCTGGTCCCCGGAACTGCGAACATCAACTCCTTGGGATATTTGAGCATTGATTACGCAGGTTGTTTTTTAGGCAATGGTTCTCGTTCTATGGATCGGAGCAACTGTGTTAAAATGGGAAATATTTTCACAGGCGAAAGCAGCAGCGCAGACTCGAGGGGTTTATGTTGCCAACTACTTACTCTAAGGCAGCAGACAAGAAGAGGCAGTTAGTACGGTGTTAGGAGACCTGCCAGGGACCCACCCCCTGTCCTCTTGATCTATGCCATCAGGATTAACTTGGAGAAGACGGCCTGTAAGGAGATAGCTAGTGAGATGGGGGGGATAAGAAACCTTAGGGGAGGTGGAGCAGGATCACTGCCAATATTACCAACATTTTTCAGCCTCTTGTTTGGCTGAACAGGGTCTGGTTTCAGGAAGCAACTTTCCGGTTTGTGGGAAGAGAAAACAGCGCAGTCTCTCACTTTGCGCTCTGTATCCTGTACACACACTCCCCCTCCCTCTCTCACATACACACCTCTATGGCCACATGCTGATGTCATGCACGCACTCTGTGCAAACACATGCAGTAGAGTCCCGATGCCGATTTTTAAAAAAGAAAAGCTGCTTCCAGGCAGACTGGGTACTGAAGCTCTCCCCGCAGAAATTTCCCCAGCAGAGTTTTAATTGTACGTTTGCAAAGGCAAGTATATGCTTTGCTGGGGGAGAGGGCATGCATGCCTGTGGGAAAATATTGCGTACCACACAGACAATACCCATAACTGCCTCTGGCACACATCTTACATGCTACTAACAAGCTCATTATCTGAGTGCAAATCCTTATATACCGTATTTTTCGCTCTATAAGACGCACCAGACCACAAGGCGCATCTAGTTTTAGGAAAACAAGAAAAAAAAATATTCTGAATCTCAGAAGCCAGAACAGCAAGAGGGATCGCTGCGCAGTGAAAGCAGCAATCCCTCTTGCTGTTCTGGTTTCTGTGATAGCTGCGCAGCCTGCACTCACTCCATAAGACGCACACACATTTCCCCTTACTTTTTAGGAGGGAAAAAGTGAGTCTTATAGAGCAAGAAATATGGTAGTCAAAATACACTGTCCATGCACAAGAGGATAGGTATAGGCAGGCTTGGGGATACCCAAATATTTGCAGAAACACAGAAAAACCTGGGAGCTGGAACCAGGGAGAGGGGCCCCATAAAACATCTTGGAACAATTTCTAGACACTTAGCACACTTAAGTTTTTGTTGGGGGAAGAAGGGAAAACAAGGAGGAAGTTGGGATGGAGCAGGGAGTAGCTTGAATCCTGAAGTGCTACACTCTGCACTGCAACATTCTGTTGCGGGTCCCACTTGTCTAACTAATCCGCACGACGACACCGCCTGCTGAGAGCAGGGTACCTGCACGCAAGAGAAACTCCAGAGTAGACTCACCTGAGTGACACTGTGTTCAGATAAAGAGCTGTCCTCCACCTAAAAACAGGCAGGGGAAAGGTGAGGAAATTTAAGGGGATCTGAAGAGCAAAATGCTGAAGACACAGACAATGACATTTCCTTTAAATATACCACAAGTGAGAAATTGAGCAGCTAAAGACCATTATGACAAAATTTATGAATAAGTGTTGGGAGAGATACACCCAGGCCAACCCAGGCAGCTTTTTTCAGGGAGATCTCTTGAAGAACTAATTCAGAAGCCGAGATAGAAAAAAACTCATCCAGTCTTGCACTGGCCAGGACAAAAGGTGGGCAGGTGATGGCTTGAGGGGGGGAAGTATGGTGTTTTTCACTTTATCTGCCCCCCCCTTTGTTGTTACCTCTGACAGCAGAGCAACAAGGGCTGCAAAGTTTTTGCACCTGTAACTGGGAGGCTTGTGAAGGCAGATCCCCTTCTTTGCAGGAAGAAAGAGGGATCTGTTCTGTTCTATACTATGGCCCCTAGGATGACTTTCCAGGGACCATGGGATTGTATCCTAACTAAATTTACGGACAAACTGGATGCAGCACCATCCAGAGAATTATCAACGGTGTGAAAGACTTTTTAAAAAGCCCACTCCCCCACAATCTGGATTAGGCTCCTGGCACAGGGGTGGGTGGGTGGGTGTTAAGTTAGGCTTTAACCCTTTCCCCCCTTCTGCAGTCCCAATCGAGATCAAATGCCTCTTTGTAGTGAATGGGGAGGGAGCATGAATGGGAGCTTTTCTTCCATAACAACAGCAAGTGCAACCCCCCTCCGAAATTCCCACACCAGATTCCTGATCTAGATCAGGCCTCATGAGCCTGCCATTTGCTTTTTAAAAGCCATTCGCACAGCTGGTAATTCTGGGAATGGTTTCTTCGTCTAGTTTGGTCCTTAGCGGTCACCAGATAATGGGGCAGGTCCTTTGACAGTTCAGTAATGGATTAAAGAACAGGGAGAAGGAGGAAGTACCGTATTTTTCGCTCTATAACACGCACCTGACCATAACACGCACGTAGTTTTTAGAGGAGGAAAACAAGAAAAAAATATTCTAAACAAAACAGTGGATGTATGATTTTTGTGGTTCATGCTGTGGCCACAGACATGTGATCTGACGGTGAGTTTGGGGTAGCCCAATGCAAAAATCCTGAGGATCCATGTGGGTCCATGCTTTGTAACCACGTTTTTGCCCCATTGCGGCCCCATGAAACAGTGGGTGTGTGTGTGTTTTTTGTGCAGGCTGTAGCCATGGACATGCTATGTGATCTGATGGTGAATTTGGGGTGACCCAGTGCAAAAATCCTGAGGATCCATGTGGATCCGTGCTTTGTAACCACGTTTTAAGTGGGGAGGGAAGGAAAAGCACTCAAGGGACAAGGAGCACACGTGGGGGGGGGTGGAGAAGGGTGCTGCTAATAATGCAGAAGAGGCTCCTCTCCGGCTTTGCTCCTTTAGAACAAGCAGGCTCTGCGTCTCTCCCTCCTCCCCAGCGAGGAAACCACGATAGTAACCACTCTGAGACAAATCAAGAAAAAGCGCGACCAACACTCTCCCCCAACAAGCACAGTGAGGTCAACACACACACACACACACAGAGAGAGAGAGAGAGAACTGGCCCTAAAGTTGCAGGGCGCTGGAAGTCGCAGGGGCGCTGGGGGAGTGAATGGGAAGCAAGAGAAGGAGAACGATCCCTCACACACACACAGACACACAGAGTGTCAATTCTAAAGTCGCAGGGGCGCTGGGGGAGTGAATGGGAAGTAAGAAGGAGAACGATCTCTCACACACACACAGACACACAGAGTGTCAATTCTAAAGTCGCAGGGGCGCTGGGGGAGTGAATGGGAAGCAAGAGAAGGAGAACGATCCCTCACACACACAGAGACACACAGAGTGTCAATTCTAAAGTCGCAGGGGCGCTGGGAGAGTGAATGGAAAGCAAGAGAAGGAGAATGATCCCTCACACACACACAGACACACAGAGTGTCAATTCTAAAGTCGCAGGGGCGCTGGGGGAGTGAATGGGAAGCAAGAGAAGGAGAATGATCCCTCACACACACACAGACACACAGAGTGTCAATTCTAAAGTCGCAGGGGCGCTGGGGGAGTGAATGGGAAGCAAGAGAAGGAGAACGATCCCTCTCACACACAGAGACACACAGAGTGTCAATTCTAAAGTCGCAGGGGCGCTGGGAGAGTGAATGGAAAGCAAGAGGAAAAGGAGCCCTCACACACAGAGAGACACACAGAGTGTGGATTCTAACGTCGGGAGAGTGAAGGGGAAGCAAGAGGAGAAGCAGCCCTCACGCACACACAGACACACAGAGTGTCAATTCTAACGTCGCAGGGGCGCAGGGAGAGTGAAGGGGAAGCAGGAGGAGGAGAACGATAGCTCAAGCACACACACACACACACACACACACACACACACAGCCCCTACAGTGCCTAATCCAAAATCGGACAGCAAAAAACTGCAGGCAGGGACAGAGAGCACGGGGTTGTTTTAAAGCAGCCAACTCCCGCTCTGCTTCTCTCCCTCCTCCCCGGCTCCGCTAGCTGACAGGAGCCGCTTACACCCGCTTTGCTGTTTCAAAGCGAGCCACGGACTGCTCACGACTGCAGCAGATTCCCCCGCCATCTGTAGGCATTCGCTCCATAACACGCACAGACATTTCCCCTTACTTTCTAGGAGGAAAAATCTGCGTGTTATGGAGCGAAATTTACGGTAATAAATGGGCAGTTTTCACATTGGAGGGAATCTTCACATTGCATTTGGAATAGTGGAATAGTTGGAATAGTGTTTTAACATTCATAAGTGATCTGGAGGTGGAAGGAAGCCATGAGGTAGTGCAAAATTTGCAGACAACTTCAAATTATTCAAGATGGGAAAATTCCAAGCAGACAGACAGTAAAGAATCCCAAAAGGTATTTTCCAAATGGACAATAGGACAATACTGTATTGGCCTGAATATAAGCCACATTTTTTTCCAAGTTCAAATTGTGAAACGTTAAAGTGTGGCTTATATTTGCAACCTTATGCCTCTGGCAAAGCAGTGTGGCTCGCCCCCCCCCCCGAGGACGCAGCCCGAGAGCACGGGCACCCATCCTGTCCACGGCTTCTAATCTTCCCCCAAGCCGCCAAATTTTAAAGGCGTGGCTTATTTGCGGGTGTGGCTTATATTCGGGCCAATAGGGTAACATGGCAAATAAAATTCAATGTGCAGCTAAAGCAGTGTACATTGGACCTCATTGCTTCCTGCCTGATTATTCTCCCTCCATTGATGCCTCAGCCAGCAGGCAAGTGGTGGCAATGGTGGCACTGAGAGAGGGTAGGAAGAGGTGGCTTTTAACTAGGTGCAAGACCCTATTCACTCTCCCAGCATCCCTAGGTAAAGATTCTGTCTGACACCATGGGAGATATGCAACCACGCACTGTGGACAATGATGAACCAAATGGACCATTCCTCTGACTTGGCTCCTCCTGTGCCTAATTCCATTAGCTGTTCTTGGGTCTGTTACCAGCCACAGTCACTCAGCTTTTCACCACCAGGCTCCTGTGTGAAACAGGCCATAAACAGAATCACCCCCATAGCTGCTGGAGGTGGGTACAACACATGCAGAGATAGTTCTGCAAGAGCCCTTAAAGGTTGGAAGCCAGGCTACTGATATTACATATCCTCTCCCAATCCTATTTCCCATCAGAGGAGCAAAACCAGACGAATAGCAGCGATATTTAACATCGAGAGCATTGTTACACTCAAAAGTTGTCCATGCTGCAGGCTCATGTCCTCCTTAAAAAAACAACTTGGAAAGCAAACCCAAATATAGGGAGTGTTTGTGCATATTCTGATGAAGTGGGAACATAGTTTAATACTGCTGTTGACACAGCATGCTTAGAAGCTCACACATACACCATATCATACCAGGCACACACATGCTGCATGTGTTTTGCGGCTGACTCATCCTATACAAATATAGGCTACCCCTCTGGCCACTTATTAAAAATCATTTATTTAGCTTTAATTATAGTATCCCTCCACCAGCATCCTCATGGGATGAAAGACAGAAGCAACCCGTTCGAATGCAATAAAATTGCACCATTTTCTCTTCCCTTAATTGCAGAAAGTTTGCCATGTCTGCAATGGAAGGCACCCACAATCCTGTTGTCTAGCTGCCTGCTAGAGACATTTCTCTTTCCACAAGCCTCTTTAGAGAATTAATTTGATTCTATGTTGGTCGTTTCTTAATTTACTTTGAAACTTTATAATGTTTTAATGATTTTACTGTATACTCTTTTTTTTAATGAATTGGCAGTTCAGATATCCTCTTGTAAAATATAATAAAAAGTTGCATTCCTGGGAGGCAAGGAAGCAGCCACTGGTAATACAAAGGTTTTGTTTGTGCCCTATGGTAGATTCAGTCTCTTTTGCATCCCCTTGGCTACCTTTGCTTCCTACTTCTTTACCCAGCCACCTCCTTTTTGCCAACAACATACAATCTCATAGAACCATTGTGTGTGTGTGTTTATAACAACAGTAATTCGATATAAGCTGGCTAGAGATGCGCGAGTGCTGGCTTCACACAGGTTCTGGCCTAAATGGTACCATGAGATCAAAATGTCTAGGGCTTTACAGTATCTGGGCTTTTTTTGCTTTCTTGCAATTGTGCCCCCCTCCATTCCTACATGCACACAAGCTAGTTTTAGCCACAGCCCCAAAAAGGGTCTAGAGGTGTGGGAAAAGCCAGACAGGTAGAAAGGAGAGAAAGAATCTCCCTGGATGATTTGCAATGGGGAATAAAGGAAGCAGGATGATTTTAACCCAGTCAGCTGCCATGCTGCATTAAAGCGACATGCTTAGAAGGAAGTCAAGTCTTACTCCTGCATCCTGTTTGCAAGAACAGTTCGCTATTTGTAGAGCCTCTCGGGCAAAATTTCATTGTATTCGGAGTTACCCGTGATGTAATCAAAGAGAACAAAGCCATAAGCTGCAGGCTCCGGGATCGTCTGAGGTGGAAAGAGGTTCAGGGAGATGAGCAAGGGAATAAAGTGCAGAGATGAGAGAATATTTACAGGAAGGAAGGAAGGAAGGAAGGAAGGAAGGAAGGAAGGAAGGAAGGAAGGGACCACTTACCCTAAAATTCAGCTTCTGGATGACTTGCTGGGCATCACTTTCCAAAATCACACTAAAATGGAGAAGAAAAATGAAACATCTTGGGAAGGGAGATTTTGATCTGTGTCTCTGGCAAGAACTATGCAGTTGTTATGCAGCTGTTGCAAGGAATCCAGAAGCATTTGGGGAAGCGATTCTAAAGCACTTTACACTACTGATCCAAAGGCAACGTTTTGTTGCCACACACTGCATTTCTTTTAAGATACAATTTGTGCAATTGTGGCTGTGGCTTACTGGATGTTGTCAGTGATGAACAGCACCATGGCATTCCTTGTGCCATTTGGCGACATTTATTTTATGCGCTGCTGTTTTCTAAAGCCCTGTTCTCATTTTATATCTGATCTCTCCCTAGGCTGCACCATGGCAGTGTAGGAACATTTATGAGAGCCTTTAAAAACAAAAGTAGTAACTCCCATAAAGTTCCTCCCTTCCTCCTGGTATTTTGTGAAACCTTTTTCATTTCATTTCCCTCAAGCAAGGGAGCAATGCATCAACTGCAATTCTGCCTTTTGAAAAGGATAAATTACCTTTAATTGTGAGTCTCTTACTAGTTCAAAAAGTAGGAGAAAACACATCTAATGTAAAATGTAAAACATGAATTAATTGAGCTCACATTTTGTTACTTGTGTTTACATTTTAACTGGATTCCTTAATGTGATTTAGGGACTCAGCAAGTGTTTGAATCTCAGTGAGTTGGATGAGCTATGGCAGATCCTTTTAACTCCAGATTTAAAACAGGGTGACATGAGCCAGCTTGCTGAGATCTGCCAAATTAATTCATTTCCCTTTTCTCCCCTTCCACATGATCTCACCCGCCATCAACGATCTCATCCACCACAAGGAACACCCCATCCATGTTTTCCACCAGGGTTCGCTTCTCCACGTTCTTTCTAGATACAAGACAAGGCAAGGCAACTATGAGCACCAGGAACATATCTACACTACTAGATTCAAACTAGTTTAGGAGTCATTTCTGTGCTGGTCAAGCCACATCTGGGGAACTGTGTCCAGTTTTAGGTGCCATATTTTAAAGGAGGACAAACGGGAGTGTGCCAGAAGGAGAACAACTAGGATGGTGAGAATTCTGCAAAGGGGCAGAGCTTCTTGTTGTATTTGGACAATAAAAAGGAGTGCTGCCCAAATGATAGCAAAATGGATAGTACGCAAGCCTCCTTAAGGTCAGTATTACATGGGCAGGGTGCCACTACTGAAAAAGCTCTCTCCTTCATTGTCACCAGCTTCACATTTGATGACAGGGGCACCTAGAAAACAGTCACAGATGCAGATTCTTGCTACCAGTTTCTTGGTATTTGAAGAGACAGTCCATTAAAATACCCTATAAATCAAGGGGAACATTTTGGGAAGGAACGTATCTTGCCAATAAAAGCTTTTCTGGAAAGCAGAAAGCACTTTGAGCTTGGAGATACTGTTAATCTGCTATTGCAATAGACACAATCCACTGAGAAATTCTCATAGTTTTGCCATTCCCTGTAGCATGCAGCTTCACTTGCTTCTTTGAGCCATCTTATGTTCTTTGTTCTACAGCTACACTTCTCTGCAGTATGCCCATCCTCTGTTTTGTACCAAACTATGATCTGGATTGGGGACACGGGTGGCACTGTGGGTTAAACCACAGAGCCTAGGACTTGCTGATCAGAAGGTCAGGGGTTCGAATCCCCGCAACGGGGTGAGCTCCCATTGCTCAGTCCCTGCTCCTGCCAACCTAGCAGTTTGAAAGCACGTCAAAGTGCTAGTAGATAAATAGGTACCGCTCCAGCGGGAAGGTAAACAGCATTTCCGTGCGCTGCTCTGGTTCACCAGAAACGGCTTGGTAATGCTGGTCACATGACCCGGAAGCTGTACGCCGGCTCCCTCGGCCAATAAAGCGAGATGAGCGCCGCAACCACAGAGTCGGCCACGACTGGACCTAATGGTCAGGGGTCCCTTTACCTTTACCTATGATCTGGATTACGAGCACATGGGCACACATACTATCTTTGGGCAACAGGTCACAGCGATTATTTATTTTGTCCCTTCCACTTTGTGAGAATCTCATTGATCTCCGCTGGGATTAATGATGATACTCACCGCAGCATATGGTTGAGAGATTCAAAGAGACAGGTGAGAACGGACATCAACATCAGCTATTAAAAAGTGGGACCAAGAAAGGAAGACTCACATCAACAAAAACAAAATCAAGTGATCTTTTCAACATGTACTGTATTTCTCCCTGACCATCTACTAGAAACACACAGAGCAGACAGAACATAGGTTGTTTTCACGTAGGGGCCCCAAAGCTTTGCTGTAGCTTTGTTTTTCTGAAATTAGCTGGGAACAGAAGCAAACGGTGATTCTACACAACATGTAACATAGCACTATTACTTGGCAATGTGATGACTTTGTGCAATCTTTACTCAGAGTCCTGTCCATTTGTAAAGTCATGTGTAAGCTTAATTATAACCTTTCTCTTCGTGGTTTCTACCTATAACTGTTTTCTGTTCAACATTTGGGGGGACGGGACGGACAGAAATGAAAGGCAATGAAACCACAAAATAAGAAGTACAAGGCTACATAAGTCACTATTTAGCTCATTTACCTGCTGGCTAAAAAATTAATAATATTTACCTCATTCTCATGGGGACTTCCCACTACATAAAAGAAAAGATCAATGCTGCTTTTATAGACAATGGTCAGGCCTTCCAAAAAAGCAATCTCACCTGAGGAAAACAAGAAAGAGAAATTATGTTTAGAGAGAGAAGCGGGAAAGCTCTTAGAATCATAGAATTGTATTGTTTGCATCTACATTGTTGGCATCTAAGGGACCACGAGGGGCATCTAGTCCAACCCCCAATGTTAAAATGCAGGAATCTTTCGCTCAACGTGGGCCACAAACCCACGACCCTGAGATTAAGAGTCTAATGCTCTACCAACTGAGCTATCCCACCTTCGAGAACCTTACAACTCCATCAGGCCCTGCCTCATTTGCTTGTGGTGACCTTATTTCTGATTTATTTTTTATGATTTCTAACAATTTAATTCTACCCATGCTGCAGTTGTAAATGGATGGAATCTGAGTCAGCCAGGTCTTTTCTGATGGGCTCCATCTGACTGAGATGGAGCTTGTTTACCTTTTAAAGGGTGTGCCAAGCTGTCCCACAGCTGAAGGGGTTTTCCTCTTGACTGCACCCAGAACAGTGTGGCATGGCAGAGTTAGGGACCAAAAGGAGGCCTGCCAATGTCTGACTGCAGATAAGGCAAACGCCTTGTCCAACACAGGTTTCTAACAGTTAGAGCATACAAGATTGTGCTTGGCATAACATCTTCTAAGTGGCAGGTTTTTATTTTATTTTTTAAAGACTGCTTATTCCTCTCCAGATAATGGCTAACATTTCTACAGGAGTACCTATTTGAAATGCAAACCAGCGGAGTGGATTTGTCTTGGGGTAAATATGTCTCCATACCAGCAACTAAATTTGCTTCAGGAGTGCAGGCCAAATTCACCCCCATACTCCTCTTCCGCAGCGCAGAAAAACCTTCTGCAATGTGTCCTCCTCTTGATCTCTCTCCATCACTTAGGCCAGCTGCTGGACCACTCCACATTGCCATCACCTGTCCCTTTGTCACTCCAAGTGTCTCTTTTCACTCTTGGTTGACGGAAATATTTCTGGTCCCACCTGCACTATACATTTAAAGCAATATCATACCACTTTAAACAGTCATGGCTTTTCTCAAGATATCCTGGGAGCTGTAATATTTTAAAGGGTACTGAGAGTCCCCATATTCCCCTCACAGAACTAAGAAGAAAGACTGGTTGTTAAACCACTTTGGGAACTGTAGCTCCATGAAGGGAATAGGAGTCTTCTAACAACTCTCAGCCCATTTAACAAACTACACTTCCCAGAATTCTTTTGGGGGGCGGTGTCTGTTTAAAGTGACACGATACTATGTTAAATGTACAGTGCAGATGTGGTCTCTGTTTCTCAAGGGAAGGAGAAGAGCCAAGGAGATCTATGGTTGAGTGCCTGGTGGTACTAGAGGCTGCTGGTTGTTTGTTTATCTTTAATGGCCGCATACTCACTGTCAGTCTTGTGGGTCTTGTTGAAGACATTCCTTTCGAAACTCTTCTGTTCCTTCATAGATGGAAAGGTGTCATCATAATACTGTGGAGAGCCAGAATAGGAGGCTCAAAACAAGGATGAGGCAGCATAGGAGTAGGGAATGGCTAACAAATAAGAATCAGCTCTATCCAGACTTTAGAGCAGGGATTGTGAACCTGTGGTCTTCCAGCTGTTACTGGACTACAAATTCCAACATCCATGATCACTGGATGTGCTGGCTGGGATTGATGGGAGATGGAGTTCCCACAACATTCACGTTCATTGAAAATGAAAATCCCCTCGATGTGAAAATTGGTAAAAGCCTGTTAGAGAACAGTGCTCCTGAGCAATAGATAGAGCAATAGCTATCAGGCATGATAGCTAAATGGAACTTCCATATTCAGAGACAATCTATATCCAAGACCAAATGCTAGGGATAAACAAGGGGACGCTATTAACTTCTTGGCCCACCCGTGAGCGCTCAGAAACACTTGGTTGGCTGTTGGTGGAAACAAAATGTTGGACTACATCAGAGGTGGGCTTGAATGCAGCCCTCAAATTTCTTGGATGCTCCCACCTCTGAAATCTTCTGTTTATTTCTGGGTTGGAGGGAGAGGGAGTGAAGGTGAGAGAGAGCGAGAGAGAGAGACTGGCCATGGATCTCTTGCCACTCTAGCCTTCATACTCTGCTTTCTCTCTCAACAGTTTTAACAGTCTTTCACGCTCTCGCTCCTGCACTCTATGGTTTCTCTCTCAAGAATGAGTAACGTATACATTAGGCATGGGGAACATGTGGCCCTCAGTGTGGTTAATAGGGATGATAGGAGCTGTGTTCAGCGACATCTGGAGGTCCACAGGCCCTTCATCCCTCACATCAGTGATGAACAGAGAGTGAAAAACTATTACCTGTCAGAATGCATAAAGGTGGAATCAGTGGCTGAAATTGATGGGGACACATTTATGAGAACAGGAAGTTATTCCCGTGATACGAAGACTCAACTGATGGAGCTCAATGAACACAAAGAGTGTTTGGTCCCAAGTAGCAAAAGTAGCTTTTCAAAGGGATTGGATGGCTACATGGGGCACCAGTACAGCTGGGGCAATTAGCCAAGGTAATAAGGATCTCTTGCTGACCTCATGCTAGGAAATAACAGCAGAAGGCAGATGTTGCCCTCCTTATGCAATCTCCACCCCCCTGAACTTGGTTGGTTGCTGTTAAGCAGTGATCCAGCATAGCAATTCTTAATTTCTGGGATGGAATCAACAAGCCCAACCCAATGAAGGGTCTGAGGACACATGCTGCGGGTGCACTGTTCAAATTAAGCAGGTCTCAATTCTCTGGGTGTGAGATTGACTGCAAGTCTCAGATAAGCTGGTCTGGCCTTCTCAAAGGACAAGTAGTAGGATTTCTTGTTTCATGTGTTTGACCTCCACTACTGAATGCACCCCAGCAGAGATCTTCTATTCCCAACCTGAAAAATGTTGTTCATAATTCTACCTGAAGTCTTACCAGAGTGGAACTGAGCCTTTAAAAAAATTGGTGGAGGTACCTGCCTTGGCCAAAAGTCGCTGCCCAAAGCTGTCCAAGATGAAAATTGCCTTGACAGTGTAAAGGGACGGTTCCTAGAATCAAAATGAATTAATTTTACTTAGATGAAGGGATAAGAATGTACTTTTAAAAAGCCAGAAAATATTAAGTGATACTATTATATTATTATATTAAGATCTATGAACTGTCCCATTTAGCTTGTACTACCACAAATACAAGTACCATATACCATGTAGCTAACATATCTAAATATCTAAATCAATGGGCATTTTTGGTTGAAGAGCAGGGTAGTTGTTTTACAAAAATAAAAAATAAATATTTGTATGGCACCATTAATATATATGGAACTTAGCACAAAAATTTATACAAAAAAGGACCCTGCCCCCTATAAGCTTACAGTTCAAAATTGTTTTGATTTCCCCAACTGCACTCAATCTTTTCGCTCTCTGGACTGGCACTGCACCTCTTTCATTCATATATCTAGCTAACTAATTTCCGTGCATCTCCGACCTCACTGGTGTTTATGCAAAGTAGGTCTACACCCACACAAAAACAACAAAGCCCACCACCAGCAGCCAAATATTATGGCCTACCAAACGCAAACAGGAAATGGTACTTCCTGTCTCTCTGGGTTTCCTCTACAGAACTTGTTCAAGATAAGTTGTTTCCATAGCTTGTTTACTAAGGACCACTTGCTACTACTATTTCATGGTAGTGAGTTCTTGGGTCCCTCACATTCTACATGCAGACTCCCTTGAGGTGCCTCCCTCCATGCCTTTGGGTCCCACTCTGCCTGAAACCCATCCCGTATGAGTCTCCCCATCTTCGTTTAGTAAGGATTCTCTTATCTGTCCCTGGATGTGGAATACTGAACCAGCTTCCCTCTCCCTGGGGTCTGTCCCTTCCCTTTTCACAATACTGTTTCTTTGAGACCCCACTAATTCTGAGTGCCATCTCTTTTAACTTTGTATGGCTGATGACACTGTGTCAGTTCTTCCTGGGGACAGAACTGATCTCGAAGGACTGTGTCCCACAACAAATGAAATGGAAGTCCATTGGTATCTGAAGAAGTGTGCATGCACATGAAAGCTTATACCAGAACAAACTTAGCTGGTCTATAAGGTGCTACTGGACATTTTATTATTATTTTTATTTCCACAATAAATAGTATCTCTCTAGCTTTGTTGACCCCAGAAACCTAGAATTCTCCCCCATTTCCCCAGGGTTTCCTGATTCGCAATGTCTTTTCTGAGGTGCTCCTTGATGTGCTGTCCACTTAAGACTTTACGGTCGAAGACCAGGATGAGGAACCAGAGGCACTCCTAATGTTGTTGGACTCTCGCTAGCCGCAGGCAGAACAGCCCACAGTCATAGATGCTGGGAGCTGTAGTCCAACAACATCTGCAGAGCCTCAGCTTCCTCATCATTGATCTAAGACCTCCTGAAACACATACCTTGGGCCAAACAAAAAATAAAGGTAAGCCATTTTGGTCTATAAGAAAAATGTCATATTTCATATTATGGCAATACATTTATTAGCCTCCCCCTTAGGTCAAGTATTCTCTTCTCTGTTTTGTTTACAATTCTAGCCTGATTAAGACTTCTGGAGAACTTGAAAGCTTAAACACTGCTTTGTTATCTTTTGTTTAGTCTGATAAAGGCATTGCCCTAATATGGATTTTGGAATCTTTCCTTAAGTAACAGTCACACCCTGTCTCTGTCACTCTGGATATTGCTTTTGGGTTAAAGGGTTCCCCCTGGAGAACGCTCACTTTGGACATTACTTCAACACTGGTAGGGATAAACTGGTGTCCAGACTAGACTATTTTCGACTGCAAGTGGAAGCTGGTATGATGGAATGTGGGGACTCCCACAAGAAAAATAGATTCACCTACCCACACAGAAAAGGAGCCTATCAGGAAGAAAAATAGACTAGGCTGTGTTCCAACCCTTCTCCCTTAGCTCTAGTTTTCTATGCGGAGGGGAGTTTTGTTTCGCATAGGTAAACCCTTCAGTCATGAGACCCCCCCCCCACTTGCAGTCCAACGTGGTGCAGCTGAGACACATGTTTACCACTTCAGCAAGAACTAGGCCCCTGCCGAGGACGCTTTGTCCTGTGCCCGTCCTTTTCAGGACATTTGTTCTTAACGCGCCTTGCAAACACGCGCGTCGCCGTCTCCTGGGGCGTGCACACGGCCCTTGGTAACCGAAGTGCTTAAAGTTCAGAAAATGAACTGTACAACGCAGTTTGGAGAGCCGTTTCTGATCGCGCAGGCAATTGCTTCGGTGGCGGATTTCCCCCCGCCCCTCCCGCGGGCCCGCCCTAGACATTTCTGCAGCCTCAGGCGCCGACATCTAGCGGCGTCTCCCCCTCCGCCCCACTCAAATGAAGGTGCATCGCGCCTCTGGGCACCTGAGGCAGACAGTTCCACAGATACAGTACTGGAGAGCAAACGCGTCAAAATGAATTGAACGGCTGCCCTTTCGCGCTGGCCAAAATCCTCTGCTTGAGGCGGCTGCCTAGCCCAAGGGCCGGCTTTCGCCCCTTTTCCCTCGTCGCTGCTTCCCCGCCCTCGTACCAGCATCAGCCCCGCGGGGATTTCCATGGGTCCGACCGGCACTCCGGCGGCGCGCTCCCCGCCTCGTCCCCTTGCGGCGCCCCCGAAGTGGTCGTGCTGACGTGGCCGGGCCTCTGCCTTTTGCATCTCGGATGTCTCCACGGCAGAGATGAGCTTCGGCCGAGCTGGGCTGCTCCGCCCCGCTCAGGCACTGGGTGGGCTGCCGCATCCTCCCTCCCCAGACCGCTCCCAGTAAATATAATACATATAAAGATCTCTCCTCAAATGTGTGCGCCGCGCAGGAGGGGGACGACGACGACGGCAACAAAGTTGTGACAATTTGTAACGAGGGCTTTCTCTGCGAAAGAATTCTTGCCTGAGAATAGGAAAACCATCTTTCATTCGAAAGAAAAGAGAGATGTACCAATTTTGGAAAACGTAAAAATGCTTCTCCCTCATTTTTAACCCACGCAGAGTCTTACAATACTTTAAAATTATGTATTGCGCTGCTCTCTCCTGATTTGATGTGCAAACTTAATGCATGATTCTCCTGGAAGTTTTTGAGCAAAATGCTTTGAGAAGAGCAACTGCGCAGGGCTGTTGGGTGTTGGCTCTCGATAAGTACCGGTCTGGCAGATTTATTATCATCAGACTACTCTCCTCCCCTTATTTGGTAGAGTGGATATTTATTATCAGGGCTAAATTTGAGCCCACTTAGGACTCAAGTTGTAAATCCTGGAAATAGATTTGAATGCGAAGGAGGAGGCTTTGGACATAGTCACCCTTTGTATTTGCATAATGCTTCCCGAACGTTCAAAGAACTTTGCATGGGATATTTTAGTAATCTGTACAACAGCCTTGTAGGTAGGTCAGTCTGTTATTCCTGCATTGGAGGAGGCTGAGATAAAATGATTTGTTTGAAATCACGCTCTGAGTTCAAGGCAGAGATAACTACTCTCATAAGCGTCACTTATGTCCAGCACAATCATTTTCAGGTTAGCTTGGAAGTTTCAATGTGCCAAGGCTTTTAAAATCTGAAATGTGTACAAATTTGGATGCCATATGGCGGTTGTTTTCTTGTGAAACTTGGAGGTGTGTGTGGTATTCCAAACCTTTGACTACACAATCATGATCCATAATTGATTGCGGCTTTCTGGCAGAATTCCCACTGCTTATTTACAGGCATATATCTTCCCTTCTACCATTTTATGATGCTCACACCGCAAATGCTGGAGCACATGTTGCAAACACAAAGAGAACAAGTGTTGATCTGCATTTACCAATTGTGTGGACGCAGCTTTATTGCATCCAGTTCTGGTACCTTTGCACACACGACACCAGATTGTAATTCTAGTTCCAGCATTTGGGTCAGCAGGTTAAAGCTGTGTTCTCAATCCATCTACAGTCCCTGCATCTTTGGAACAGTTCCAGTCAAGCAAGGAGCACACCACCCCCCTCCATCGTCTGGACGTCTTAATAACATGTTAATGATGCCTAGTTCATCTGAAGAGGGTCCAGATGTTTCACTACTAATTGCTTCTGTGGAGGGGAATACTAAACGCCCACCAGAAGTGTTCTAAATGTCGAGGATCTCCAGTCTTGAAAGGATAAGCAGGCTGGCGGAAAGGTTTTAATTAGTGTATGAGGGGAGGGGGCAGTTAATTAAGTTGGATTCTTTGCTGAATTTTGATTGTAGTTTGCCAAAGAATAGTTATGAGAAAACAATGGCGGACTCACACAGGCCTTGCATACCTAAACAGCTGCATCTAGTGTCCCACTCTTGATTTCTAATGGCAGTAAGGTTGCCATCTTTGTGGGCTGAGAAACTCTGCTCCCTGGTTACAGAACCAGCAAGTTAGAACAGAGTTTGGAGTAATCCAGTGTGTCAAAGACAGAACCTTAAGAAATACAGGGCCCAAGGCAGAAGTTGCCATGTTTTAAGTACAGTCTTGACAGAACCTAGCAACACAGATCTGGGATTTACTGACAATCCTGAATATCTAACTACATATAGTTTTATTGGTGGTGTTGTTGTTTAGTCGTTTAGTCGTGTCCGACTCTACGTGACCCCATGGACCAGAGCACGCCAGGCCCTCCTGTCTTCCACTGCCTCCCACAGTTTGGTCAAAATCATGCTGGTAGCTTCGAGAACACTGTCCAACCATCTCGTCCTCTGTCGTCCCCTTCTCCTTGTGCCCTCCATCTTTCCCAACATCAGGGTCTTTTATAATAATAATAATAATAATAATAATAAGAAGAAGAAGAAGAAGAAGAAGAAGAAGAAGCTTTTCCAGGGAATCTTCTCTTCTCATGAGGTGGCCAAAGTATTGGAGCCTCAGCTTCAGGATCTGTCCTTCCAGTGAGCACTCAAGGCTGATTTCCTTAAGAATGGATACGTTTGATCTTCTTGCAGTCCATGGGACTCTCAAGAGTCTCCTCCAGCACCATAATTCAAAAGCATCAATTCTTCGGTGATCAGCCTTCTTTTATTGGTAGGACTAGTAAAATACTACTTGGTTGAAGAGACAGCGTCAATTTAAGACTTAGTTTAAACCAAGTGTTAGGTGCACCCTGGTTTTGTGAGCAGTGAGAATTTTGGGGGGTGCGATGCTTTTGGAAGGCAAGAGGCATACCACATTTTGAAATATCTGTATTTATTTACAAATTTACAGATTGAGCATACATGGAAATTCAGTTTAAACATTCCAACAGATAGTCCAAAAACTATTGCTCCCACACTAAATCTCCAAAGAGCCATTCGGCACCCTCAAATGCTGTCAGTTTACATGCCTAACTATAATAATAATAATAATAATAATAATAATAATAATAATAATAATAATAATAATAATTTATTACTTATACCCCACCCATCTGGCTGGGTTTACGTCATATATTACATCAGCTGGGTATCTCGCCCTTTTAGTTATTTGTTAGTCATTCGGAAGGGCAGCTATTGAGAGCAGTCAGCCAACGATTTAGTTCCCATAGCAGCATATCATGTCTATTTTACCTAACAAAAATGAGATACTGTACTTGCCAGGTCTAGTCAGGCCTATTCAGATAATTTTCTGTCCAGATTTCACTCTTAGATTCATAGAACCACTGAGTTGGAAGGGATCCTGGAGAACATGTAGTCCACCCCCACTTAGATTCATAGAATCATAGAATTGTGGAGTTGGAAGGGATATCTTGAGGGTCATCTAGCCCAACCCCTTGCAATGCAGGAATCACAACTAAAGCATCCATGGCAGGTGGCCATCCAACCACTGCTTGAAAACCTCCAGTGAAGGAGAGTCCACCACCTTCCAAGGGAGTCTATTCCACTGTGGAACAGCTCTTGCTGGTGTTTAGTCAGAATCTCCTTTGTTGTAAACTTGAATCCATTGGTTCAGGTTCTACCCTCTGGAGCAGGAGAAAACAAGCTTGCTCCATCTCCTATGTGAAGATGAAAGATCTTACAACACAGTGCTCATTACAACTGGGGCCTGGTCCTGGAACAAGTGGCATAGACATCTTAAGTCTCTCTGTGCTCCCTTTCTTTCATTATCAAGAAATGAGGCCACATTTAGGAAAGTGCTCTGAAGAAACAGAGATGTGTAATACCTTAAGGGCTTGGCGAACGGTTTCATCTGTACTTTCAGCATGTACTTTTAAGGGGAGGTGAGCAATAGATAGAGGTTGCTGAGTTTGCCTGGGATGGCACACCCTACCCTGGCAGAGGAAGCAGAAAAGCACACCTGACCTAAAGTAATACCAGCATCTTTAACTTCCAAATGCCTCTAAGCAAAAACTGACCAGTAATCTCTTAGTTTGCACCCAGATTTAATCTGTTTCTGTTTTCAGGTCTTTTGGTGCACATTCTCATGCTAAGACTGGGCAAACCAGTTTCCTAGCCACTTTCTCATTCTGCAAATGAGTGTGCACTGCCTGGTCAAACAGGGAAAGTGACCTCATGCACCAGTTGTCTAGGAGTTAGAATGCATTGTTAGTGGTCGAGTCACATTGCACAGAGAGAGCCTTTGAATAATAGGATAGTTTGGTTTATAACACTTGATAGATAGATCTGTTGGATATTCAATTTTTATTTGCTGGTGGTCAATGCTTTTCTATCTGTTCTTTCCCCTCCCAGAGCTACAATTCCCAGAGTTCCCTGGGAAGAAAGGTTAATGGTTCAACTACTCTGGGAATTGTAGCTCTGCTACAGTTGGAGAGAAGTAGCTCTTCACCTCAACTACAGTTCCCATAATTCTTTGGGGGAAGCAATGACTGTTTAAAGTGGTATCATAGTGTTTTAAAGGTGTGGTGTGAATGTGGCCTAAATGTTGTAAGCTCTACATGTGGGCAGAGCTTGTCATTAATGAATGGCAGTTGGAAAATCATGGGAGTGGCCTTAAGGCTAACTTGTGTTTCTTAACACGTTTTTAAAATTAGAAGTAACATAAAGCAAGGAAACAGACTGTATCAATGAGAACCAGTGTGTTGTAGAGGTTAGATCTAGGGGCTGCAATCTGTTAGGAAGTTCTGCTGCACAAGCTCCTCTGAAAGGAAACAGGAACTACATAAGAGCTCACATTCATTTCAGTGGTGGATTATGCGTCAGGTAGGATGAAGGAAATGCTCAGCCTTGAAATTCACCGGGTGACCTTGGGCCAAGTCTACCTTGTAGGGTTGTTGTGAAAGTAAGTGGGAGAAGAGAATTATCTGTGTTGCACTGAGCTCCTTGGAAGAAAGGCAGGCTATAAATGCAATGAAGTAAACATGTAAAAAAAAAAAAAAAAGGCAGCAGAGTAGAAGAGAGAGATTTGATGTACGACGCACAATCCATCAAGAAGTTCTCCTGCACAAGTGCTGATGAAAATAATAGGAACTATGCAAGAACTACCCTATGCATTTCAGTGGGTGTTCTGCAGGAGAAATTCATCATAGATTGTGACCATGTTAAATAGTAGGTGGGGAATATGCCATTTGGATTTTTCATCTCAAGCACCAAAATATATTAACTTAGCCCTCTTTTTAAACTTTTGATCCACAGAAGACTTCTCTGGCCCTCTTGTAACACTCTGCTTTTGAATCAACAAAGCAGTGGCTCTGCTAGTGTTTACAGAAGACCTAACAAAGAAATTCTTTCATCATCCTATATATTTATTCATAGTACAGAACATATTTCAGATCAATCCGGTTCTTGCCAAGCCACAGCCAGGATTGTAGGATGGAGCTTATTTTTAGATTTCGTTCTGGACTTACCGGATGCCCTCCCCGCACTGCAATTAGGCTAGGAAAAAGGCTCCTAGCTGTTTCCAAGCGTAATTACCATATTGCGGGTGTAAGACTGTTACACGGGTGAGGGTGGATAAGAGGAGGAGGAGGAAGGGTTAACTTTCTCTATGTGCTGTGGCCATTTATTTGAATAAAGTCTCCCATTGGCTCCCAGAGAAGTCTGTTCTCAAGGTCTTATACAGGCGGGGATATGTATTATTAAAGGTTTGTCATTGGGCCCAACTAAATGGCCTACATGCTTCCTCAGTTACCCACAACTGGGGGGCATTTTCTAACAAAAGAGGCCATGAAGTCTTATAGAGACTGATATCAGGAGCCTTACAATAACTCTTCTGTCCAACCAAATCAAAGTTAAAACTGGACTCAAATATTTTTTTTCTTAGAATGAACACCATACTTTTATAGGCATACGCTTAATGAAATACATACACTGCATTTTAGCTTGAGAGAGCAGTTGTGCTCAACTAGGCTTTTGCAGCAGAAACATTAGGTTAACTTCTCCTTCCAAAATAGACTGGAGCAAACTCAAAAGTTACAACACAACATCATTTACCATTAGACTTAAAATCGCCCTCCTCACTTAAACTAGAGGAAGGAGTTGGGGTAATCCCCCTTTCAGAACACAAGTAGCACGTATACAGGATTTCACCACTTGGGAGGGAAACTCTCTTTTTGAGCCTCTCTCAAATAACAAACATTTGCACACTCCATTCTCCATTTTGTTTTGTTTTAAGATTGATAAGGCGCAACATGGCTTCCTTAGATTTAAGATTTTTGAAGCAAGCTTGCAATTTAAAACTATGTGCATTTAAGAACAGTCTGTGGATGCCGAGGCCAATGTAAATACAAACCCTTGAAATATTTCTAAATCTTTGAGTACATCTCTTATTCAATTTCTTTCTTTCTTTTCTTTTTTTTTTTTTTTTTTTGCCTCTGAGCACCATTAAGTTTACAGTTTCATGTTCTAGCTTTAGGTTATAGTTTAACAACACAAATTTGATGTGTTCAGCTCTCCCTAAGAGTTCACACCCTGATTTTGTTGAAGGATCCCTGAGGCGGCCACTGTGCCCTGGGTTCTAGGTGGTGGGCCTAAGCCACCCACTAAAAGTTACAGCGGTCTCGTACTTTGTACTTGGAAAGACCATTTTGCCCCTTTATTTTATTTTATCTTTCCCAATTGGAGATGACAAGCTGGAGGGGCATATTAGAATCCTCTCTGGGGCAAAAAGGCTTCATGGAAGCTTTGTTGCCAGGAGGAGTCCAGCTAGGGTGTTTAGTGAGCTCCCATTCTCTCATATGTTATTATTGGGCTTTTTTTCCCGTTAATGAAGTACGCTAAAGACAGAAAGAGTGGAAACACACACACAAGGGAGGAAAGGCAATGGGAAAGAAAGGGGGGACAGAAAAAAAATATCCTTTCAGTACTCAAAGTACCCTTGACTAACACAATTCCTACATATCTACAAGCTACAAACTCATTTCAAGAAATCTTATACATGAACTCAAACTCCAGCCACGGGACTCCTTGCCCGAGAAAACTTCAGCCACGGGACTCCTTGCCCGAGAAAACTCCAGCCACGGGACTCCTTGCCCGAGAAAACTTCAGCCACGGGACTCCTTGCCCGAGAAAACTTCAGCCACGGGACTCCTTGCCCGAGAAAACTTCAGCCACGGGACTCCTTGCCCGAGAAACCTTCAGCCACAAAACTAAAATTCCTTTTCCTCAGCGCTGCTTCACAAGACTAATCCTAGTGTGGGGCCCCACTTCGTGAACCGCCCCTTCTACCCTCCACAACAGCCTCCTGCCTAGCCTTTGAGACTAAGTTTGGGCTCCCTACTGGACGCCTGCGCTGTGTAGTGCCAGATTGGGGGTCCGAGAAAACAAAGTTTTGAAAGGGGAGCAAACGACCTTGCGTTCTCACATACCCAGGTCATCCCTAACAAAGGTCACCAGGCAGGAGGGGCAGCTTCATTTGCAGAGTTAGGGTAGGTGGAGAGTAAGAGAATACTTGAAAGACTCCTCTGGACGACTCCGAGAGAGGGATGTCAGAGAAACAGTAAAAGAGCCACGCTTTCCCGGACTCAATTCCAAGACGGAAAACGGGGGAGAAAAGAGATAGAGAGATTAAGACGTTCCTGGACGACCCCGGGGGGAACGTCGGAAAACAGCAAAAGGTACCACAATTTCCCCGGCCCAGCACCGCGTAAGAATTTGTGGGGAGAGAAAGGGAAAGGTTTTGACGTTCCTAGACGACCCCGAGAGATAACGTCAGACAGAAAAGTTCCGCGATTTCCCTGGCCACCCTCCGAGGGGGAGAATCGGGGGAGAAAAGGAGAGAGAGAGAACGTACCCGGCCGACTCCGAAGGGTAACGTCAGAAATGAAAGAAGGAAAGTCTGGCTGTCGTGGGGACGTTACTTTTCCACCCCCCTCCCAATGTATTTACTTCAAACCATACTCACGTTCGAAGATGTCCCCCCGCAGATCTCAGGATCCTTTTCTTTTTAGCCGGCTTGACCTCGCCTTTGCTCCCCTGGTTGAGCTTTTGGTGACGATTGATTACCGCCCACAAAGAGGAGGCAGGGAGAGGAAGAAGGATCTCTGGGCTAAGGTTGCCCAGTGGCGCCTGATCCCCTCTATCTCCCTCCTCACCTCTGCAGGAGAACCAAGTGTCCCAGAGTCTGGTCGCCAACTGTTAACGGAAAAAAATCTGAGGGCTCTCTTGGACAAAAACAAAGACACCAACCAGGATAACTTGGAGCAAAACAGCAGCCTGTAGGCTTGGCCTTTATTGAACTGTTGCAACAGGGTTCCCTTCCCTTGCAAGAGAGAGGAAAGACCCCGAACAATGGGCTGCAAGACCTTATAAAAACTTTTGAAATTCCCCTCCTCTAGGTCAAGCCCACCCCCAGAAACATCATGCATACATTACAGAAAGGAGGGGTTGACATCATGCATACATTACAGAAGGGGTTGACCTCATGCATACATTACAGAAAGGAGGGGTTGAGGGAGGAGTTGTGGAGGTAACCTGAGTGTCCTGTCACCCAGCTGGTTCCTCCTTTCCCCCTCCCCATGAGTACTTTCCAGGTGACAATGGGGAGTTTGCAGTTTCCTGCCCCCAGAGGGAAGATCTGATCATTGTCCTTTGTTTCAGCCTGTGGCGAATCCACTGTTCTTTGTGATTTTGATTGTCTTCTGTCTGGGATTATCAGGGTTGACATAGCAACTGGGCAGGGCTCCTGTGGATGTGCTGGGATGGTGAAGGGATTATGGCTGACCAGAAACCAAGCACCCCCCTTTGATAGTCCTTGTCACATGGAGTAAAAAATGGAACAGTGCAAATCCGATGTATGGTTGATTTTCTATGAATTTATAACAGAAATGTGGCGTATGTAGTGTGTGAGTGTGAGTGTGTGTGAAGTTTGTGGAAACAGAATGATTGGGGTGGGGGGGTTCCTGCTACAGCACCATGGTGCTGGATATACTTAAGACGGCCCTGATTACTGTTGCTTGCTGAAGGTCAGTCAATCAATTTGTGACACTTGAATCAGGAACATTCCAGTCCACACTTTGAGCTACTACAACGCAGCTGCTCATTTTGAATCTATTTATTATAACTACAATTCAGTCTTGGAAGCAATAATAATTTTGGTGCTTCTGAGCATGTGCAAAAACCCCTTCCTTGATTCTCAGTTCTCAGTGACTGCATTCGGAATCTGGGAGATGAACTTTGAATCTGAGGGTGTAGCTTCAACGCAAGTTTGATCTTTGGCACTTTTCTTTCTTGTAATGAATGACCTGATTTAGAGTTGAGTCAGGATCCAGGTGTTTTGAGGAGTGGCTGGAGAGGAGGGTTAAGGACTACGGCAGGCTGTTGGAGGCAGTGCTTGAGACAGGAATGGTGAGTAAGGAAGCTGCAGAAGATATGCAGAACCTTGAAGCATGAAGCTGTTATTTGATTTGAGTTTTTTGCTTAGCTCAACATTAGATACCTACCTGATGGGAGAAAGCAGTAGGGTAGCCATATTTCAAAAAGTGAAAACCTGAACATAAAAGTTGTTTGGGGGGTTTTTTTGGGGGGGGGGGGTTGTTGAGCTTTTTAAATTTTTGGCCAAAGTTGTTGTTCTAAGAAAAGAAATAAGTTTTGAGCTATTTTTAAGAGAATTCGCCAAAATATACACTTGCAACATGGGTTGCCATATGCCTGGTGTTTTCCACCCGGATGTTGTTTACGAGGGCAGAATCCTGGCTATGTCTGGGAAATTCCGGATGTATGGCAACCCTATAGAGCAAACAGGATATGGGGCAGGCATGGAGCCATTTGTTGCACTCCATTAAGACTTCACCCCCCCTCCTGAGTTTCATGTTTCTTCTTCTTTTTAAGCAGTGTATTCTGTGCCACTGTAATCCAGTTAGCAGCTTTATTGAGCAGGTCACGCCCATGTTTATGCAGGGACTGTTTTATCCAACACACCTGTTCAGGCAACTGGCTTCCTCTCCCTCTCTCTCTCTTTCTAAAACCCAGCATCAAATTACCCTGATAAATAGATCTCGTGATGCAACAGCTTCCAAATGAATTCTGCAAGCGCTGCATACGGAATGTGGCAAGAGCTGGTCATTCTATCTCCTGCTACCAGGTCATTAATTGGGGGTGCCTGCGTGAGATGACTTATCGCAAGCTAGCTATCATTTAATGTGCTTTTAGTGGCTATTTTAGGATGTCTCTCTCACTCTTCTCTTGATATGTCTTCAGTATTTGTACATACAGAAAAATGAAATCTGGAATGAAGTTCCAGAAGAGCCTTCTCTGGAACTTCAGAGTTCCCAAGGCTTTCTGGTGACTACACTTGCGTCTCCAGAAACAAATTGGGAGGAACAAACAAGTGGGGTGTGTGGCAACCTTTTGAAACATCACCACATGTCTGATAAACAGCCTGTTCCAAAACCAAGTGCTGAGTAGCCTCTACACCAGCAGCATTTTTTTGCAGAACAGACTAGGATCTTGGAGACCATGGTTTAAATCTCCACTCAGTTCTTATTTTCACTGAGTGACCCTGGGCCAGTTGCTCTTTTGGGGCAAGGTAGTTGGCAGAGGGAGGCGGGGAGAGAGAGAGAGAGAGAGAGAGAGAGAGAGAGAGAGAGAGAGAGTCAACCGCCATCACCACCAGTTTTCAAAACCTTTAGTGGAGCTGACCAGCATTAACTGATCTTCACAGAATTGTCCTGTTTAAGTTACAGTGGTATCTTGGTTCTCGAATTTAATCTGTTTGACTCCCAAAATGGTTTAAAAACCAAGGCGTGGCTTCCGATTGGCTGCAAGAGCTTCTTGCACTCAATCAGAAGCCACGGAAGTCACGTCAGGCGTTCGGCTTCTGTGAAACGTTCGCAAACTGGAACACTCAGGCGCTTGTGTGACTATGTCTGTGACCTTCTTCTAGAACAGGGGTGGCCAAATTCCAAGAGACTGTGATCTACTCACAGAATTAAAAACTGGCAGTGATCTACCTCCTTTTTTTAGGGGTTCAGGTCAAAGTTGTTGAGCTTTTTTGAGGGGGGTGGCCTGGCATTTTTACATTGTTTTGCGGTCAGAGAGGAACAGCAACTCACTGAAGGATCACTGGGGTAAATACAGCCTCGGTTTGTAAACTCTGTCTTCCGTTCTCCAACAATGGAGGGCACGGCGAGGGGGCGGGAAGGGGGCCAGCAATCGACCAAAACCTCGCAGGGATCGACTAGTAGATCGTGATCGACTTGTTGGACATCTCTGTTGTGGAAGAATCTAATGTGCAGCCAGTTTCTACACCAGTTACAGTCTGTGGCGACATACATGGACGGTTTTATGATTTATGTGAATTGTTCAGAACTGGAGGTCAGGTTCCTGACACAAACTATATATATTTATGGGTGACTTTGTAGACAGAAGCTATTATAGCCTTGAGACGTTTGCCTATCTTCTTGCCCTGAAAGCAAAATGGCCTGATTGCATCACACTTTTACGTGGGAATCATGAGAGTAGACAGTGTATGGGTTTTATGACAAATGCCAAACCAAATATGGCAACGCTAATGCCTGGAGATATTACATCAAAGTTTTTGACATGCTCACGGTAGCAGTGTTACTAGATGAGCAAATCTTCTGTATACATGGGGGCCTATCTCCAGACATAAAAACACTGGACCAGATTCAGACCATTGAGCACAACCAAGAGATCCCACACAAAGGAGCTTTTTGTGACCTTGTTTGGTCTGATCCAGAAGATGTGGACACCTGGGCCATAAGTCCCCGAGGAGCAGGCTGGCTGTTTGAGGCAAAAGTCACAAATGAGTTTGTCTATATCAACAACTTAAAGCTCATCTGCTGAGCCCACCAGCTGGTGCATGAAGGTTATAAATTCATGTTTGGTGAGAAGTTGGTCACAGCTATCGCTGTGGAAATACAGTATTGCCTCAATCATGGCATTTGAAGGTGCAAATACAAGGGAACCAAAGCTCTTCTGTGCAGTTCCAGACTCAGAATGTGTGCTTCCCAAAAGAACAACCACACCGTATTTCCTCTGAGATGTGGCTTTGCCGTCCCATACCCTTTCGTGACGTAACTTTTTAGCACTTTGCTGCTGAACTGCTGCCTCTTGCCTTTTATATTTTTTAATTATCTAAATGTGTTGTATATGGTCAATAGGGATGCATCTTTCAATCTCTTTCTCTCTCTCTCCTCTTATCCCTACCCTACCTGACTTGCCAGCTTTTGAAATGTCTCTGAACACTTACCTAGCTGTTTTGTAATACTTGTGATTTATTTATTTTTAGTTCAGTTCTTTTTTTAAATAGGGACACTGCATTTTCCCTTTAAAGAAATAAATCTAAACAGTAAAACATCAGAACTAGTTGGATCTTCTTTCATTCAAGGGGTTGACTTTGGGGAGGTTGTTTTTTTGAATAAGCTGTTTAAAAATTCCAGCAAAGTTGTATTTGGTGTGCATGATGGTACTGTCCAAAGCCCTGCTAGTGAGCACATTGCCAAGATGTAAAAAAAAATGTCCTGGTTTATATTTTGTTTTAATTCAGCATAAATACATGGTTTTAATGGCTGCTCCTGATCTCCCGCCACCCGTTGCTTTTATTATCTGTTTTATTTTTAGGATTTAAACTAAAATGCAAAACCTTGTACAGGTATTTGGATTTGTACATTGAAATAATGGTTCTGGTTTCTCAGATACCCTGTCTTTTTAATAAAGTCATATTCTGAACTCAAGTCTCTGGGTAAAGCATTCAACCCTATATTGTTGATGTGGGGAAAATAATAATTCAGGATGGCTCCTCAAGGTTTCCAATGGAAGCTATTAAATCTGTGAGGAGGTAGAAGCAAAGGGGGCAAGCTGTATCTCAACAAGTTGTCCCATCTGAGTTTCTCCCCATTCCTTCAGTCCCTGCAAGAGAGTTGACTTCAGATGGGGATGTTCACTAATATACCTGTTCACAACTCATCAGATAGAAGCCAGTAACCCTGCACTGGGGACCATGCTCTGGACGTTTCAAGTGCTGCAAGGCTTTGCCCTCTGGTCTACCAGAACTACCCTGTTTAGTTCCCAGAATATGAGCTTCTTGAGAGCTGGCAATCCTACACTTGCTTCCTACTCCACTATGGTGAAGCATGGGAGGGAGTAGGCTAGACCAGAACCTTTCTCCCTGCAGTTAGTGGGGTTTTTTTTTAACTTGCAGGTGGTATATTATCGGGGTGGGTGCATTAAAATTATGCACCCTTGCAACCTGAGGTAGTACACTGCACTCTAATTATACAACATGCGTTGACCAGGCTGCATTCTCACAGTGCACCTGTTTTCATGTGACTAATATCAGCTTTCATTGGTTCCTGCTTGGCTTTGTTTTGTGAGCCTCTTCATTGCTCATGTACCGTCTCTGACCTGTCAGCCTGCCAAGCATTATCTAACATCTCTGTCCTTTTGAAACACGGAATGGTGTAATCTTAATTACTATTTATCATCGCTCAGATGATTGTGAACTTTGTACCCGTTCTCCTCTGGCCTAGCTCTGGCTGACACACCTTGGTACTGTGAGGCCTTGAAAATCCGCCCCATAGTTGGCATCTCCACCCTCCACAAGAGAACTGTGAAGCCATTCATGCATGGTAGACAAGCAAGCTGAAATAGAACATCTTTCTGTCCGACTCTCTCTCTCTGGCTTTATGATTTGGACAGATCCTTAGGGAGCGTTGTACAAGGCACCTCTCCTTTAATGGTCAAATTCAGGGCTTGCTTTGAGAGGGGCTCAGCAGAACTCAAAGAATTATGCTCTTGAGCATGCCAGAATCCTGACTACAAATCCCTACACATTTAGCATTAGGAAAACATGTTACCAGAAAAGAGGGTCTGACTTCCAGACAGGTTAGAGGCTCCTCTCATTTCATAAGCTAAACTTAGCGCAGTTTATACTCCATAAATCAACAAAAATTGCATACTTGCCCATGACTGTTAAGGCTGCAGTCTCTTGCACTCTATTTGGGAGGAGATTACATTGAGCAAACTTTTATTTACTTATTTTATTTTTCATCCTGCCTTCATCCAAGTTAAAGCCCCAGGTTTCTGAAAACAATAATTTTATTAAAGATTTTTCAGACTGTAACACAGAATCGGTAGAGTACATATTGTCAAATATCTGAACAACAACAACAAAAGAATTATTCACTCATCATTGCATGTCTTCATGTGTCTATTGTAATAAACTGCGGGGAATATTCAGGCCACACCCAAATGCATAGCTCCTCCACAAATTAATCTGGGACAATCTGGCCTGCATTTGCTCTCTATTCCAGTTTTGAGAAGTTAAGAATGATATCCAAACAGCCTCTAAGTGGTCATTTTTAGCATACTTAATCAGCTCCCAATTTATGATAAACATTCAAGTAATGCCATTTCCCGAACATTATCCAGTCAGCCCTTTACCAGTTTTTGTAAGGATATGTTTGTATTGTTTCAACTACAAAAATAGAATAATAGAAAGATAATATACCTAAAAATAGAGAGCAATCGGCAATATCCCTCATCCAATAGTTCATAGCCATCTTATCCTAACAGGTTTCTCCATCAGGGGTGTCCAGAACAAGTGATATTTTTATAGGATTTTATGCCCAATGTGTTATGTACTGAAGTTCTCACCCTGGGCCAGCAGGGGGATACTGTAGATAGTTTTCACTCAGGTCCACATATGCAAATAAGGGATTGAAAGTGACGATCAGTGATTGGATAGTTACAGAAAGTGGTTACTGTTGCGTTGTAGTGGAGCTCTATATAAGCAGGCTGGCTGAACCCTTCAGTTCAGTTCTGTTCTGGCCTGTGAATAAACAAGAGCTGTTTGAAGAATCACTGTTTTGTCTGATATGTTCACCCCACAAATTAACACAATGCAAAAGCCATTACAAAAACCAGTCGCTTGCAAAGTCATGTCTTAATGCTTGTGCTTGTTTTGCTAGCTACTTTCATTGCACAACCTATTGGTATGCCATTCCATGATACTTCCTCCTTCCCCAGATTTCCAATTCTTCTCAACCACCAACTTTACAAATTTTCCAGTGACTAGCTAACTCCAAATGAATAGCTGTGAGCAAAAGAATTATTAGGTCTTGTCTTGGTGAACGTATATTGGTGTCATCTGGCTGCACTATTGCCAGTAGGGCCAGGTCAGGTGGGATTGATTGCCCTTTAATGTCTGGGATTTTGTAAATATCACTTCCCAAAAACCTTGAACATATACTATCACATATGGCCCATATGCACAGGTTTTGAGTTGTGCAAGGCAAGAGCTCTCCCTCACATTTTCCCCCCAAAAGTAGGTTATCTTTCCCAAACTGCGTAACCCCTCATCCCAGCTCATCTGACCTTCAGTATTCATACGTGGGCAGTGATGCCAACTAATATATAGAATGATGAAAGATGAGATAACATACGTAATCTTAAACTTTTATTTTCCTTATTTGAGCGATGCATATCGTACCCCTCAATAAAATTCTTGACAGGTATTTTGGAGTGCTTTGGGACTAGCTCGACAAGTAAAATGCACTTTATCTGTATTGTATATTAATTGCTGCTATTCAGATTGACTATAGTGTTTCTAAACTGTTGTGACATATTTGACATCTAGCTAAATAAGAAAACAAGGGCACTATATTTGAGTTATGCTGGCTGAATGGTCTTAGGAAGTGGCTAAGTGCTGTTAGCGCTGCTTTGCCAGTCCAGATGGAATTACACCTCCAGCATGACACTTAAGCTGATGGAACTCTGCTGGTATGTTGGCAGAGATACTGTGCTGGCAAAGTGACACTGGTAAATAGGACAGGTGCGGTGGGGAAAGCAGAATGGGATGGAATCATGGGTGTGCCCTGAGCAGGGCATAGTTACACCTCTTAACGGTGGTTGCAAGAACAAATGATCCCTATATTCTAAACAAAATGCTTGTTTAACCTGGAGGTAGGCCAAATGAATTGTGTATTGCTTTGTAATGATTTGTTGGGTCTCTGGACCGTAATAAAGATTGATGAGTTACACCTCTTCATTTCCAAGACATGCCCATTTGACAGTGGAACATTATGTCAGGTCTGAGGTTGGTGCAAGTAATTTTGCCTCCCATAGAAGCTAGCAGGGAGGAGGGAATTACATAAAAATAATAGCAGCCCTCCCACCTCCTTCTCCACCCACCTCAGAATGATAAGAGCATACAGGAGTCAGCAAACTTTTTCAGCAGGGGGCCAGTCCACTGTCCCTCAGACCTTGTGGAGAGCTGGATTATATTTTTTTGGGGGAATGAACGAAATAACCCAGAGATGCATTTTAAATAAAAGGACACATTCTACTCATGTAAAAGCATGCTGATTCCTGGACCGTCTGTGGGCCAGATTTAGAAGGCAATTGGGCCAGATCCAGCCCCCGGGCCTTAGTTTGCCTACCTATGGCATAGGATATGCCTTCCACTGGCATATCTGTAGCATGGTGTGAGTAGAGGACTGTTTTGCTTGGGTGCAATCCTATACTCACCTAGGAGTAAGCCCAGCTGAACTTAATGAGACTTCAGAATCGCTATGTATAGGATTGCAGATTAAAATGTGTCTTTAGTGGTAATTTCATCCTTGGTTGGGTGAACAACAACATTTTAACAGAAGAATTTGCTTGTGCAGAGGGGGGAGGGCGCAGATTATAATAGTTTTAAAGCTTAACATGTAAGCATCGTGTGATCCTGTTTTGAGATTCCAAGGTGTTTGAGAGATCAATAAACAAATTTGTGTTTTTGAGTATTGTTTTAATGAAAGATAGGTATATAATTGTGACATACCTCAAAACCCTAAGTTTCTGATTTAACTATTTGGCTTTTGAAACTTCCAGGTTCTGGTAAAATCCAAAATTGTGACATTTTGAAAATAGGCGTTTTGAAACAGAGTGCAGTATACTTACACAAATTCTCACATTTTGGCTCTAAAGCCTTTCTGTTACTTGATGTCATTTTCAGTTTCATACCATGTCCTGTTTGGAATACCTGCAAGTTTAAATTATTGAGTTAATTTAAAGTTTTATTGGGTACGAGGAAACCGTGTACATTGTCTAATGTGTTTCCCAAATCCCTCTATTTTATCCTTCTCTAAACTGTAAATTAGTGACGCATGTGGCGCTGTGGGTAAAACCTCAGTGCCTAGGACTTGCCGATCACATGGTCGGCGGTTCGAATCCCCGTGGCGGGGTGAGCTCCCATCGTTCGGTCCCAGCTCCTGCCCACCTAGCAGTTCGAAAGCACCCTTAAGTGCAAGTAGATAAATAGGTACCGCTTTATAGCGGGAAGGTAAACGGCGTTTCCGTGTGCTGCACTGGTGCTGGCTCACCAGTTGCAGCTTTGTCACGCTGGCCACGTGACCCGGACGTGTCTGCGGACGGCGCCGGCTCCCGGCCTCTAGAGTGAGATGAGCGCACAACCCTAGAGTCTGACACGACTGGCCCGTAAGGGCAGGGGTACCTTTACCTTTAAACTGTAAATTACAAATCTGAAATTCACAAACTGATTGCTACATAAATTGTATAAATATTTTTGAAGGATTGGAGAAAATATTTTTCATCATTCCTTTTTTAAAATCCAAAAGCTCCTTTCAGATTTGAGTTCAATACTGGCGAAGTGAGAATTTAAAGTTTGGCAGCTGCCATTCGCACAGGTTCCTTCCCCTCCCCGGCCTCTGAGGTTTCGTCCTTGGTTGCCCGTAGCAACCCACCTAAGATGTCGCTCCCTCATAAGGTGAGACGCAGGCCGCTATGAATGTACGGAGATTACGTATTGGGGTGGGAGGGGGAAGGGCTAAGGACCCGTTGCGGATGGAAACACCGTCCAAAGACAATGGGAACGACCGTAGTAACTATTCGATCGGCGGTTGGTTGCTACCTCCGTCGCTCAAACCACATAGCGCGGGGAGCCTCGCGAGCGTTTAACGGATTGGCGAATTTGTGATGTCAGTCGGCCCTTAGTCCGGCCGGCCCACTACTATAGCGATTGGGACTTTCCCCTTATCAGAGTCTTTTTTTTTTTTTAATGCCATCCTCATCTACCGTTCCCCCCCCCCGAGCGCGCTCCGATTGGCCGTTATGATGTCACTCGCAGGGAGGTTTGGAGCTGTGAAGTCTGCTTGTCCTCTGATTGGGCAATCGAGCTGTCGCTCGCCCCCGTCTTAGAGGAGGATTGGACGAGGCAGCGCGGCGGGCGGGGAGAAGAGTGGTGGTAGACGGGCGCTGCTGTTTGGGGCTCGGGACCGGCTCCGGGGCAAGGCCCGCCTGAAGGCAGCGGCGGGTGCTGAAACAACGGGAGCTGGGGAAGAGAAGGTATGAAATAAAGTGGGGTGGGGAGGAGGATAGGGCTATATGAGGGGAAGGGGGTGGAGTTAAACAAAGCAGGGGGAAGACTAAAAGGGGGGGGAAAGGAAAGCATAAAGCGGAGGTGGGGGGCGAGGAGAAACTGAGAGAGCAATGGGGTCCGTGGTAGAGAAGAGGGACCTCTAACTGGGCCGCTGGTGGAGAGCGAATTTAGGGGCGGGGGCTAAAGAAACGGTGGCCTCGAATAGGCCAGGTGGGAGGGAAGCGGGTAGGAGAAACGTGGGCTGGGCGAGCAGCGGCGAGAGCACGAGAAGGCGGCGGGGAAGACCGAGAGGAGCAGAAAGCTGAGGAGAAAGGAGCCGCGTGTGGTGCGCTGGAGGCTGCGGAAGGGTAGGGGGCAAAGTGAGGCCAGCCCCTTGCAAGCGGCGGCTGGTGGGCTGAGGGAAGTGTGGGGGAAGGGCCTGGAAGCTGTGGCGTGGGGGTGGTGGTTTGAGTAGGGTGTATCAGGGGACTCGAGAGCTAAAGGGCAGCACGTGGGCTAGAGGAGGAAAGGAAAGGGGTTCGTGGGCTTGGGCTGTGTGTGGGGGGGGGGGTTAAACGTTAAAAGTTGGCCTGGAGAAGTGAGGGCGGGGGAAACTCCCTTTTCTGGTTTCCCCGGTGTTGTTGGGAAACGAAGCAACCTGAAGCAGGGACTTCGGAAAGGATGGTGCAGGTGGATGTGGGAGGGGTTACTCCAAATTTCGGGGGAGGGGGCAGTTCGGGAGCGGAGGGTCAGATTGGACGAAGGATTATTGGAGTGGAGCGCGACTTTCGTTTTAGGTTTGGGTTGTAAACCACATTCGGTACGGTAGGGTAGAGTGGTGGTGTGCAAATTTTAAAAATGGAAAGAGCCTGTGAATTATAAGGGCTGTTTGGTGTCGTTCTGAAGAACAGTACAGGTATGCTTTATTATGCAATAGTGATTTGGGGGAAATATTGCCCTACCTTACCAGGTTGTTGTAAGAACTGCTGTGTAGTGTTTGAAACTCCCATTGTTCTAGGTGCATTTTGCGACGGGGAATTTCATTAGCGTGAGCAGTTTCTGAGCTCTGGGTGCAGTACTGTGCCTAAGATTTTAGATTAAACTGCAGAGTGGGAGGAAAGGAGGATCTTTTTCTGCCTCCCCACTTCCAGCTACCCTCTGAAGACTGGAGAAGAGACCCTCTTAATATTGGGGGGCGGGCAGGAGAAGGACTAGACCGTGTGAAAAGTGAACATAATACTTTGCAGTTCATTCATTTTTAGCTTTGTATTCTTATTATTAAAAATTTGTGCCTAGACATTCCATTGTTGCGCCCATAACCTAGGTTCAAAGTACCATTTAGCTTCTAGCTTTCATATCTCAGTTTCTAACATTGCTACTGTGATAAAGTATGTCAGCATTCCCCAATTTGGTCCCCTCCATATGTTTTTGACTGCAGCTCCCATCTTCCCTGATCACTGACCATGTTGTCTGGAACTGATTGATGTGGGCACCCAGAAAGAGCACTGTAGGAAAGCTAAGTAGAATCTATTTACAGGCTTCCCATAGGCACCTGGTTGTCTGCAGTGAGAACAGGATGTGGGACTTGACTGGCCTTTGATCTGATTCAGCTGAGCTCTTGTATTCTTAAATGGATGCATGGTGAAATGTAGAAGGGGCTGTAAGCATCAGGGTACTTCACTATCTATTGAGTATTCTCAGTAGAGTGCTAGGAGCCTGGAGGAAGATGGTAGTGGGTGTGGGATAGTTATGGTCAAGATAACCAAGAGCATAATGGGTAGTTTGGAGAGTAGCAGATTATTGAGTGGGGAAAAGAGGCAATTAGAGAACCTTTGGATAGTATACAACTTTATTTCATAAAATTTATACACTGCTTGATTGTAAACAAACCAACCTCAAACCAGACCCTCTCAAAAAAGATTAATTATGAAAAGTTATTGCTTTCTGATCCCATGTTTGCAATCTTCAGAAAATGAATTGAAATCCCCATTTCAAAGAAGGTCTTTTAGGTTTTGTACACCATGTTTTAACTGTTTTGATTTTGACTGCAGACGAATTCTGGAGGCTGAAGTCTTGTGCATATTTACCTGGGAGAAAGCCCCATTGAATGTAGTGAGACTCATCCTTAAGTAGACATTGATTGGATTGTGCTCTAAATTGTGATAATGGATAATAATAATAATAATAATAATAATAATAATAATAATTCCCCAGCCACTCTGGGTGGCTTCCAACAAAGATTAAAAATACATTAAAATGTCACACATTAAAAACTTCCCTGAACAGGGCTGCCTTCAGATGTCTACTATGTGATCCAGGGGGTGCACCTTTTGAGTGGGATATTGGGTAACTGGAACAAGAAAGTAATACTTTCTAGAAGGAGGAGGTAGCAGGGAAATTAATGGCAAGGAACTGTTTTATGTGTGGCTAAGAGTGTGTGAACTCCAAGTAGGATAGATTGATTTAAATCAGGAAGAATAAAAGACAAATTTAAAAGACTGATTTTAAATTGTTTCCCATTGATTCTACAAGTTATTTCTAAAACTATGGTGTAAAAGACACCAATAAACTATGCTGTTTACACTGTTTAATTCTTTCAACCAGGCTTTCCATCTCTTTGTTATGTTGTATATACATTTTGTATGCTCTCCTTTCTTACCAATACAACAAATGTCTTTAAAATATTCCCGTATGAGGCCTGTCATAATCAGGATGCATGATTGTTAGGAGGTTAATAAGCATTTCTTCTCAGAAGTAAGTCCCATGGAGCTCAGTGAGGCTTACTCCTAGAAAGAGAGTATAGAATTGGAACCTTAGCATGAGAATATTGGAACATGCAGACTGGACAGTTTGTCTTCTCTTCTTCCCAATGTTCTTCTCTGCTTCACCCTGCCTTTGCCCATTTCACCCTCACAAATACAAGCAAAAATAAAATACACATGAATGATATGTCATAGCAAGGCTTCATAGTTTGTAGGCAGACTAGAATAGATCTATTTTCTTCAGGTGAAAATGCATGTATATGTTTGGCAGATAGTGTAAATACTAATATTTGAGAAATTGTCAAATTGGCTTTTTATGTACAGAAGCCTTATTTAACTCAATGTATATGACACTGATTTTGTGGGTAGCTGAAGGACTAACCTGCCTTTATTAAGATTTTTTAATATTAACCTAATTATTTGCAGTTTAAACAATATTTTTAAATATATGCGCATATATATATATATATATATATATATATATATATATGCTTTCGTAGATTTTCACGGGTACAGGAATGCAGGTTTTGGTGTCTTCGGGTGTCTTCCCGTGTAAGGGTCGGGGTGTCTGTGCGACGTTTCGACGAGGTCTCACTCGTCATCTTCAGGCTGGTGCTTTCGGCTTCTTGTTACTGGAACAGAGCAGAATCTGGTGTTTGAGTTCCTATAAATACTGTTGAGGGGTGTGGTGTATAGCCTCCAACGTTCTGGGCAGAGAGGAAGTTCCTAGATTAGTGTGCCTTTTCTTCTTTTGTTCCTTAATTACTTGAGGGATATCTTGAGTGATTTCATGAGTGATATTCTGAATACTACTGGGTGGGTCATTAAGTGTAGATTAGTTGCTAAAGCTTTCGTGTCTTGACCTCTTGAGCTTGTGAAGAGTTTTTCTGAGAAGATGGCTGTGCTGCATTTAGTTGTGCTCTGGCTTGGCTTCGTGTATAGGGGCGAGCTGTGGTTTTGTGCCTTGTGCCAGCCAGATCTGTGTAGGGATTGCTGCACCCCCCTGGCTGGCACAAGGCACAAAACCACAGCTCGCCCCTATACATTATGTTGGGGGGGCAGGACCTTTGTTTTTTGGGGGGCAGAACTGAGCTATCTGTAACTCATTAAGTATATTTATTTATCTGCACCCCCCTCCCCCAGCTATGCCCATGGTGTGTGTGTGTGTGTGTGTGTGTTTGTGCGTGTGCGTGTCAGGGGCTGCTGCGTTATACTAAGTCAAACCATTAGCCCATTTAGCTCAGTATTATCAACACTGATGTCAGCAGCTCTCCAGGTTTTAGACAGGATACTTTCCCAGCCCTATCAGGAGACACCAGGATTTGAACCTAGACTTTTTGTGTGCAAAGCATGTGCTCTAGCCTTTCCCTTTTGAATTAAACTCTTAGGAACTTTGGTTCATTACTTCCTGTCCATCCTTCTCTGTACAGTTTCCATGGTTCCTTATAATCACCAGAGGGGCTGCAAGGTAGATTAAGGATAACAGGGAGTGGTCAGATTTTTCATACATAAGCTCAGGATGTTAAATGACCCCCAATAGTTAAACACTCCCTGCCCCTTTGAAACACAATGCATGTGTATTCTGTGAGCATTACGATGCTATAAACGTGGTAGGTGCAACTTTGTGGGGAAATTTTGGAGGATTCTTTCAGAGTTCTGTAGCTAATAACTGAGGAAGTATGAAGATTCCAAAGTGGGGCAAGGCACCATGGAAAAGAAATGGAAGAAGCTGGTGGGGGTGGATAGTGAGGTCATTTGGCTTTCCCACAGTATCACAAATATACATGGTAGGTATCTGTGACTGGAATGGAAATCAGAGGATTTGGCAGTTTCTGGAGCAGGGACAAAAGTAGGGGGAAGTGAACATGTTAAGCAGGAGCTTAATAGTATTTTTGGTCCTGCATTTGTTGGATAAATGTGGGTTTTGTTCTAAAGTGCCAGCAAGCTCTGTGTGTGAAGTAGGAGAAGTAGCTGCAGAGATGTATGCTGATGAATAGGTAAAGGTACCCCTGACTGTTAGGTCCAGTCACGGACGACTCTGGGGTTGTGTGCTCACCTCACTGTATAGGCTGAGTGAGCTGGCGTTTGTCCACAGACAGCTTCCGGGTCATGTGGCCAGCATGACTAAGCCGCTTCTGGCGAACCAGAGCAGCGCACAGAAACGCCATTTACCTTCCCCCCGGAACGGTACCTGTTTATCTACTAGCACTTTGACGTGCTTTTGAACTGCTAGGTGGGCAGGAGCAGGGACCGAGCAACGGGAACTCACCCTGTTGCGGGGATTCGAACCGCTGACCTTCTGATCGGCAAGCCCTAGGCTCTGTGGTTTAGATCACAGCGCCACCCACATCCCCACGTTGATGAATAACACCCTTCTAAAACCTGAAAGCCAGGCTTCTCACTTGTACTTAATGTAAATTGACCAGAAACTCATACTGAATAAAAGCATAATCAGCATACTTCAAAATCATTGGCTGTAAGCAACTGGGATAGAGGATAAAGGGTGGTTGAAAAGCGAGTACGGCACTAGTTTTATTTGCAAGGTTGTTATTATCAGTTGGTTCTTTGTTGTGTCTTGCTGAGGAGTCAAAGGGGAGTGGAGAGAAGTGAAAGATGATGTTGCTATAAAATGGAGGAAGATAAGCAAACCAGGGCAGTATTGACCTAAATATAACTTTGTGTGTGTCAAGATATACTTGTTGGTGAATTATGTAGACTCTGTGCACACTTTTTTCTTTGTGGTCCATAGGTAACAAAGTGTTTCAGTGTTGAGCAGTGTCCAAAGGGTGGTGTCTCTAGTGTTTTATCACCTTCATTTTTTTGGCTGTGTTTCAGTTTCTGACGAAACCCAAAGCAAGCAGCAGAAGAGTCTTTGAACGTTTTCCTGCTCTGGAATCTTGGACTAGAGGAAGGAGGAGGGAAGAGTGAAGTTGCAGCTGTTCCAGAGGACTTGTCCCATCTTGTAGTCCGTGTGGGAAATTAAGACTGAAGGAAGTTGCTGCATGTGGACTCTTTGAGACAGTAAGTCACGTGGGTTTATATGCAACTACCTTGGCTTAGTTACAAAACAGTTTTTGTCTCTGGATAGGCAGAGAGCAGAAGAAATAGGAGTCCTCCTGCTGGGAGACAGCTTTCTCTCTTCGGGAGATCTTTAGAACTTTAACAACTCTCTTGGTGGCAATGATTGCTTTTAGGTTTTATTTTTTAAATGGGATTTGAACATTTTTTAATTACATTTTTTTCATTCTTTAAATAACTGTGGAGAGTTAGCTTGATAGTGTGAGTTTTAGTACATTTTCTGCTACATGCATTTCCTTTTCCTTTTCCAGAAATGCTTTCTCTGAAGAAATATTTCACTGAAGGACTCATCCAGTTCACCATTCTCCTCAGCTTAATAGGTGTGAGGGTGGATGTAGATACTTATCTGAACTCGCATCTTCCCCCTCTGCGAGAGATCTTTTTGGGCCAGAGTTCTGCTTACACCCAGACACAGTTCCACAACCTGCGGAACACTTTAGATGGCTATGTCATCCATCCAAAAAGTGTAGATCTGGACTATTATTTCACAGCTCGACGGCTTCTTAACCAGGTGAGGGCCCTGGACAGGTTCCAGGTGCCCACCACAGAAGTCAGTGCCTGGTTGGTACACCGAGATTCTGAAGGTTCTGTCTCTGGTGCCCAACCCAATACAGGCATTGCCCTTGAGAATGGCAGTGGCTTGCAAGATGGAACTGTTCCAGACAATGAAGTGAGGGAAAATGGAGCAGAACAAGGATTTGGTGAAGAATTGGAAGACCTAGGTGCCGTGGCTCCTCCAATGAATGGTGATCTAACCAAAGAGGTAGGTTGTTACTCTCAGGCACAATCTGTGGACTGGTGTGGTGGGGAAAAGAGAACTATTTGAGTATTTATTTGTGACTTGCAGCTATAAAAATGCTACTTATTGTCAATAGCTTAATATTTCAGTGATTTGGGTAGGATACTGGGAAATTGCTCTTTTTGGTGAGATGTTTGTTGGTCTGAAATTAGAGCAGTTCTTTTGTTGCAGCTTTCAGGAGGCATCTCAATAACACCACCTGCTTATTTTGCAGCATTAGGTAATAGTCTCAATGCACGTATCAAATGGATAGTGATTTACTCAGCTCTGGAGTACTTCCAGGAGATTTTTCTACTTGGTTTTCAAGGGAGCAATGGGTAAAGCAGGTCTCCTGCTCCGTCCTAGTTTCTAATTCCAGTGTATAATGACTGCCTAGTGCCTTCCTTTTCCCACCCCTTACTGTCTCATAAGGTTTTCCTTATGAAAGCCTGTTCTGGTTTGACCTGTTTGTATTGTGCCTTGCTTAGTGATGATTTGAATTAGCTGGCTTGTTTACTTGGATGCTCAAATCCCTCTCCCAAACACAGGGTGGAATGGTCATGGAGAATCTCTTCCAGACCACCCTTAATCCCTGATACTTTGTGTTGAAAATGGACAGTATTACTAGAGCTAGTGGCCAGGCTGGGAGTTGCTGAAACAGCTGCTGTGGCTGCCTTCCGCTCTTGTCATGTTTTCTCATCCCTACAATTGGCAAAAATAGGCTGAAGGTTTCTGAGATCTTATCCTTGGAAACTAAAAGTGAAATATCTCAGTTTGCGGGGTTTCCCCTACAGAAGTAGATAACTGAGAAATGGAGAATGACCCACTAAGATAGGAGTGTGTGTGAGGGGGTGCATGTGCCTGTGGGGTGCTTGGAACAGGAGATTGAAGCTAAAAAATTGAAGGGTTTTTGTTTTGTTCTGGTAAAGCAGGGGATACTAGGGGGGAGTCTTGTTTGAATCCTTAAATACATCTTTTGTGTTCTGGATTATTGTGACTGGAATGAGCAAGAAGATGGTTGTACTAGAATTTCTCATATTTTAAGACTGCTATCTTTAAAATATACATTTTAGCTACCCATTATTGTAATTTTAAAAATGAGAATACTGCATTAAAAAGTTGAATAGCTTTTTTTTGTATATTTAAAAAGTTCTATAAATAGTGACTTGCTGAAATGTGCAAAGCAATTTGTAAGGGAAGTGTGAGGGTTGCTGGTACTTTCCTTTGTGTGTGTATGCACATGTGTGCTTTCTATTGCTAGGTTTACAATGTAAAAAACACAAATATAAGACATGGGGTTTTTGTGGACAAGGACAATCAGTAGGCTCTTCAACCATGAATCTGAAGACCAATACAATACTTGTTCCCCCTTATAAACCCATGAGGCCCCCAAAGGGTGAACAAGTTTTGTGTTGGTCTCATGGCAATGAAAAAGTGGGAGTTACTGAGGCGTGGCTGAATCTGACTTTGATCAAGGTGTGTGTGTGTGTAGGACAGGGATAGAAATTGTGCAATACAGAGAAGCTCCTATTCTGGAGCAGCCTTTAGGGTTAATTCATTTTGCTTCCTATCTTTTTGTGCTGGACATGTGTGATCCGGGGCTGGAATGGACTTGCCATGGGTTCATTAGAAGTATATAATATTTCATACTGCACTTAAGTACTTGGAGCACTTCTTGTTCATAATGCTACAGCAATGCAAGGCACCAAGCCATTTTCCTATTCCATATTGTCAGTTGTGGACTGAGTAAAGTCTGATTTGCCTTAGTGAATTGATAGCTGAGACTATATTTGAAGTGGGTGCTTTCCAATTCATGGCTCACTTTGTTAATCACAATGTTAGACCAATTATGTGCTTTCACTACTGATGTGCAGATACTGATCATGCACAAAACTTCAGGGTCGTGGTGGGGATAGGGACATAGTCACTTTGCTTGTAATGAGTCACTCTCCTTTTTTTAGTTGTGCAGAGAACTTAAATTCAGACACAGGCTGCAGTACAGTCTGGATATGAGAGAGATGTTACAAGCCTTGATGGTGCCCAGCGGCACTTGTCCCCGCCTAAATGGGAAGTCCCTGAACACAAAAGGACGACAGAAAGGAAAGGTTTGGTAGACATGTAGAGTTGTATATATGCACAATCCCACTAAATGAACTCCTACGGTAGAGTGCTCAAACTGCCATATAAAGGCTACATATTTTCTCGTTATGAGAAATAGTTTTAGTGCTAGTGGTTTACTGGGTGATGCACAGATTAGAAGCAGGCTTAGGGTTTGCTTTGGTGGACAATACAGGGTTTATTGGACATAGGTGGACAGGGTTATGTCCGTAGAGAAGCAGCTCAAGTGAAGATAATATGCTTCAGGACAGGCATTGTGAAGGGAGGTTTGGCTCTGGTTTGTGTTTAAGCACTTGCTATATGCAACGTGGATGGAATTTTCTGAGCTGTTTGCTATAGTGTTAAGCAGTTGTGACTGCTTAACAAAAAGAAAGGAAAACAACCTTAACATATTTATAACAAGGAAATAAGTTTTTCAGCTGAAGGCCTTCCTAAACGATCAGGTTCTGGCCAAATGCCTAAAACACTGAAGTGTTATAGCAGTAGTGATTATAGCAAGGTCAATTATGAATGCCATGGAGGATGACGAACAGAAGAAAGGGCTGCCATGAGCAGTTTTGTGCATTGTCCAAAGTTGTGAGCAATAGGTATGGGAAACCATGTTCATCTGATCACGCAGCTCTAAAGCTCATTGGGTGGCTTATGCAGGTCACCATCTCTTAGCCTGCCCACTGATTTTTGAGAAGCTAAAATGTTTGTCAGAGCTCTTTGGAAGAAGGGCAGTATATCTTGTGATCAAGGTAGCAATGAGGTTCAGCTATTATGGCCCTCAGCCCTGTGATTAGAGACTTGTTTCTGGAAGAAACCGCAACTTGGACCATGGATTTACTGTACACCATTGAGCATATCTTCCTCTTTTCTACAAATAAAATGGGAATAGTTGCCTGTCTCACAGGGTGGCTATGAGAGTGAATATTATCGGGAATACAAAGCAATTGGTATGAGTTTTGGAGTTCCTCACTCCCTATAGAAAAAGAAGGAACAGCAGAAGTAGCAGTGGCTTGTGAGTTTGTTGAGAAAGGAGAGGCTTCAGCAACATGAAGGTTTTTTATGTGTAGGTGAGCTGTGTAGTACTTTGGTTTATCCTATTGTATCTGCAGAAGTGGTTATAAATGCTTTGCGTATGAAAATAAGGGCCAGGTGTGAGTAGCATGAGACCACTTTTGTGTTGTCTAGGGCTTTCCTTTTTTGCATCATAAAATATCATGCAACTCCCTAATGCGTTGCTGAATTTGTTTTTTATTTTAAGCCCCATTTCTCAGCATATGTTCTTTGCTCACTGGACGCAGTGAGCCTGCTAGGAACCCTAGCTGGCTTAGACTGGATCCACTGCCGGGAAGAATTTGGGCTAATCCAAATACCAGCTTGTGTGGGAGGTAAGCATTGCTGCAACCCTCAAAACACTTTACCTCCCTCACCCCCACCCATGCAAATGCCACAAACTGCTTGCTATGGCGCTACACCTTTTCCTGCAGCAGCTGTACAGCCACTCCCTGCCCAAACAAGCAAATGTAGTATCCCCTAAGCTGATACATTATGTATTTTTTTAACTGTTTGTCTAAAGGTGATGTGAGAGCTGGATTTGCTAAGATTCAGCATGGAACATATGAACTGGTAATAAAGAGCTTCTGACTCTTCATTTCACCATGTGATAACCACCAGTCAGGCCCTATCTGATTACCAAAGGAATTGTTTTATTTGTATTCTGTTAAAAACATACAAACTCTCAACATGGCTCAGAACATAAGAAAACATTAGGACCAATCAATAAAAGCAGTATAAAATTTTAAAATATGTCCAACCAATATAAAATTCATACCTTTCTTATACAGTGGTGCCCCGCAAGACGAATGCCTCGCAAGACGGAAAACTCGCTAGACGAAAGAGTTTTCCGTTTTGGAGGTGCTTTGCAAAACGAATCTCCTATGGGCTTGCTTCACAAGACGACAATGTCTTGCGAGTTCCTGCTGTTTTTCCCCCCTCCCCCCCTTTTGCTAAGCCGCTAAGCCGCTTATCAGCTGATCCGATCAGCAGATAAGCCGCTAATAGCGCTAATCCGCTAAGCCGTCAATGGGCTTGCTTCGCAAGACGAAAAAACAGCTAGACGAAGAGAATCACAGAACGGATTCTTTTTGTCTTGCGAGGCACCACTGTATGTGTGATCTTCAGTCACTTCTTTTTTATAAATTATAATATGGGACAGTTTGTGAGATGAGGACTACATGTCCTGCAGCTCTTCTGTTCTTGGTCCACAGGATAATGAATCACACAACAAAAGGCTAACTCTTCTGATGGGAATTTAGCCCTTTGCTGTCTGATCCACTCCCTAACTGACCAGAAGAATATTTCCTTTAACTTTTCCAGTGACTATTCATTCAAAAGTAGTGAGTGGTCCTTTGAAAGCAGGTGTCTGTACCAATCTAGCACTTCTCACTAGATGGGTTGGGGAAGATATAATTTCTCCTTGGGCCTAGTCAGTACAGTGGATGCTTCTGCTTTTCTCTGTCACTGAATTGTGTATTTATCACTGAGATAAAAAGTTGCTTACCATATCCACCAGACCAATGTCTAGCTTCCATGACTGCAATAATGAGTCTCCTAAGAACCCCCCCCCCACCTGTATGCATATTCATGCACTTACCCAAAACTGCTTGCTTGTGATGTGATGTGTAATCTTAACTTCAGAGCAATATTTTGGCTTTGTTTTTCTTTGCTGAGTGACCTGAAGCACTTGCAGGGGATTTTGAGATGTTAAGGGTTTTTTTGTGTTAATCGAGGTAATGTAGAAGGCATTCTGTCTGCCTTTGAGTAGTGGGAAATTTTTCCCATCTTCTGCCATCTACTTAGTAACACTGTGGCATTTTAAAAGTATCACAGGCACAAGACATGCTCCTAGGAGCTTTTCTATCCAGCCACAGCAATTTGATTTTCAAAGTTTGAGTGGGTAGAATAGACACTCTAATGCTTGGAGATTGATTCTGTGGATAAGTTATTTCCATATCTGGGAATTGGGAAGATGGCCTGTTCTGGACAGGGTTGTGCTTCCTCTGATGGAGTTGGGTGCATGGTGTGGGATGCTCTCGGATTCATCTCCATCACCAGAAGCACCTTTTTTGCTAGCTTGTTCCTGGAAAGAACCAGCTTTTTGCAACTGGATGGAGATATCCAGGTGCCACCTCTTGACTCCTAGCATCTCCACCTGCTTGGCTGCAGTCAGCTGGTCTGCTGGGTACCGCGGCAGCAAAATTTGTGTCTTTTGGTGCCGTGCTACCCTGCAGACTACCCAATTTGCCTGGCAGCAAAAATAAGTAAATTTAAAATATTTTTTTTGCTGCTGGGTGAATCAGGTGGTCTGCAGGGTAGTGCGGCAGCAAAAGACACCCTTTTCAGCGGTGGCTCCCTGGCTTTGGAATTCCCTCCGTCTTGAAATCTGGTTGGCACCAACATTGGTAGGTGTTTGGCACTAGCTAAAAACTTATCTTTTTAAAAAGTGGATTCTTTATGTATTAGGCAACTGACTTTTTTTGTACTGATAGGCCATATAATGTGTAGTTGTTTTTACTAGAATCGTTGTGTTGTTAGTTTGATGTACCCTGTCTTGGGATCACTTGTTTGATGAATAGCGGGTTAAAAATGACATGGATTCATTTATGTATTATAGTCACTGTTTGTTTAAAACTGGGGCAGATTTACTAAATAAGAATGTTTGTGTCTGTCTTCTGATGTGTAATCAAAGTATGGATTTTTCTTGTTACTCTATAATAGAGCTTTCCCCTACTTCTCCTTGGTGTCCAAGGTTTGTGTTGTTTTACATGGGATATTGTTTTTAGATTCTGTTTCTTATTTTAGCAGCTGCTACATGAATGACTTTATCTTAGTCTTCACTTCCCACCTTTGTGGAAACACACAGCCTGTTGCTGTTAGCTAGAAATGGCTCTAAAAATGTGAGTACTGGGATTAAAGCTTGCCTAAAACTTGTCTGCTCTGGAAAGCTCTTCCTCTCTTCCTTGCTGTGTTTTGGGTTGGGCTTGATTATGAAATAGTGAAATAAAGGTACTCTGCACATGCTCAGAAGCAGTTTATAGATACTCCATGCTGAGCCTTGCCTCAAGGTAAGAACTCGTTTCTTACTGAATGCTGCCCATGACTGGAGCCAAAGGTTAAGGGGGGGGGGGAATTGTAAAAGTATGAAGTATCTTTCCAAGTTCTTTGTGTACAATAATGTCTCGGTAATTCTTATATCAAGATGTCAGAATAATAACATTTGGCATATCACAAGTTGGTTGCTGATACTGAAAAGAAAGTGACTTGTGTGAAGCCGCTTAGAGGGCTCATAGTATAGAAAATGAACTGGGGATTTCCAACTCACTCTTTGTGTTCTTAATATTATGTCACACCAGATCAGTATGCTGAGATACACTTTTGTAGAAATACCTGGTATCCTGGAGCATCCTTGTTAATCTAAGTAATGTAGTATTTTGATTCCATATTAATTTCAAGTATCTTGAAATAATTTTTTAAAGCATATGTGTTTGGGAAATCCACACTCCCAAGTGAGTCATAAGCTATGGATGAAAGAGATTGTGTAGATTACATTTATATGCTTTTTTGAACATCATCCACCTTGTCATCTGAGCTCCCGCATTGTTCCAGTGGATCAGAGTGCCAAGCCTTGTGCTTTAGATTGTTGAGTGGGGTGGCTCTTCAGCTGTAACAGCTTTCATACCAAACTTGTTCTTTCATCCCTGCAAGGCCGTATAGAGTTCTTATGGCTGTCTTGTATTATTGGCCTTGGCTGTCAGTGCTTGTTTTTCAACTTTGTCCTAGAATGGGGTGCTTTGGTTGCCCCAGCTCATTAGCTGTGGATGTTGTAGATTGTAGACAAAAACCTTCATTGAAACTTGTCTGTGGGGGACTATAGGAACATAGGAAACGGCCTTACTGAATTAGGCCCTTGGTCTATCTAGCTCAGTATTGACTACACTGACTGGCAGTGGCTCTCTGGGGTTTCAGGCAGGGGTCTCTTCCCATTCTATGTGGAAATGCCAGGGATTTTACCTGAGACCTTCAGCATGCAAAGCAGAGTCTATGACCCCTCCCCAAATACTTGCATTCTGCCTGCCTGAAACTTTCCATTAAGCTTGCTGCCTCCTCAATTATCTGCCCTCTTGCCTGGTCTGGTATCCTTGCACCTGATTTCATCAGACATGATCCTTCAAGATTGCTCCTGTTCATGCCCTGGCTAGTCTTGTTCAGTCATTTCCTATAAATGCAACATTGAGTGACCATAAGAGAGTTGGGCAGCTGTGATTTCCCTGGTCTCTGGCAAGGTTTTGGAATTGGGTGAGAGTGAGGGATGCTTGTACAATGGTACCTCTAGTTGCGTGCACCTCTGGATACGTATCCTTCAGGTTATCTATGCGGCAAACCCAGAAGTATTTTTGCAGGTTTCGCCGTGCACGCATGCGCAGAACAGGCACCTCCAGTTTCGAAAACCTTGGGATCCGAGTGGAGTTCTGGAATGGATCCTGTCTGCAACCAGAGGTACCACTGTATTTAGGAGTCCAGAGTTTTGATGCCTGCTGTGCAAGGATTGAAGAACAGTGCTTGTAAAAGTGGCAGAGTTTGCTGTTAATTTCTCTAGTATTTTTCCTACTTTATGATTGATTCTATAGGCTTGAGTTGTGTAGGCAGCTTGATCTTCTAGAAGGACTTGTTCTCTGGATTATGGTGCCCTTGTATTATATTTCCACAACAAGGGTATAAAAATAAATGCCCAGCTCAGGCAACATGTGATGAGAGCTGAGAGAGTTAGTATTATTCCATCGTGACCCACTCCCACCCCAAGCCTGTCTCTACTCTGGCAACATATGGAGAAGATCTCCTTACCCTTTGCTCTGTCTCCCCCCTCCCCCTGAATGCTGGGGTGGTGGGGGGAGAGTTGTCCCTTAAGCAATTCCTGTAAACATGGGCCAGTTGAGAACATACTGTTTTCCTCAAACCTTAAGAGGTGAAGGGAAGGGTTCCCCCTCCCCTTTCCAGACATGAGGGCTAATAGAGTTTACAGGAACTATTCTAGTATGTGCACAGACATTTTTCAGTGTGAGACTAGACTGCTGGCCTTCTGAACCTGGGCACTCTAGAACAAGACTGGACTGTTCAGAACAGACTTGCATAAAGTAGGCACTGCAAAACAGGCACAGGACTTCAAAGCTGCTGAGCAGCATTCTTATTAGGATACAGCACACTCCTGTAAGATTATACATTGCTTCTGAAAATGGCTGCTGTCTGCTAGTAAGAATGCAGCTCAGCACCCTTTAGCCTTGTCTCTGTGCTTCATTGCATATTTTAGCATTGCCCTTGCTGCTTTTCCAGGCTGGTTTTAGGTTATCTTCATTGGGCAGCTACTGAGCCCCAAGGTGCTTAATGAGAGGCTTACTTATTAACTCCTAACTTGCCCACAGTGCCACCTCTCCCTGTTTCTGGCTCACTGTGATATTATAATTATCATATAATTATTATAATTTCTGTCTCACCATTTCTACAGCCTGGGACTCAAAGCGGCTTACACAGATAAAATAGAACAAGCTAAAAACATAGAAAAGACAATCATTAAAATGTAATTAAACACTAATTGGGTGCATCCACCCTTTAGCATGCACCACCAATAGTGGGAGCATTTTCTGCTATGATTTGCTTGCCACCAAGCAAGCAGGCAGTGATGCCTGATAGGAACAGCAGTTGCCACTGCTTACTTGCCTGCCTTCTCCCACTTACGATGGCAGCAGCAAGCAGTGACCACTGCTGCACTGCCTACTCACTGGATGGCAGCGGGAGGGGGGAGGAAGAAGAAGCCACTGTCCATTATGGTGACTTACCTTGTGGAGGCAAGGTGGGTGAGCAGGGTCATCTCACCAAATGGTTTGCTATCAATAGTCCCTCAAAGGCTGGAGCCTGCCCCAAACGTCTTTTCTTGCTATTCAAAGTGTTAGTATTTGGGCTTGATTCATGTTACCTTGGTCTGCATCTCTGATCCATCTGAGCCTTTCGTTCTCTGTACTTTTAGTTCAGGTATAGGCAAACTCGGCCCTCCAGATGTTTTGGGACTACAACTCCCATCATCCCTAGCTAACAGGACCAGTGGTCAGGGATGATGGGAGTTGTAATCCCAAAACATCTGGAGGGCCGAGTTTGCCTATGCCTGTTTTAGTTCAAGTTCTATCTTTAATACTGCATAAGCCTCTTTCTCACCCCCACCCCTCAAAAAGTGATTTATTACTTAGTCTGGACCAGAGGCTTAAGGTGAACTATAGTATTCACATACAAATCTCAAATCCGTAAGATCCAGCTCTCCAGGGAAATGTTTCTCCCCTGCCTCCTAGACCTCCTCCCCATATTGTTGGCAGTGGCAGAAACAAAAATATTGTCAACATGATATTGGAGTGGACACCTTGATGGGGATGCAAATTGTCCCCTTCCCAATCATCCAACTGGTCACTTGAGCTTGGAGGGGGTAGTTAGATCTTCATGGCTCAGCTGAAGGGCAGAGCACTGTGCCTTGTACACGGGTTTGCCCTGTGTGTAGGTTGTGGTGAAAAGTGTGGTGTTACCACTGGTGTGCAGACCTTGGAGATCTGACCAAGGGTGAATGTGGGTCTTGGACCAAGAAAGTTTAGCTACCTCTGGCCTAAAATATTTGTAGGTATGTCACACAAGTCTGTTTCTCTCTCAAAAAAAAATAAAAAAAAAAAATTGATACCAGCTTTGTATAGGAAAGTCAAGTATTGCACAATAACAAGATTAAAGTCCACAGATATTTTGTTACATGTTTATGCATGCGTGTTTAGATAGCAGGAATAGGGCCCCTGAGTATGTGTTTGCAGAAGTGGCCCCTAGAGGAATAGGCAGTAGGAGATGACAGGTTTGGGACAGACATGGTCCAGGGGCAGACATAACTAGGGTATGGGCATTTAGTCTCAGAAAGCTGGGGAGCAGGGAGGCTCGAGCTACTCTACTTTCTTGAAAAGAAATTAAGGACTGTTTGTAGAAAACTGGCTGGTTGAAAAACACAACTTGCCCACAAACTCTGACACTTTTATGCCCACTTCTTATTGCATCCAGCACAACTTCTCCCTTTCCTTGAGGAGCTGCAGCTATTCTCCAGTCTCGCACTTCTGTTTGTACTCGGGGACCCCTAAACCTGGGCTCACTTGTGTGAAAGTAGGACCCTTTGCAATCTTTAGGATTAGGAGGGTTTGAAGAGGTTCCGCCCTGTCAAATTAAAGGAACAAAATGCTTGAGCTGTGTTTATTTTTAACTGTAGCAGAGTATGTTGCTGTTGTTTTTAGTAAGCTTGTCTTTCCCGGAATTACAACATGAATGCACTGGGACTAGATCCATACACATTAGTTTGGCCTGAACCCTTGGGAAATAGCCCGACTATAAATGCTATCGCCCATCATTCACCACCACCCTGTTTCCTGGCCAATCTTGTTTGCCTTGACATGGCTACCAAAAAGCTAACTTTCGTTGGAGATTAGGCCCCAGAGTCCTGGAGCTCTTCTTCAAGTACCATTTAAAGCTGTAAATGCTGCTTCAACAGAACATACTTTAAAAAGGGACGAGTCTTATAACGCCGTCAGTTTTCGTAAGCTGTCATGTTTATCGCCCACATATTGGGTTTTCGCCTGTGCTTACACACATCGTGATTACATGTTTATATATGGATGGCAAACTGGGGTGTAGAAGATCAAAGAGTTGCCAAAGTTTTCTTCAGAAATTGTGATGCAATGCATGCAATACAGTTTTTGGCTTTTGATGTCATGCTTTGACCTCAGTTTTGTAATGGGGTGACTTAGGATACAGCCTCCTTGGAGTTCACTGAATGCCAACTTTTTATTCATGGTATATCTATAGATATAGATATATCTATCTATATATATCTGTTCTATACTCTATTGACTCTTTCTGCATCTTGCTTTCCTCCCCTGTTCATTTTGAATTAGATATATACATAGCAGGATCCCATTCCCTCACCTTCTTTCCCCAAGACCTGTTTTTATTTCTCATCACACTCAACCATAAACTCCCCCCCCCTGCTCCCAGGGTGATCAGGATGGATTAAAAAATAATCATCTTTTTTTTAAAAAAAGTGAGTAGAAGTTTATCTTAAAGAATAACTAGGTTGATCTGCATGCTAGCACTATAGTATGCCTTTCTACTGATTTAATTTTTACCTGCTAGCATTGGGCCTTGCCTATATCTATATCTATGTCTGAAGAGCCAATTTGATCAAGTATGAATATTTGCATTCAGCCTACCAAAGTATTTGGTATTTATTTACCTAATGAAAATAACCCAGTAACTAGCAAACCTTACTTCCATCTTTGTTACTTTGTTTTTGTGAGGGTGAGGTTGGGCAGAAGCAGAGAGGAGGAATGCTGAAATAAGACAACAAATTTACCCAGTGGTCAGATTCCTATATTTTTATGTGTAACCTCACAAACTCTCATGGCTATTGGTTGTAAGCAAACACTAAAGGGGAATATTTTAAAGGCATTCCCTATATAGCTAAAGAAAAACCTACAAACCTTGCTACAAAATGTATACCATGCAAGATGCAGGGCATGGTTGTAAGAATCAAAACAGAATAAACAATGCTCTGTTTAGACAGAAACCATAGAATACGTTGGAGCCTCATGTCTGCAGAAACACCCAGTGTCCTGGCCCTGCCAGGGGGCTGTCAGGCAAGGAATGTCCAGAGTGAGGAGGTAACTCTTTATTGTCAAAAGTGCACTTACAAGTAGGGAAAAGGCATGTCTATCAGTCCTACAGTGCTCAGCTACTCCAAGGTGTGCACCTGACGAGGTGCATGTAACCTGCTTCTGCTCCTCCCTCTTCAATCCTTGCTTGGTCCTGGGAGACAGTGGAGCAGGAGAGGTGGGGGCAAGAGGAGGAGGTGTGGAAGCCCTTGACCAGGAGTCAGCAAACTTTTTCAGCAGGGGGCTGGTCCCCTGTCCCTCAGACCTTGTGGGGGGCCAGACTATAAGCCCCCCCAACTCTCCCATCTCTTCTCCACAGTACTGGACGAGCCCTGGTGGCTGCTTACCTGTGTCTTGCGAGCGGCAGGCGGTGGCGGAGGGACGATGAGCGGCACACGAAAGGGCTCCAGAGAGGGGCTGCTTAAAATGGCGGCTGCTCGAGCGCTGCTGACCCTGGCACCAACAAAGCCCAGCCCCCTTCCTCCTCTAGGCAGGGCAGGGAGAAGCCAGGAGGAGGGAGGGAGGGAGGAAGGAGGTGCCAGCGCCGGAGTTGCCGTGTGAGGGAGAGGGAAAGAACGCATGTGCTGGCAATCCATGCAGCGATTCCCAGACCATCTGCGGGCCGGATCCAGAAGGCAGTTGGGCCTGATCCGGCCCACACACCTTAGTTTGCCTACCCATGTCCTTGTCTCTCCACCAGCCTGACCTCTCCCTCCTCCTCCTCAACCTGTTCTTCATTCTCTAATCCTGCAGTTTATCCTGCCTGATTCTCGTCTCCTGTCTGTTACAGGCTCCCCCAGATCACTGTTCCCTTCTTCCAAGTTAGTCTCTAACCCCCCTTCTCCCGGTGGTGCCCACTCCTCAGTATCCAACCACCACTCAGTGTCCAGCCAGCCCCGTCACAACATCAGGTTTGGGTTTGAAGAATTCCGAGCTTTCCTGGCCACCCAACCTGTTCCCAAACCTGGGAGAGATTTCAACTAGCTCAGGATGTTTCCTTCTAAATCCCCTTCTTTTATTCCCAATGACAGGGAAATAGTTTTATGTATTTTTTAAAAGAGAAAATTCCAGAGGGAGTGCAAGTTAAAGCAGTTCAATCACATTTGGTTCCCTTCCTCTTTGGGTTGCAGCATAAACTGTAAATGAATATGGTTTCATAATCAAATGTGCACCATTCTTTAGGAACTATATGAAGAAATAATAATCATTGATTTTAAATCAGCTTGATTTAAATCAAACCACCTTGTTGGTGATTGCAAGCTTGTTTGGGAAAAATCTAGGTGGAAATGGGTGGCAATATTATTTTGAGGTCAGGGTTTTAAAAATTCCCACATAGTGGCTCTAGACTCTGACTACACAGTGAGCTGAGCACACATTGTTGACTGACTGTCTGGCCTCTATGTTGACTACTTTTAGTTAGAGCTGTCATGAGGTTTTTGTAAGTAATTTTGGTATATGCTTTCACTCTTGTCATTTATAATGTAGAATGGGGGAAGTGGAACATGTGTTTGTAGTGTCAGCTCCTCTGTCTTAAAGAAGGAGATAGGTAATAAACTATTTACAGTGTAATTTTGTACATATCTACTTAGAAGTGAGTCCCACTGAATGTAGTGAATAAGTGAATGTAGGATTACAGATTTAAGTTCCCATGTGCCAGTAAAAAATAAAAAATCATATACCGTATGTTCAAAGGACCTGGGATTTTTCAATTCCTACTTGAACTATATTCTGCAAAATACAATGGAGGCAATTGAAACCACCAGGTTCAGCTGGATTGAACAGTTAGAACTTCCGCAGCTAACAGAAGATAGAATCAACAAGAGAGCATTGAAACATGCAACTTGGGATGGCCTATAATATATAGTATTTTGTGGCATTAAGATGCTGCTCTGTTCCAAGTACTTGCTCTGAATCTTTAACCTTTAGCCCATTGCTGTCTTAACTCATTTCAGAACACAATGTAGACAGAATCCTATCTTATTAATTTCACTGTATAGGATGTAAATGTGTAAGTAATAGAATGGCAGGTAAGGTTAGACTGGACTGTTTGGGGGGGGGGGACAGACATAGAAGCCACTGGTAACTGTCCTGATCCAAAGGGATGGTATAAATATTTCTGAGAGAAAAGGAGCCCTGTTGGATCAGACCAGTAAAGGTCCATGGCAGCCTCTAGGGAGGCTACAAGTCTCCCCTGTTTCTTCCTCAGCAGCTGCTTATGTATGTAGAGGTTCCATTTTACGGTCATGGTTATTAGGTTTATTAATGGCCATCTTCTATTAACCTGTCCAATCCCTTTTTAAAGCTTTCTAAAGCAGTAGCCAGCACATAATAAATATAAATATAAATATCCCTTCCATCTGACTGGGTTGCCCCAGCCATTCTTGTTGCGGCGAATTCCTTAAATTGTGTTCTGTGATAAAGTGATTTTTTAAAATCTACTCATTGAGTTATTTGTTACATCAGTAGAGGAAAATATTTCCTCTTTGCTTTCTCCACACTTTGAATAATTTAAAAAGTTACTGTCATGTCCCTTGATCTTCCTTTTCTAAACTGCCAGTGAAGTCCTATGCATGTAAATACAATTGATTAAGATGGGACTTTTCCTGAGTGCATATTAGAATCACAGGTTTAAAAGTCTCAAATGCTTTAGCATTGGGGAACATATGTGAAGTGGCTATGGAAAGGGCTGTATAAATATTTTGTGTTTTATTGTTTGTAGAATGCTGCTGATTGCCTGTGTGAGTGGATGTGGTAGTAGTAGAATCACAGAATCATTGTAGAGCTGGAAGGGACCCCCGAGGGGCATCTAGTCCAGCTCCCTGCAATGCAGGAATCCTGGCCACAACCAGGTGGGCTCGAACCACCAGCCTTCTGGTTAACAGCAAGACGCACTGACCCTCCTCTGTCCTGGCACTCTGTTGGTGTCTGTTAACGCTGCTGTGTAAGAACCCATAGACCCCCCCAACCATATTTGTAGTTTGAAGTGTAGTGCAGCAAAATCTCATCAGCCGGAGTGGGCTTCAGCAGAGCTTTTCTGGCGGTTGAGGGGCGTCCATACCCTTCCATGCTGCCATAAAACAAAAGTGTGGGGGTGGGGATGAAATCTGTGTTGATACGGAAGAGGGAACTTTTGGTAATCTCCGGCAGGCTGGGGAAAACATTCTAGGCAAGGGTGCTGCCTAGCAGGACTGATTTTGGTAGGTGATATGCAAGAGCGAAGCAATGCTGTCGGCATTTTATTCTTTTCGGTGTTCCCCGAACCGCTGCGAGCATCACTGCCTGGCTTGGGTGGGGCATCTTGGCGTGGGAGCTTCTCAAGGAGACAGAGGCCCAAACATTGCTGCAGCTCCCAGGGCGACCTGGGCGGGGTGGAAGAGAGGAGCAGCAATTGGCTCTCCTCTTCGCATTCTAGGTGACGAGTGCAAGGAGGAGCCCTTTCCTCTGCATCCTCAGCAGGGACCTGAGGCCTGGGATTGGTTCTTTCTGCAGCCTAGGTAACCAGCACAGGGCGGAGCCTGCCTCCCTCTGCATCCTCCGCGGTGACCTGGGGGAGGGGATTGGCTCCGGCTGCAGCCTAGGTAACGGGTGTGTGTGGTGGGGGGGTGTTGTCTCAGTCTCACTGCAGCCTCAGCCCAGCACATGGGGTGGGGATTCCATATCTGCAGCCTGGGCATTGAGCAGGGGGTGGGGATTCGCCGGAACTCCTCTAAGCAACAAGAGGAGGAGCGCTGAGGATTGGATCTCATGCTGGGGCGGAGGGAGGAGGGCTGGCGATAGCACAGCACCTGTGGGTCACATGCTGGCAAAGGAGGGGGGCTTCTAAACAACTCGGGGGCGGCTGGCAAGCCTGCCAAAAAAGAAAAGAAAAAAAGAGCAACTGTTAACTGAAACCAGAGATGTCTGTCCAGCACCCTGCCTGGGTCACCCAGCTCTGCCTGCCCGGAATTTGCGCTCTACATAGACCATGATCTGGGTGGACAGCTCTGGGAGCGGCAGCTGGGGACATGAGAAAGGTATCCCTTTTAACCCTTTTCTTGCCCCTCCTTCATGCCTGCTATTAGATTGTGGCTAGAGCAGGCCAGATCTCTTCCCACCAGGCACCTTGGAGCTAATAAATCTGTAGGGGGGAAGAATGTGTTATATCGACTTGAGGAGGGAGAGGCTCTGAGAACAAGAGGAAATGGGTTGTGTGAGAAATGAATGTCCTGAAGTGGGGGAGGGGGAGCGGAGTCTTGGAATGGGGGGGGGTACATCTGGGAAGAAGCAGATGGTCGAAATGAGGGTGAGGGGGTGCAGACCAAAGACACCTTTGGCCCATATGTGTATCCTGGCCTGTTTACTGAAAGGTCCAGGTGGGGGGTGGCAGAGATGGTTACCTTGCTGGCATATCTCTTTGCCCACACCATCAGATTGCCCCAAGACCTGAGAAATCTTCTGTGTGTCAACTGGACAAGGCATCCATCCAGATTGTATTATTTAATTTGAACGGGTTTTTCGTGTTAAAGGGCACACTGCAGGAGAATAACAAAGTTGGGTTTGGTCAAGGTACCCATTTTGTGAGATGGGGAAGAGGTTGTCTAAACTTGTTTTAGTTAATTTGGGGTGAATTCAAGAAGTGGGGGGGTGGGGAGGAAAGGTGATCCAAATAGTGCCTCCGACAAATTAGGCCCTGAAAGAGCATTTTATTCTGCTGGGGTGGGGATAGTGAGAGTCCATAGCAGAACAGGATTGGCAGTTACAGAAGAGACTGATTTGTAAGGAGGTCCTGAAATATTTGACCAGTGATTGAAGGTGATACCAGAATTTGCATATTCAAGTTAGAGCTATTCTGAATAGTGTTGCAACACAAAGCATCCTTATGCTCTGACATTGGGGGTCGGAAGGTAAGGGGAAATCACAACATTTTTCTGTTTTCTTTTTGGTAGTGCTGTGAAAAAGAGGGCACTTTACTCTGCTGAGTTCTTGTCTGGAAGAAAGAAATAGCAACTTAAAAATTAGTGTCTTTGGCAGCCTGAATTCTGCATCCATATGTAACCTCTGTACATAGTAGAATAGTAGTTTGGGGTGGGTGGGTATCTGTTTTCCTTAGGAAATAGGTTTGTGGAGGGTGGGGCCAGAAGTGCTGGCTGACAGTGGCGCTTAAAAAACTGCATAAGCCTTGTAACAAAAAAGAACAACCGCCTGTGCCACAGGGTGGGGAGGTACCTCTGTGTGGTTGGCAATTCTAGGGCTGGGCCTGGGTGAAAGGAACAAACTCCTGCAGTGCATGAATAAATATAGCCTGCCTGTGGGGGGTGGCTTAGCCTTGGGAGAGGCCTGTCCTGCAGAGGAAGAATTTTCAGGATATTGTGGGGGAAGGGAGATGGCATTCCAAAGGAGAAGCATGTCTAGAGTCTGGTCTGGATGAGGGCTGATCACTGCTTTGCGGTTGGAAGAAGGCAGTGTGTGTTGGATGCGTTCAGCAGGGCAATTTGCTTTCAGTTTGAAGGGCTGGTTAAGGTAGGCAGCTCTGCTGTCTGGAGCAGAGGGAGCTGGCCAGGCAGAGCACGCATGGCAAAGCCGGGTTCTTGAGTTGCATCAGGTGGCTGAAAATGCAGAGAATCCCCACCCCTTTATGCAAATAGCCAGAATGGCACCACAGGCTGATGCAAGCCCGCTATGGAGCAGCAATCCAGAATGACAATTGGCCCTCCCTTCCTTCCCTCCCTCCCTCCTTCCCTCCGCCTGCCAGCCAGCCAGCCGTCTGAGCGGTTAAAGCTGCAGACTCCCTGCTGCCTGGACAGAGCGAGCACTGCTGCGTAGCATGGGCAGCGACAAGGAGACAGCTCTGTTGCTGTTCATGGAGTTCCCGGTCTGTGCCCCGGAGCAGCCTCGTTGCAGAGCCGCTCTTGGCCAGCTCCCAGTGCAGAATGGCTGTAGGTGGGGGGAAAGTATCTGGAGCCCCACGACATCAGGGATGGTCCAGAAAAGGAGCAGGAAAGGTGGGGCTGCACCACATTCAGAATGAAGGGCGGCACTTGGAGGTGAGTAGGGTCAAATGGTGGTGGATGCAGTACGTCACAAGGGAGGCTGAAGTTGCAGGGGAGGGCATCCTCCAGAGAAAAGAGGGCGGCAAGGAAAGGAGAAGCCTTATTACGAGTTTTTTAAGTCCCCCCCTTGTTTTTCTTTTGTTTTTAGGACATTGATTTAATTGACATCCTGTGGAGACAGGATATCGACCTTGGAGCTGGGCGTGAGATTTTTGACTACAGCCACCGCCAGAAGGAGAACGAAGTGGACAAAGAACCAAATAATGGGGAGGAGTGTGGGGATGGCTGGAGGAGCAGAGGGGGCGATGTTGCTGACAGGGCCTTGGTAGTGGATGGCGAGACAGGGGAAAGCTTTCCTGCACAGGTAAAAAAAAATAACTCAACTCCCTACTTGGGTAGGACAGTTTTCTTATCCACCATCCTGGGATTGTTCTTTGTAGCTGTTCAGTAGGGGAAAATCTGCTGCTCCCTCTCACTGCATGCTTGGGTAGGCCTTGGGAAGAAAATAGCTGTGATGCTAGAAAATGTCCTCCCCTTTTCAAGTTCAGACACAACTCTTAAAAGGGAATTAGTTCTGAAACACTGATGTTCAGTGTTGCTGATTCTGCCCAGGAAGCAGGCAGGGCTGCTTCTCCGTTTGCGTTGGGTTTGAGTGCCTTCATTACCTTTCCGTGCTTGGTTAAAGGCCTTGGTCTGTGCTTTGTTGCTTTGTGGTAGTCCTCAACATACACCCCTTGCTCCCTAGGCTCCACACCACCACCTTCTGATCCTTCTCTCAGCATCCTGGCTTCTTCTCACCTCTGTTCTGTGAGAATTGGGCCTTCTCCCATGTCTTATTTTTGGTTGCAACTGTTAAGAGTATGTTATTTAGTAAGAATTTTTAAATCTCTCTCTATAAATCTCATTAGTTTGGTCCTAGCCAGCCTCCTTCCAAATGGGGCTAGGATTTATCAGAGAATCCTGCTAGCAGATGCTGTGGGGAGGCTATTTCCCCTTATTTCTCTTTATAACACCTCACACACTGCTCTGGAGCCAATTTTGTGAGTAGGATTCTACTTGGGGTTGCTCTTGCTTGTCATCCTAGTCTATATCTCTTTCTAATTTGGTGAATCCATCCTGAGTCTTCAGAGTAGGACTGTGATATCCTATCAAAGCCAGTTAATAAACTCTTGACCCTGGATGGCTTTGAGAACAGTTGTTACTGGGCACATCAGATCTCCAGATTCAGTTCAGTCAGTCCCCACTTATAAGACTGCAGGAATTCAGGGTAGGTGACAGCCTCTGGAATGGCTCACCCCAGTTAGAATATCCTCTGGAAGCAGGGCTTCCCTTCTTGGGGGCTGCATCTAATTCTGCAGCAAGATAATTTGCATTTGATTAAATTTTACTGTGTGACATAAACTGTTTCTTGACTTCAGCGTTTGAAATTTTGTCAGAATGCAGGGTGTTTGAGAAGAGACTCAGGGGTGTCATTGGAATAAGTAGTGGGGTGGTTGTGGAGGGGTTGTGGGACAGGGAACTGGGTGTTGTATTGGAAACCGTGCCAGATAGACAACCATGTAGCTATTGGCTGTTGAGGTGAGTTTTTAGGAAACTCTGTCTCTTGGTCAGGACTACCTGGTTCTGAGCATTTAGCCCTGTCCCAGGCTGTGCATTGGACTACATCACTGGGTTTCGTCCCTGTCTGAGACGGGTGTCACCTCAGCATTAATTACATTTATCTAAGTTCAAGAGAAGAATAAAAGTGAGTGGGGCGAGGAGGAAAGATAAAGGTTAGTTTAGTTTATTCAGCTAATAGATTGCTTTACACAGCTAAAAGAAAAGAAGTCTCTGTGTGAATTACAGAGACAGTAACACACAAAATACAATACTTTTAAAAACAATGCAGGTGCACTATAACGTGCATCTACAACATCAGCAGCAACATAAAATAACCACCCCATCCACATAAAAATGTATACAAACAAGCACACACAAACACAGCCACTATTAATGCTGCTGAAACGTCCAGGGGAATAAAAATGTCTGCCTGGTGCTGGAAGGATGACAGAAAAGGGCTATTTTCTCATTGCCACCCTCCAGATATCTCTTAAAAGAGGCACACAAAGAATAGGAGAATGTACAGGCTTTTTAAAAAAGTTAGTCGTATGTTGCCGGTGGAGGTTGATCTGAAAAAGTTGAAGGGCATGGGTATAGATGATCTTACAGTAAAATGACACTTGAATTATTTGCTCTTCCAGGTGCCTGGTGTTGAGGACCAGACAGCCTTGTCCTTGGAGGAGTGCCTTAGGCTGCTGGAGGCCACGTTTCCCTTTGGGGAGAATTCAGAGGTGGGTCAATGGTGGCCCTTGGGAAAGAGAAGATTTAACTGCTTAGTAGTAACAGCATATGGCATTTCTATAGACTCATTCAGTGTAAAAAATGGACTTGGACAATCTTTATCTCATGCCCTTGCCATAACCTTGTGAGGCTGTGAATTCTTCCAAATGAAGAGAAAAGCTTGTTCTTGTTCCAGGCACAAGGCCAGGTAGATTAGCAGGAAAGAAGTGGCGAGAATGCCACCCCTCCCCGCCCCTGCAAATGCTTTAAAGCCCCTAATACTGTGGTTGCAGGGAACCTTGGGAGTGGGGGATGGCTGTTACAGTCTGTATCAGAAGTTCATGCAGAGAGGAAGTGGGAGTAATGATTTGTTGCTGACACGACTCTTCACTGCCACATGCCTACCATGACTGAAAGGTGTTTTGCTTTCAGTTTCCAGCTGCAGATGCCCCCAGCCTAACTGAAGTTCTGCCGAGTGAGAGCGGGCCTTCCACTGTGCCAGACGGGCTTCTGTCTCCCCTACTAACAGGGACAGAGTTGCCCTTCGACCTGGAGCAGCAGTGGCAGGACCTCATGTCTATAATGGAAACGCAGGTGAGGAAGGCTGGCTTCTACCCTTGTTTTTTTCTAGGTCCTCCTCTGCTTTCTCTTCAGGTGGGTTTACCATGCCACTGTTTAGTGTTTTGCTAGGTTTCAGGCAAATGTGAAGGTTGTTAACATCTCTGTTTTGTGAATTTCTCCTTCTGTAGAAGAATGATCTTTCTGCTGCTGCTGCAACCATCTTTCCTATAACAATAGGCAGGAGCCTAGAAGAATTTGCAGCAAATGGGAAACCAGAGCTGCAGAGTTAGGTGACCATCTAGTTCAAGAGTCGTCAAAAGCAGTGCACACACTGCACCAAGTGACTGCCTGCAACGTAGCAGGGCAGCGGTCCCCTGGGAAGGGCCAAACAAAAGACACCTCTCTCTTCAGGGTCACAATAAGTCACTACAACTTGGGGACAGTTCTTTCCCACCCTTAAAACAATATAGCATCTCTGTCACAGGATGCATGCAGCCTATTCATTATCCTTGCTGGGAAAATGTTTTGCCTCTCTGCATACCAGGTATTGATTTTTTTTAAAAAAAAATTCCTCCACAAATTGCACAGCCACTGCTCCTGACCCTGGTTTTTTCACCTCTGGGCTGCCTGATTGGTGGTCAGATGACACTCTTCAGATGGCCTGATTTTGTCTAAGAACAATCAGTTTCTGAATGTTTGTCTGCTGTCTGCTTCCTATACTAGACAAAAATATTTATCAGTGGCGTGTCTCAGATAGGAGCCATTTCCATCCCCCCTCCTGGACCCACCCCAATAACTAGGTAGCTAGCTACAGAGGAATATTGAGTAATGCAGGATGCAGACCTGGCTTTGGTAGATAGGGCACAGTTGCTAGCAAGCATGCTGCTTTGTTATGCAAGTTCCTGATTTGTTGCAAACAGAGACCCGTGTCCCAGTTCTCCATACGTGCAAGTGGAACGGAAGTGAGTTCCCTTCATGCTAACGTACCTAAACTTCTGAATGATTGGGTCTTTGGTTTTCTTTGCTCTCTCACAGGGTCCTCTTTGGAGGACTTGTTTTGTGTACCCATTTACTCAAGTTGTGTTCTAGGAGGAAAATAGAGACACCTAGAGTCTGAAAAGTTTCTTTCCCCTTTTCAGGGTATGGAGGTGAACAGCACAGCAGCTGCAGGGACCCTGTACGATAGCACAGGTGGAGACATTCTGAATGCCAACTACAGCCTTGCTCCATCCACCCCAATCAACCAGAATGTCAGCCTGCATCAGGCGTCACTGGGCAGCTGTACACAAGACTTTGCTTCCTTGTTCAGCTCTGAGATGGAGAGCCTCTCAGTAGCTGGCAGCTCAGCTTTGTTGCAGCTGGTTCCTGACAACTCCACTGGCTTCAACACCACATTTGGCTCTACCAACCTGAGTGGGATCTTCTTCCCTCCCCAGTTAAATGGCACTGTAAACGAAACATCTGGGCCTGAGCTGCCAGATCCTCTTGGGGGACTCCTTGATGAAGCCATGCTAGATGAGATTAGCTTGATGGACTTGGCCACTGAAGAAGGCTTCAACCCAGTGCAGGCTTCCCGCCTGGAGGAAGAATTTGATTCAGACTCGGGGCTCTCCTTGGACTCGAGCCACAGCCCTGCTTCTCTCAGCAGCTCAGAAGCATCGTCGTCATCATCTTCAGCTTCCTCCTCCTTTTCTGAGGAAGGTGCTGTGGGCTACAACTCGGACTCTGAAAATGTGGATGTTGAAGATGCAGAAGGGGCAGTTGGGTACCAGCCAGAGTACAGCAAGTTTTGTCGTATGAGCTACCAGAACCCTTCTCAGCTGCAATATCTGCCTTATCTGGAGCATGTAGGTCACAATCACACCTACAACATGGCCCCCAGGACCTTAGACACTGACGAGCCCCAGCCAGCCACCATGGGGAAGAAGAGTGCCAAGGATAAGCAGGCAGACTTCTTGGATAAGCAGATGAGCCGAGATGAGCACCGGGCCCGAGCCATGAAGATCCCTTTCCCCAACGAGAAGATCATCAACTTGCCTGTAGAAGAATTCAATGAACTCCTGTCGAAGTACCAACTGAGTGAGGCCCAGCTGAGCTTAATCCGGGACATCCGGAGACGGGGCAAGAACAAGATGGCTGCCCAGAACTGTCGTAAGAGAAAGCTGGACACTATCCTCAACTTGGAACGGGATGTAGAGGATTTGCAGAGAGACAAGTCAAAGCTGCTCAGGGAGAAGGTGGAGTTTCTCAGGTCCATTCGCCAGATGAAGCAAAAGGTGCAGAACCTCTATCAGGAGGTATTTGGCCGCCTGCGTGATGAGAATGGCCAGCCCTACTCCCCAAATCAGTATGCCCTACAGTACGCCAGTAATGGTAGTGTTATCCTAATACCACGCTCCTTGGCTGACCAGCAGGGCAGACGTCAAGAGAGGAAACAGAAAGACAGGAGGAAGTGAGGTGATGAATGTTGGCAGGAGAGTGCAAAACTTGCAGAAACTGCATCTTGGAGAAAGGGCTGAGCCCCGAAGAATTTGAAGGAACTTTCACGCCTTCTTATCCAATATATCTTCTCAAACCATGATAGCTGCCAGTCAGTGTATAGGAACAGACTGCTGGGCGGGGGCCTACAAGTCTTGAGAGGCAGAATGGCAAAGCATGTAGGGAAAGACCTGTGCCCCCAGCAGCCTGGAACCCATTATTGAACGTTGAGGGAGGGGGGACAAGCTGGCATAATGTGTGTGGGGAGGGGGGTGAGTCTTGGCAGAGGATAGAAAATCTGAATTGTTAAAGCTGGATATTTTTTTTAAGGAAAAAAAGGTGAAGTGGACAGACTGAGCAGGCTTAAAGTCCGTCCGTCCCCCGCCTTCAAACTTCGATATTTCAGATAGCTGGTTTTGTTTTTTTCGAACCAGTTTTTGCATCAGTTGTGCGCAATTTGACAACATGACTGAATCCCATGACATAGCCGCTATCCCTTCCTACATCTGTATGTATATGTAAGTGCAGGTGGAACACATTAAGGTGTGTTTGTTTAGGGGAGAAGGGTGATTTTTCTTAACCCTTTTCAGCTCGGGGGAATGGAGAGATCTCCACGCAAGGAGTTACCGAGTACAGCCTTTTGGGTGGACTTTGAGTTAATCTGCCATAAAGGTTGGAATGGTGGGAGTGGAAAGGGTTAATAGAATTACTGTGGTGATGCATCTTTCCACCGCCCCTCTCTTCCATTCAAAACTCACTAAGCATGTCACTGCCCACAGTGAGGAGCCAGTGTTATACTGGGCTACCATCAAGGTACATTACAAGATGGCGCATGGTAACTGCATGCTACAATGCTGACATTTCTCACTGATTTGGCTTGAAAAGATTCATTTTGTGGACAAAAGGGGGTGTGAGGGCCAGGTGTGAAGGCTGCACTTTCATTTAGCGGAGGCTGCAAGGTGGAGGGTCTGGTGTGTGATCACCACTTGGTCTACAGCACAATGGGTTTTACCCCCATAAAGTGGGCATGTTGTGTAGAGCAAATAGCCATCTATGGCAAGCCCCTTTCTTAATGGGCACTTTGGTTTTAATTTATTTCTGTAGGACTTGTGTGCGCCTGTGTTTCCCCATTCCCATAGGGCTGTAAAATGGATTCGTGGTATGCAGGAAGGAGAGAAGGGAGATGTTTTCCCCCAGAGATCAAAGCTGCTGAAAGGTATTTCTGCCATTAAGACTCGGTGTGTTAAACTGTGATTCCACAGCTGGTTTCTTTTCTGTCCTTGGGTGGTGTCATTCCAACTTCCCCCTTTCCCCCTCCTTAAAAAAAAATAAGGCAAAGGGTGAGGGTAGTGCCTTGAACACAGCTGGCCTCAAGCTCCGAGGCAATCCTCGAAGCTGTTTAATTTGCAGTATAGCACAGCTGGGAGTATTACTGACTTTACCAGCATCTGATGAGCTAAATGGCTTTGGTTTTCCCCAGTCAGTCCTGTGTATGTGATGGCGTGTGAGGACGTAGCACTGAAATGGGCATCCTCCAGAGAACTGTGGGGGTATGAAGCACTGTATGTAATAGAGGCAACTTCTGCAGCCATATGTTCTATATGATCTTGTTTTTCTCAAGGCCATGATTTCTTACAAGGAAAATATAAAAGGTGAGAGGGGAAGTAAACTATCGGTGAGTCTCTCCCACCTCTCAGGCTTCTGTGATTTGACAGCATGAAACTTGAAGCACAAAATGTGTTGGAACTGTGGCTGGGTTGCTGGAGGATAGAGCCCTGATGTGTGCATGTGTTAATTTATTTTTTTCTGTAGAGGTTTTATTTTGAATGGTTTCTATGACCTGTTGGGGAGAGGAGCGAGAGCGTATGAGCACAGGACAAAAATAAAATGGCTTATTCACTATTTGAGGATTTGTTTGGTGTCTTTAATTTTCTGCACTTTTCTTGGTAGCCCTAGCCCTAGCCCTGTGTTGTGATAAAAGGTAGGCTCAACAAATTCAGCATTACAATGACCGAGGGAATGTGCCTTCTCTTGACTTTATGTACTGGCCATGCTCCCCCATAACATACTGCATTTCCCCTGCAATACTTCTCAGTTCAGCATATCACTTATTCCTGCAATATTTTCTACTTGCAATTCAGTACTTTGTATTGTAGAATATTTTCAAGGAAGGCCTGGACCAGATGAAGAAGAAAAAGAGCAGGACTATAAATCTAAAGTTTTATTGAGACAAAAAGACAGTTCAGTATGAAGTTAAAATCCAAACACTTGAGTTTTAGACAACATTTTCACAGAAACCTAACCATGCTTTGTTTTTTTTAAAAAAGGTTTGTACACTTCTACGTACATACCACCCCCCACACAAAGGATGAATGGGGGTCAGTGGCTTGTGGGGTGTTTCAATGTCAGAGGTAAAATTGTCCTTTGGAAGAACAAGGTATCGTTAGCTTAAAAATGAAATGGGTAGGACTAGGGCAAGGTAAGCAATCATAAATGCCCAAGTCTGAACAGAAGATAGTTGTTTACAGAATATTCTGAAACCTACTACTACCTTGTGCTGTAGGGGGTAGATTTCACCCCTACTTTCCTTCACCTTAATTAAAAGGATGCCTAAAATGCCACATACATACAAGAGCGGGGGGGGGGGAGGCTAAAAACCCTCAGTTTCTGGTTGGTTAAAAGAAAAAAGATGCAGAGGTACTAAAAAAATTGTCACATGATTTGGGGGGCAGTGCCCTCACTATGACTAGAGGGCAAAATATGAAGAAGCTGTCTCCTTTCCAATTCCCGCAGTAATAATTCTGGAAGGTGACTGTATTCATGGTTGCAATCAAATTGTAACTTTTAACACTTAGACACATAAGCTCCAGCCTCGCAGGAATCATCAATTCCACTTGCAGCAGGAGGCATGTATTTTGTAAGAATTGCAATTCTGGATACAGATACCATGAACTGGCCCTCCCCAAATCAGTCAGAATGCACCCTCCCTTCCCACCCCAACGATACACCGATAATAGCAAAAAGGAAGAAAGAAAAACTACACGCATGCTAATCTGTAAAAATGCAATTAACACTATTGGGGAGTAAGGCTGTAGATCACAGAGATGGTCTCTGAAGAACACACAGCCTCTGCCTGCTATCCCTTTTGGCAGTCTGTTCCAACTCTATTATTTTTATTTTTGCTTCACCCCCCCCCCCCCAAGCAAAGAACAGCTGGGAACTCACCAATTCTCTCCTCTTTCCTCATGTATATATGATGAGAAAGGAAGAAAGGGGACAGCATGTTGTCACACCTAGTTGTCAGGGGCATAGAAATTGTCCGGTTTCTACAGAGAGCATCTTCCACAGCCGCCTCTTCACTTTCTCACTCATGTTCAAACCCACAGTTTGATGATTTAATACAAAAGTCGGCCAGAGGAAGGATGGGGACAGAAGGGGAGGCAGGTTAGTTCTTCTCATCCTTCTTGTCATCATCTTCTGATGGATAGGAGTGCCATGTCAGCCTTTCCTCATAGAACGAGATGACCACCTGCGGGCACTTGATATTTGCTTCCTTGGCAGGGACCAGATCAGCTTCGTCAGAGTTCTTCCTGTACAACCAAGAGGTGGGAAATTTGGGATTGATCCCAAATAGAAGGCATGAAGCTATCATTCTAGCATTAACATTTCTGCCAAATGTGTGTGCATATGGCTGAGTCTGGGGTCAGGTGATCTTAAAGCTTTGAATTCTGTGAATTTAATGCATGGCTTTGCTATTGATGCATAAGCACACCAAAGATTATTGTCCAGAAGGATAATACAAATCTGAGGTACCTTAACACTTGCCAGTTCATAGAATCATTGGCCACAAATCCTGATGCCTATAATGCAAAATACGATTTATAAGCATACATCTACCTGCCTGATCCACACAATCCTTCCTCAAGGCATGGAAGGATTGTGGGAATGGGTTGCAAGGGCTAGTTATTTCCAGTTATGACCTCAGAATGCTTGCAAGTAAAAGACAGTTGAACCTTACACAACAGAGAAAACAGATTCCAAGTTTCATATAAATCACTTGCAAGGAACTAGAAAGCAGCAGATCAAAATGCAAGAGGTAATCAAAGTGATGAGGCTGTATATTAACAGTATTCTGCAGCAAAGATAATTAGCCCCCTCCTAAACTTTTAAAAATGTTAGAGAACCAATGGTCTTACCATCTGATCTCATTACAGACACTCATACCATTAAGTAGCTGTGTTCCCAAAAATTCAACATCTGGATTCTAATCTCTGATGGAGGATGCACAAGGGAGAAAAGACAAAGGAACAGGCTTACCATTTCATCAGGAACATGAGCTCTCCACTGGAGTCTGTGGCACCAATAATCCGCTCTGGTTCAAACCCCCTTGCAAAGCCTCGAGGCTTCTCAGCCTGATGAAAGAATTGGAAAGGTTTCTGATTATTGCCTTTAAAGGGTGACAGAGAAAACAGACATTGAACTTTATTTGGTGTTATGCAGAGGCAAAACAACTGCCAGAAAATGCCTTTCCAGTGACCTACTTTGTGGGAGGGGGATATCCAAGTCAAGAGTGACATGATGTAGATGCTTTGTCCATGCATAATTATACTATGAGATTTGAACTAGTTTTAAAGCTGTTTGAGCTACTGCTATTCCTAAGAATCCCATTAATTCTACATCTGTGAAAGTGTTAGATCTCCAGCAAGAATTCTTAGCATACTCACAAAAATATTATTCAAGCTTCTCTGGTACATGCTACCAGTTTAATCAGTTTCAAGCTCTTTATAATATGGCACTGCTCTACAGTGCATATTAAACAAGGAGGTTTTAAGACATAAAGGGTTTCTTATTTGGCATTGAAATTTTAAACAGCTTATTCCAAAGTAAGACCACACCCATCACCTTCCAGAATCTTTTCCACTTTTAATCTACCATAAAATATTTGTGTGGCACTACTGAAGCAACTGCCTTGCTTACTAGAGCAAGAACTTAGCTGGCAGGGAGGGAGGGAGGGAGAAACAGACAAGAGTATGCTAGTGAGGCAGAAAACCTGCTCTTGTTGCATTCTGGTTTCTTCCTTGGCTGAGGAGAGGTGTTGGGCTCAACCATTCCTGGAAATAATTTGCTGAGAATCTCCTTCATATTACTACGAAGTATCTTCCAGAACAAAGCTCCGGCACTGAAAGATTTCAGAGCTACATTTTGGTAAGCCCTAGCGTAATTATGTTATGTTTCCAGAGGAGGATGTGGAGAAAAGGGCTGGAGAGAAACAGCTGAAAATGGAAGGGTGTGAAGCAAAGACAGGAAAAAACTTATAAAATCAAAGAAATCAGAAATGAAGAGGAAGAGTTGTGTGCTAACAGGAAAATGCAACAATATAAAAGGGATGGAAGTGCTAAGCACAAACAAACAAACAAACAAACAAACAAACAAACAAAGGGTAAATAATGCAAACAATGGGGAGTGGGGAAGAGAACACCAAACTTTTGAGAAGCCATACATACAAAATTTTGGAACGGTCTGGCTGTTTTTACTTAACCACACAAAACTACTATCAGAAGTCTCTTGTCTTGAAATAAAAAGGGATAATGTGGCTAGAAAGAGTTTAGAGGCAGAATGAAAAAAGGCTGTATTCAACAGAATGCAAGGCAAGACACAGGGCAGACTCTACAAAGAGAAATACATGAGAAAACAGAAGCCCACCACCAGCCAAGTCACCAGATCCAACTTTTTTAATGCACCAGTGCTGTTTGCAAGAACAACGCAATCAGGACCATGACACTTTGCTTCCAGCATACTAACACAGCAAATGGAGTCTTCCCACTGTAGCAGGTGCATCCCCAAAATTGAAAGAACACATAGCCACATTCTCTGATGGGGAGGTAACAGCTGGAGGCAGAGATTCTGGTGAGAAACACCACTAGTACCACAGACTAATGAATGTCAACCATATTCCCAAAGACACTTGCAGCTGAGGCACTACACTACACAGTTATGTAGCTCACTTTAAGAAGGCAATAAATATCGCTGCTGTTAGCTAGTGTTTTACCCTTTCAGAAACATCAATCAGTCCTTAACTGCAAAGCATAAAGCAACCCTCATTGGGCCACAGATGGAGAGAATCTGCCTTACCTCCTCTTTCTTTTTCTTTGGTCTGCTTTCTTCCCCCCTATCCTCTGAATCAGATTCTGCCTTGCGCTTGCTTCCCTCTGACTTGTCACTCTCATGTGCAGTTTTCTGGGATTGCAGGAACTCCGCAATGAGGTCAGGGCAGTCGAGGTTCTCCTCTGGCTCCCACGTGTTATCTTCGCTGAAACCATATAACTATTATCAGCTGGACAGGACTGCAAAATACCATATTTTGTAACTAGAGTTTATTTTGCAAAATAGCCCCTTTAAGAAAGTTATCTCCCTCGTTATGGGACCTGTAAATTCTTGGCACAAAATCTATGAAAATGACTTTTCTAGGAATGGGGAAGACTTGAAATCTACAGATTTTTGCAATGATAGGCAATTTCTGCTAGAATCCTGACATGGTGGGTTGAGATTCCTGAAAGGTTTTCTGGAAATGCAAACAAGACACCCTAAAGTTGTAAACTTGATAATGTGACTTAGTGTGACTTAAAGCTGATGGACTGCTCTAAGGCAGAATAGCGAGTGATAAGGGCAGAGTAAAGCTACCAGATTTTCAGCTCTCTGTTATTCTTGACTGGGTTCTGACTTAATAAGATGGACCCCAGATTTGCATTATTTAGGAGAAGGAAAAAGTGTAAGTGCAGACCTGGAAGCCTTCTGCAGAAATTGCAACTTCTCTACAAGCACATCAGATTTTCAGCTTCAACACTAAACAGGCAGATAAATACTTTTAGGCATGGTTGCTTTCTCCTACACATAACTAGCAGTCTTAGATACTTTCCCCCTCAAGCACCCCTTACACCAGAACTGAGGACTGCTTATTTGCCCAGAAGCACACAATCAGTTTGAGGCTCACCTGTACTCTGAACACATACAAGCATCCACACACGTGAAAACATTCATTTGCTCACAAACTGCAGCCAAACCGAGCCTCAAACAGAATTTTCAAGGTAGAAAGTACTTTTGGGAAGGAAAAAACCACACCTGTTTCTCAAACATGTTTTCCCTCCTGCAGCAACAGAATTAACCCCCACACATATCTGGAAAAATTCCAAAAGAAGATTTCAAGACCATGAATTAACCAGAAATGGGATGGGGAAACTGGGCTGGTTTTTAAGACGCAGGTATTCAGCAACCCTGGCACATCACCCTACCCTAGAGCAAGATAAAAAAGGCCTAAAGCAGGCTTCTTAACAGCTCCTGGGTGACAAGGCAAGCAAGGCTTTGAAAACCAGAAGAGATGTTCCCCTCTCTCAACACCAGTGCACAAAGAGATTAATCACAAGTATATGTGGACCAAGAGGCTACTGATTTTATGGGCTACTAACCTTTAAAGATTAGTTTGCAAAGCTGAAATAAAGGGAAAGCAGCCTTACTCTGAGAAGCCTTTCCACTTGAGCAGGTACTCCACTTTCCCTTTCACCACCCGCCGGTCAAGGACCTTCTCCACCACATACTCCTCCTCCTCTTCTTCTAGGACCTCCTCCACTTTCTTCTTGTTCTGCTTTTTTCCCATTGTGCTCGCCAGCTTTGCAGTTTTAAGGAGGCTGTTAAGAGATAATGCAGATATACAGCTTTAGAAACTGCAATTGTCAACACCAGAGATCCGTGACACTTAGAATTTTTGTCTGTCTTGTCATTTTATTTTTTAATATGAAAACATTTTAATCTAAAAATACACAGGGAAATGTAGTGTAGGAAAAATGTTCCAGAAGCTGCAAAGTGACACAAATAAAAGAGATACAATATGTAGTCACAAAAGCACAGTGAAACGCTGAAGCCCATCAATATCAATGGGACCCACATAAACCCAAACCTTGCTGTACAACATCTATCCACATATACTGATTAATAAAAAGTAGATGCAGCACCTCATGGTGAACACTTTCCTATGACAGCTAATCAGGTTCTGCCGTTTTCTGCAACAGGACATACATGGCTCCTTTTCTGGAATTTATGTTAAGATTTTCCCCTTGCCTCAACATGCAATTGAATAAAAACTAATGCTTTTCCCAACTCTAGGTACTTTAAAATATGGCATACGAATCACAACTGTGCTCAACATGTTCCATCTGCCAAACCTACGATTTGTTTGTTGCCCAAGCAACTTATGACAGTGTTAACCTATACTGAACACTTGGACCAACTGTAGGAAGCTCCGTAAAACTAGCATTTTTCTTCCAAAAGGAGCAGGCTCTGCAGGAGACAGAATCACTGTGTCTCTGCAGAACTTTGAAGTTCTTCAGGCCAGGCCTTTCTGCTTGCAGCAGGAAAAATCCCCACCATATCCTCCCTCCACCACTTTCAGAAACAACATGACTATGTTTGTGACTATACAGCAAGCCCGGCAGTGCTGGGGAGAGAAGGCATCCGTGAGTGGTGGAGGCACCACAAGGGTACCCAGCAAGCAAAGAAGATTAAACAGCTTGCTTTTTCTGGAAATGAAAAGTTACAGTCTACCGGAAAAAGAAAGCTATGCTGGGCTCCTGCAGGCAAAGCATCTCTCAGCAGGAGGATGCACTTGTCTCAGTCGGGGTCTGATAAAACATAGGCAAAAGGGGCCGTCAAGCACAGCTAGGTTTTAGAGGAAATGGGTCTCGTTTGCAGTGAAGGATGGCTGGCTAGGGAAAGAGACCCACAAACAGCAGCTGAATGGGGAGGAAGGAAGATTTTTAGAGAAGACAATTTCACAAAGCTTAAGCTAGTCCTGTCTCCTTCTCAAATGCTGGGATCTTGGCACACTCATGAAGTCACTGTTTCCAAAATTCTTTTACGGAAGAAAACCATATTAAAACTAGTTTAAAACCAGTTTACATTGTGTAGACATTTTCCTCCTTCCAACCAGGAGGGGAATAACATGTGATCTGCACAGCTTGGCGTTAGTCCTATACAGTGCCAAAGCTTAGAATTTTTGGAAGTGTATCTCAGGAACAGTAAAGTAGTTGGGAAGAAACATCATTTTTTTACTCTGAGGTATGGAGGGGAGTAGCTGGGCATCTTCAAGTACAAGGAGTTTTATTCTTAACCAGCATGACCTGGAAGCACTGGGACTTCATATTCCTAATGGGCTTCAGTACAATTAGCGAGCGTTTTAGTGAGATCTCTATGGGCTTCACACAACATTTCAAAGGTGCCTGTGGTCTAAAAAACAGACTCCATCTTGTACATCCCATGACTAAGAAATTGAAAGTGGGCTATATAGATTTCATCAGGCCCCATTTCAATTACTTTGACCTGCTTTGTTATCCACACTGATGCCTACATACATGCACAAAGTTTGAGGGGGCTTTTTTGGGGGGGGAATATTTGGGAACTATTTTTAAGGTAAATCGCAAAAAACTCATCAGCCAACACAGGTTGCCATACGTCCGGATTTTTCCAGACGTTTAATATTGTGTTTCTTGGCTTCCCACTGTCTGGCAACCCTACTGAATACAACACAATTCAGATTCCAGAACCTTTAACTTTGGTTCCTTTATTATGAGAAAAGGGTTTCAATTGTCCTTAAATTTTCGTTCAGTTCAGTCCTCAGAATTCCTACCACCTTTGATCAGAAGTGGTGTAGCTCCTTTTATATGCCCCTTGAGCCAAACTCAAAGTGGATTGTCTTGAGAGGCAAAGGAGTGTCTCCAGCAAAGTCAAACTGCTGCATTGGCGGCACAAGCCTAGACAGTGTGTACGGAGATCCTGGGCTGCCCAGATGACAAGACCCCACCCCATGGCCTCGTTGATGTGGTCCCAAATGAAAGCAGAGCAATACATTTGGCACCAGGTTGGCTGCAGAAGTTGCCAAAAGGAGACATACAAGATGCCATTCAACTGTCTTAGAGACTCCACTCTGAATTTGTGTAGGGATTACTCCTTAGCCTTTTCTTCTCCCGAAGATGTCCCACAAGACACTGGAGGTGTCGCATCAGAGTCTTCCTAGATGGGCTAACTTCCCAGGTTGACAAACCTCCAAAGCATGAGACAGCGGTCACACCCCAGGAAATGGCTTTGACTGGTTGGTTAAACCAGGTGAGGGTCGCTGCGGCCGCTGTCTCATACTGAGAGCTTCTAGGAGCTGCAGTGGAGAGCTGAGTGCAGGTGGGGACCCAAAGCTGGACAAAGTACCCTAGGAGCACGACATGTCATTCACCATAGGTACTACCCCTCCCCTAACATCCCAAACCAAAGCTATCTCTGCATGAATAGGCGTTATCGTCAGTGTGCCTTGTTAATCTTTCAGCTGGAGGGGTGCCTTCCGTTCCAGGTCATCTTCCAGGGACCTTATGCCAATGGTGCGTGAAGCCAGATGGAAAAGTTGGCAGAACTATTGATGCAAAGTTTGCCTTTACCTATACAGTACACTAGTTCCTACATATACTCCTCTCTGTCCTCCTGTCAGCCTTGCAAACACACTTGAGAAGGGTATGAATCAAGTAGCAAGTGAAAAATGCAACCTAGGAGGCCTGAAGTTTATATGCTTTTGAAACTCATCTATGCATAGGTCCACTGCTTCTACACTAATCACTTTTCTACCTTCAAAATGGCTTTTTCAGTATTTTCCATTAAAAACACCTTTCCAGCATTGTAGCTATAAACAGCCCAATGCATCCTCCTATGTGCTGCTCCCATGTTGTTTGATGGGGTAGTACAATTAGTCTGACTGGGATAAAGTAGTTACTAGATATTTAATAGTAAAACACCCCAATGGACCAATGCATGACACCTGTGGTATCAAGCTGTAAAATAAATGAACTATTGTGATGTATGATGAATGAAAAATAACTTCATTTAGTTTGTTCATCACAAACCTTAAGCAAGGAAAGTAGGGAAATTCTGATACATCTGGCTAGCAAAAATTATACTTTTCAATCAAGGGAAATGTCTAGAGCAGGGTGGTCCAACACATGGCCCTTGAGGCCTTTTTGGGTGGCTCTCAGCAACATTTAACACCTCCCCCCCCCCCGGCAGCCCATGAGCTGCCTTCCCAAAACCTAGGTGCTGGGCTTTGGGAAGGAGGCATGAGGGCTCTTGGACCCTGCCAGAGCCTCGCTTATCTGATTTTGGGAAGGCAGCATGATGGCTGGGGCAGGGGCATCAATTTTGGGCCTTGCTTCCCTACCCAGCCCAGGGTTCTATGTTGAAGTACTCTTGCGGCCCACTTGGTATGAAAAGTTGGACCACCCTCATCTACAGCCTTTAATTCTCCACTTTGTAGTTGTGTTACAGTGTTTTATAAGGTTGTGATATTTGTATTTTAGTTTTATATTTTATAGTTCACTGTAAGCCACTTTAGGAATATGAATTAGAAAGAAAGAAAGAAAGAAAGAAAGAAAGAAAGAAAGAAAGAAAGAAGTACTTACTATCAGCAGTTGCAAAATAAGTAAGAACTGAGCAAGGCTTTATATACTGCTTCTCTCTTAATACCAGTTGCTGGCAAACAGCAACAGGAGAGGGCTATTGCACTTACGTTGTGTTTCTTGGCTTCCCACATATATTGAGTTAAGCTACTTAACTGTGGGAAAAGGGAACTGGGCTAGATAGGCTTTAGGCTGATCTCACAGGGCCCTTATTTTTGGGTCTACATGCTTATGTGTCTTGAACATACGTCAGGGTGGCATAGGGAATAAAATGCTGGACATGGGACTAGGGAAATGTAAGTTCATTTCTACACAGTCATAAGTCTCACAATGTGATCTTAAGCTAGTTACTACCTCTCAGTCTAACCTACCACAGGGAGGGGGGAAAACGGGGCAAAACCTGAGCTCCTTGGAAGAAACATGTGGCGTAAATGTAATAAATAGATACATCTCTCTCATCAAATGCAACACTATTTGCCAATGTGAGCCATCATACAATACCACTGCCTAGATACATTCGAAATAGCACCCCATTATGCAGTCCTTTCACTCTAACAAACAGATCCGCATCGACTAAAATTCACATATCTTAAGTTTCCTAGTTATTTTCCTGCAGTACACCCCAGTTCTTTTTATCTTTTAAATATTAAACCTGTTCACCCACACGACTTGGTTATCTATTAGCGCTCGTCAAATCAACAGTGATCATTTTGGCTGTTTTCCAAGTCAATTAACACCCTCACCACTCACTACTCTTATCTTCTATCCAATCACCACTACATACAAGACCGCCTAGCTGTATGGTCCCATTTCCCTTCCTCCAATACTGCACTATGATTATGCTGGTTTGGAGGTGCAAATTTATAAAAACCCTCACCTACCTACCTTAAAATTTTAATTTCACCCTTCCTACCCACATTAGTCATTACACAATCTGTATACAATCCATTTATGTTTCCCCCTCATTTTAGCCCAGCTACACTCCAATACAAACTCTGAAACACTTCTGTCTCCTTCACAGGAACAGCTTCAATCCCAGCACCCCAGTCAATGTTCTTGTTACACTAAAGGAGTGACAAACTTCACAAGCACTACCACCTTGGGCAGATGATCCCCTTCTTTGGAAAAAGTCGCTACAGCTTTACTTTCATAGTTAGTTTCTCGAAGAATTATCCCCCCCCCCCAATATCCTACCATTTCATCTCCCCTTATTAACTGTCTAACAGAGGAAAATCCTCTTAACTAGCCATCTCAGCTCCACGTAAACCCACCCCTATTATCCCTTTTCTGCATATTTCCTCCCACTTTCGGGGGCGGGGAAGGACGGACGGACCTATACCCACACTTCTTTCTGCAACCATCCCCTCCTTAGTATTTTTTACATCCATTCTTCCACACATCACCCCCATCGTCATCTTTGGAGCAGCTTCCTCGAACACCTATTAAAAATGCGCGGGCGCGCGCACACAGGCTCCCTCCACCGGCCCTTGCATTTGGACATCCCTATTTATGATACCGCTACAGCTTCTTTCAGGAAACCGTTCTCCACATTCCTGTACGCGTTCATTAACGCCCCCTCCCCCCCGACCGTTATTTACTACCAACGCCTTCTCGATTTCCCCGTTCCCACATGAAACCACGCTCCCCAGCAAATGCCGCGCCTTAGGTACACGGGGATTCATTTTGTGGGTCCCCCCTCCCATTGCACCCCTCCATCTGCTCTGCCCACTTCACGTCTCCCCCTTTTGAAATAGTTCCCCCATACATTATGCGCTTCCCTCCCCCCCCATAGACACCCCACTTTTCGGACCCCACACTCACAGGCGCACTTAGGAAGAGCCATAGCCGTCTCCACTCCCAACTCACGTATTTCGCCTCAGAAAGCACTGTGCCTATTTCCTTTCTGCCCAGAAAAGCCCGTCCCCCATTTATAAATATTGTACCTCTCTTCCCAAGAGGAGCCCCCGCTCACCCAGGAATATCCCCCCCTCCCTCAGCACCCCCCAATATGGCCGTCCAGCCCGCGCGCGCGATGTTGGCCCCCTGCGCGCGCCCCCACCCCGCGCTGCCCGTTTTACCTTCTTCAGCCCCGCCAACAACGCACGAGGGGAAATAAAAACAAACGGGCGGGAGAGAGAAGGACGGCGCGAGCGGCACACGGAGCGAGCCGGTCTCGTTTCAAAGCAGAACAGAGCGACGGTTGGACAAGGGGCCTCCCGCGTTCGCTCCACCTCCGCCAAACAAAAGAGCGCTGCAACCCCTTCGGCCCGCCGAGACGCACTGCGCATGCTCCTGCTTCTCCTCCTACGCCCCTCTTTCTAATTCCCTCCAAGACCTCCTCTCGCCCGCGGCATTTTGGGACCGGATGTTGTCTTTTTCCTTCCTCTACCCGTAGACATAGGAAATAGACTCGCGTACGTCGCGTACTTGCGAGTCTTTTCACGCAAGTAGCCATTGAGAGCGCAGCACAGCCGCGATGGACAGCAAAGCAGCCTGCATAGACACAAACACAAACACACACGCCGCGAAAACAAAAGCTTCCTCTTTTCTTTTCTAATCGTGGTTTTTTTGAAAGAGGTTCCAAGCAGAACCCTGTATGCGTCTTCTACTGAGAAGTTCGACCCACTGAGTTCAATGAGGCTTACTCTCAAGAAAGTGGTTACATATAATGATGGAAGACTGCGAAAGGATGTGGAAGAAAGGGGTTAAGTTTACTGCACGCCCGGTATTAAAAGAAAACATGAAAATGATGTATAGGTGGTACTTAACCCCGGTAGAATTAGCAAAGATTTATCATACAAATGATAATTTATGCTGGAAGTGTAAAGAAAAAGAAGGTACTTTTTATCATATGTGGTGGACTTCTGGGAAAAGATTTATAATGAGTTGAAAAAAATGTTGAAAAATACATTTGTTAAGAAACCAGAAGCCTTTTTACTTGGAATAATAGGATTGGAATTGCCCCAAAAAGATGTTAAACTATTTTTGTATGCCACTACAGCGGCAAGACTGTTATTAGCCAAAAATTGGAAATCTCAAGAAATACCAACGGTAGAAAAATGGCAGATGAAGATGTTGGAGTTTTGGAGCTGGCCGACCTGACTGGAAGAATCTGCGACCAGAAAGAAAAGGAGCATCAAAAAGATTGGAATAAATTTAAAGATTATTTAGCTAAATACTGTAATATAAGATAATTAGAAGGTACTTGAAAGTATCAAATAGGCCTAGGATTAGAATAAGAATGTTGTATAGTAATAGGGATTTAAGTCAATAAGAAAAGAGATGAAGATAGTAAACTGAATTGTAGTAGAAAGATGATTTTGGAGAACTGTTACAAGGTGATACAATGAAATTCAGTTAGGGGGGATTTGAGGAAGTCAGTTAATAATGGAATTTAAAATGAACTTCAGAAGGAATATGTGTTTTTATTTTTGTTTTCTTTTTTCTTTTAGTATTGTAATGTTCTTTCTTTTGTATGTTTTATATGTTATATCTGTTAAAATTAATTAAAAAATGAAAAAAGAAAAAGAAAGTGGTTACAGAATTACAGCTTTTAACAAGCGCAGCTTAATTGAATGCAAGCCAATGAAACACAAAGCTTGTGTTACAACTGAGTGCAGGATTTGGCTTGCAAGGTAAGCCACCCCCATTCTGCAGTATGTGAAGCATGTACAGTATTTCATTGACACAGGGCAGGTTTCTTTTAATGCCTGAAAAGTTTAAAAAAGACAGTTCTTCACGCGAAATATCAGAAAAGCCCTAATTTTTGTCGCCATGGCTGCTGCCTTTTAAGTGGACACACTGGTATTCAATCACAACAGTGCAAAAATCCTGGGTTTCTCCATTGTTTCCAATGAATAGGCATGGTAAAGGAACCCAGAAGTTTCGTTTCCAGACTTCCTACACTATCCGAATACTTTCCTTTTGCTACCTATCTGACTCGACATTGACTTTCAGTCTAACAACACTACGCCCCTGTAGCACTTAGCACCCAAGAATGGGTCTCGCAAACAGGAGGTTGCTGTGCCTCCTGGGAGTTGTAGTTTCATGGCAGACGATACCCAGGAACATACTGTACTGTAGTTCTTTTTGTTCTGAATTTGTGTGCTGAAGTGGATTACAATACTCAGTACTGTACTGTACATCCCAAATAATAGGAAGGAGCTATTTTTGACTCAACATGAATGTGAGCAAAAGAAAATTTGATTCCCACACCCAGGGGAGCTTTGCAGGATCAATTTCCTCCGGGGAAGACAGCACTAAAGACTTTCTCTATTTACTGATTAAAATATACAGGTTGAACAAGTGGGAAGCAAGTAGGCACACAAGCTGTAAGAACAGCAGCTTCAGAATCAACAGCAGCCCCCAAGACAAAGCATCTTCTGATCCGGCTTTAAGCAGCACCCTGCTGGATCAAACCTGACCAAAGGCCTATAAAATCCAGTATCTTGTTTCTCAGCGCCACCAACCATTGTCTCCTGGATTTAGGTACTTTCCAGCTGGACTTTTAGATTAAAAACAAAGGAATTACTGTAACATGATAGGCCACTGACAAAAAGCAACACCTGCTGTTAAACCATCAACTTGAAGGGTATATACAAGAACTTAGGATATATCTTCCTTTGTACAACAGAATAGGATGGACCATAACAATACATTCTGACTTCCTCCCACAATCCTTTTATGATTTAGAAATTTCAATTATTTTTCTTAAGAAGAGAGTTTGAGTGGCTTACAATAAATGATGCAGCATAATGCATCAGGGACAGAATCTTAGCACATATTAAATAGTGATGAATAGAGGCTTGAAATTCTTAATTTTTTGCATTTGGGGGAATTAAAACTAGTGTGACAAATGGAAATGTGCAATCTTAGTCTTTCAAAAAGCATTTGATGTGAAGTATTTAGACCACATGGAAGTGACATCTGAAGCCACCTGTACCACTAACAGCGCAATCCTATCTATACAGGATAGCTCAGTCTTGTGGAGATCATTCCAAGGGTTGCAGCCTCAAAAGGAAATTCACATTTGTTTTCACCCCAAGAAACAAACTCAGAAAGGGACTGTGGAAATAGAAGTAGGTTAGAGTTACGGTGAGAAAGGGACATTTTAGCTCCTATCTTGAAGGCAGTCCCTATTGCAACCCCTTCTTTCCTCCTTCATGTGGATGATTGCTATTCATTATTAGTGGGGAAAGTACAGTACTGAACTTGAGGACATGGCTTCAGTGAAGGCAACCTTTCTTCCATTAATGACACTGGATGACTCAGCTCTCAGTGACAGAAGTGTAACAGAGGGATGTGTTGAATCTCCCATCATAGCAACAGGCACCTTCTTAATACAGAATAAATCTGGAGACATTATTTGGTTCAGTGAAATGTGTCCTTTGACTTGGAATGTGTTTAAAGTACAGTGGTACCTCGGGTTATGCACTTATGTACTTAATTCGTTCCAGAGGTCCGTTCTTAACCTGAAACTGTTCTTAACCTGAAGCACCACTTTAGCTAATGGGGCCTCCCGCTGCTGCTGTGCCGTTGGAGCACAATTTCTGTTCTCATCCTGAAGCAAAGTTCTTAACCTGAAGCAATATTTCTGGGTTAGCAGAGTCTGTACCCTGAGGTACCACTGTAGCTTAGCGGTAATCTAAACCTTCAGGGAGGAAATTGTTGTGTTTGGGACTTTGCCACTTCAGAATATACACGCGTGCTAGAGGGAATTGAAAAGTTTGAACGCTTCCCTAGGAAGTGTTAGAATCACAATTCCAGCCTAGCCTTTCCCCTGCCTAGTGGATCCAGTCTCTCCCCCAGCACACACAGTGTCTATTCATGTGATGCATGGATTCTAACAGACTGACTATATGCATGTTCAGAAGCAATTTGAACTATGTAAGCACAAAAGATTGCAGCATAACAGCACCACCTTAATTATGTTTAAGGCTGCATTCCCATACAGGGAGGAAGGCCCATTGAACCTAGGACTTACTTCCGAGTAGACATACATAGGATTGTGTTGCAAAAGTCAGTTAAAAGGAAACTGAGGGCTGTATCCAATGATAATCCTACTCAGAGTAGACATGATTAACCCCAAGTCATTCATTTCAATGGGTCTACTCTAAATAGAACTTCTTCAAGACAACCCTCACTCCGACAATCCTATAAGTGCTATATAATTCAGCGGGACTTACTTTCGAGTAAGCATGCTTAAGGTAGTGCTATGCATTAAGGTACTTAATTTATACAGGATGCAAATTGCAAACCACGGTCTTTAAGCAGAACGCACAGCTGAAATACTGTATCGTCCTTTCGGGCTATGAATTATAGCTGCGGTTCGAAACTGCATTTCCCATCAGCCAGCACGGCTCACGCAACCGAGAAAAACTGAGATCACGTGGGAAAGAAAATCCCACCCCCCTTTTAAAGCTGAAGCACTCGGGCTCGGACATTCTTAAAGGGGCCGCGGCAACAACAGCAGCTTAGGCGGGTCGTTGCAAGAAAACAAAACAAGACAGTAAGCCGAAAGCGGGGTGCAGCTGGATAGAAGGTGTGAAAGACGAGGAGGCACCAGAGCCGCGCCCTTTTTAAACATTTTATTTTAAAAAGAGCGTGCAGTGTTCAATAAGCGAGGAGGGAGGGTTGGAAGTGAGACATGGGTGGGGGAATTAACGGAGAGGACTTCGGCACGATGAAGGAAGTACAGAGCAACGATTGCAGAAAGGAGGGGCGCGGGTGGTGGTCGTAGGTCGCCTAGGCTGGTGCTGGGATCGTGTGCATGGGCTGGGCGTGGAAACGGGGGTGCCTGTTAAGCACAGAAACAGGACTGCATGTTGGCGTGGACAGGGGTGTCGGGAGGAGGACTGTGGCGTAAAGCAGCAGCGAAGAGTCGGGAGGACAAGCATACCTCGCCCAGGCAGGGCGCTTTGCTGGCAGACGGTCCTGTTGCCCCCCGAGGGCGCGCGATGCATCTAGGCAGGTCGGGGCTGGTCAGGCGGAATCCCGTGTCTACTGCCTGCAGCTCCATTATGGGAAGAAGGTGGTATAAGCGGACTGAAAGAAATAGGCAGATCAAGCTGTAAGGATCTTGAGGGTAGCGGGGCTAGGAAACGCATCTGTTTTAGATCATGGACGATTGCCGCCAGTCGGGATACTGTACTTGAATGCTTGAATTAAGCACCTGGTAAATTTCCGATGTAAGCTTAAGAGGGCTGGAGATCTTGGGCCGTGCTCAGCGGCTACCCGTTGAAACTTAAGTTAGTTATGTCTATTACTTATTTCATAAAATTTATGAAATAATTTTTCATACCCCCACTAGCCTCGAAGTGGCTTACAAAGTGGGGAAAAACAACTAATATAAAAATAGGAACAGTAATAAACTAAATACCGCTCAAAGCACTCACAAACATAGTGGAACACAAGAGCCTGCCTGATGCCACTAGGTAGAGAGTTCAAAAGTGTAGCATTTGTTTCCATGGGCCTTGAGTAAGTTAGCATTGGACACCACCCCCTCGAGTTATTTCCTGAGACACCCGTCCTTCCCCTGTTACTGTTATAGGTCTGTTGGCATTTTCATAACTTCTGCATAGTTTCCCCTTGCCTGTCTGAAAACTAGCAAAGTGCTTGTGTTACTTACACACAAACACACACACCCTTCTCCTAAGCACGGTGTGCAAACCAGATGCACTGGAACATACTAGACCTGCCCCCTCACCACTTCCCCTGTGCCAGGGGTCTGCAACCTTTAAGACAAAAAGAGCCACTTGGACCCGTTTCTGAAGGGGAAAAAAACCCCGGGAGCCGCAAAACCATTGTGACATTTAAAGCATGCACGCCGCTGCCCTCTGATCTGACAGCGGGCGGGAAGGTGACGTTGGGATGGTGACTAACGCACGCACCGCCCCCATGCGACATTACAGCCAGTACAGCGCCTGCCACAGTGGGGAGTGTCGGGGCACACAATGCACCTCCTCCCCTCGCTAGTATCTGCCCCGGAGCCGCGGCAAAGGTGTAAAAGAGCCACATGCGGCTCCAGAGCCGCGGGTTGCAGACCCCTGCCCTGTGCCCTTCCTCCTCCTGCCTGCTTGTGGTGTAGGGTCTGAGAAGACCTATTATTGGAGGAAGCAGGAGGAAAGTGCTTCTTGGGTCAAGTCTGTGGGAGAAGTGGCATGGGGATGCAACATTTTCTCCCCAGAAAATATTGATCCTGCTCATTTATTTTTAAAGCTAACACTACTAATGGTAAGAGATTCTGAGTAGCTACTAACTTGGGACAACTGAAGTGAGGATTTTGACACCCAGCAGAAAAGCAGGCAGGGTTTATATCTCTTCGTGGACTAGTCAGCAGGCACCAGGCTCAATTAGGCCCTTCTTTTATCTTCTAGTAGCTGAGGATTGCAGCATGGGATAACACTAATGCTTGGTACTTATGTAGTGCATCCAGGATGCAGAGCACCTGCAGCATTAAGGGGTTGTTATAAGGGTTAGTGATGAAGCTGAGTCAGTGCTGTTAATCCCCATGTTACTGACTGCCTGTGGGAGGTCTGGTATTGCCTTGATGGCACCTGCTTTCTCTAGTGGTAACCAAATCACAAAGTTGGAAAGGCCCCTCAAAGGTCATCTAGTCCAACCGACACATCCCCCCCCCCCGATGCAGGAAACCCACTACCAGACATTCCTGATAGGAATAAATTGGGATTATGTATGACTTGTCTACCTGTTAAAGGTCAAAGATGTATGGGCCAGGAACAGAGGGGAGTGTTTGGGCTGTAGCTTATTTGAAAATCACGATCCCTGACCTGGAATCATACACATGCCAGAATTCTTGTATGTTTCCGCAAGACTGGGAATCGAATCTGAAGCTAAGCCCTTGTAAAGGGAAGGGCTGCTAAGGCAGGTCCTGAATAATAATTTTAAAAGGTTATTTGCATACTGAGCTTTTGTTTCTAAGATACTGGAGTGAGCAAAAACACATATAAACAGATTTGGGGACTTGTATTGGCACTTAGACACCTTGGGCTTACTGTTCAAAAAGAGGAAGAAGTATATGCATGTGTATGCATTTTTTTTTTTGAGCAGTAAAATGGAAGTGCATTGCCTAAGCTCGGTTCCCATCTCAGACTGTCCCATACAGTGCTGGGATAGTGTTATCAGAAGGTTCAGGGGTAGCTGCCATAGCCCCAAACACTGCTGTGTGTGTGTGGTTTCTCAGTTGTTTACCCTTTCCTGCTGATGATAGTCATAGGTGACATTGACACTTGAGGGCTTGTGCTTTCCTTCCCTTGGTCTTTCCATTTTTGGACTTTCTCCCTCTCCCTATTTTTTGCATACTTGCCGTGTCCCTACTCTGTTCTTCCCTCTATGTGGCCCTGCTTTCACTGCCATACAAGTTGGCACTTCACTGGGTAGTAGGCCCAAACCACCAACAGCCAGACACCCATTGCACCACAGGAGGCCAGGGAATAATAACTGTGGATCTCAAAAGGCAGAGTCTCCTGAGCAAGGATATATTTGATACAGGATAGACGTGGGGTTTAAGGACATAAAAACCTTAGGTGTTGTTGTTACAAGTTTTCTGATTGAGCTGGGTGTTTTGAACTTCCTAGCAAATAAGGAACCAACAACTAGTTAATCAACTGTGCAGCACCACATCAGCCTCCTGCTGATAATATCCTTCTTTAATGACATTTTCCTTGCAGACAGAGGAAGCTTTCTGTTTATTTAAAGGTAGGGAAGGTGTCTGTCATTTTGAGCCCTAGGCTTGGCAGTGACAGTGGCTAGTCAGAGGTGGGGGTGGAAACATTCTGCATGTGCTCAGACACACTATTCCCCAGGTTCCAGGATTGAATCTTTTTGAGTCATAGCTGAATTGAGACCTAAATCATACTCATTTTTCCTGTGATCCTCAGAGCTCCTTTTGTTTTGATTTTGTAGGTTTTTCAAATCCAGCCCAGTGAATACTTCTAGTTCCTCAACTTTGGTTGCAGATCCGTTCCTAAATTCTGGAGGACTTGGAACCTGTTCAATGGAAAGGGGGTGAATGTGTTTGCCACCCTGAGGTAAAACAATTTTCAGATAGCCTCTTGCAGCAAAAAAATACAAATGAGTTTCCTAGTATGTACTTTAAAGACTTGAAACATCCTGTATACTTGACATTCATGTCCATCACAATATCCCTCCTAATGGCATTTTAAAGAGCAGGTTGGGGAATCTTTGGAGATGGAGATGGAATCAATGCTGTCCAACTTGACAAAGCTGTTGTGAGAATCAGATAAGGGTTGTAGAGTGTTTTGCAAGTCAATGAAAGTGCTACAGAAACCATAGCAAGCCAGATTAGCCTAACTGATACTGGTGGTTTGCTTAAATTACCCACTCTTGCCCAATAGAAAGGGAGAAGCTAATGATTACCCTTTAGCAAGTCTTTCCAGCTCCTCATCCCACATGTAAATATAATGCAGTATTCCCCCTCTCGGTTGCCAAAGTCCTGCATTACTTTGGTTTTTGAAAATTGTGTCTATGTAGGGCCAGTATTTCAGGTTGGTAATTTCAGGCATTTGCTGAGATCCATGCCTCAACCAAGGGTCACTACCAACCCCTCTGCTATCTCGGCCTTTTCACTGTAAGCAACTGAGCTGCAAAAGCAGTAGCAGCACTACCCTCTTCTGCTCCTCTTGCCATCTCCTTCTGGGAAGCTGTATGGATTGGGTCCAGAGGGAGAGAGCTAGCAAATGGGCAGTGGTCACAGCAGCGAGGAGGAAGGGCGTTTGCTAAGGGCATCTTGCTGGCCATTTCCCAAGACAGTACCTCCACAGAGCCTAATAGAGTTGGCATTTATCATGTTATCTTCCCACAAGGAAGGTATTCCAGGTGATGCTACTGCTATGTGAAAAACTAGCCAT